>NW_024070212.1:77804440-78198003 GCF_014754425.2 Oryx dammah
AGAATATTTTCATCACCGAAGGTAAGTCCGCACCATACTTTTCAGGTGATAGATATTGAGGTTGTTTCCTCTTTTCATTTGTTTGTTTGACTTTTTGTTTTTTGTGTTTTCTTATTGCGACGAAATTTACCTTCTGCACAATTCACCTTTTCAAAGTGTGCAGTCCACTGGTTTCTAGTATATTCAAAAGCTGTGCAACTATCGCAACTAATTCCCAACCATTTTCATCACCCCAAAAAACAAGCCCATACCCATGAGCAGTCATTCCTCATTTCCTCTTCCCTCAGCCCCTGGCAACTACATATCTACACTGTTTCTACAGCTTTGTTTATTCTGGATATTTCATACAGATAAAATTATATTATATATGTGCTTTCATGACTTTTTTTTCCCACTTAACATGATGCTTTCAAGTTTTATCCATGTTGTAACATTTATTGATATTTCCTCTCTTTTTATGGCTGAAAAATATTCCATTTTATGGATAGACCACTTTATCCATTCATCAGTTAATAGACATTTGGATTGTTTCCCCTTTGGGGCTATTATGAATAACGCTGCTATGAGCATTTGTATACAAGTTTTTGTGTGATATATGTTTTCATCTGTCTTGATATATGCCTAGTAATGGATTTGCTGGGTCAGATGGTAACTCAATGTTTAACACCTTGAGGAACTTTCAAAATTTTCTATAGTAGCTACACCATTTTACATTCCCACCAGCAATTTACAAGGGCTCTGACTGTATCTTATCCTTGTCAACACTAGTTAATGCCTGTCTTTTTGTTTCTAGCCATTCTAGTGGGTGTGAAACGAAAGCTCATACTGGTTTTTGATTTCCATTTCCCTGATGTCTAGTGATGTTGAGCATCTTTTCATGTGCTTATTGGCCATTTGCACATCTTTGGAGAAATACCTATTCAGAAGCTTTGTCCATTTCTCAACTGGATTGTCATTTTACTATTGAAGTGGGATGAGAAGTCAGTGGAGCAGAGGGATAACTTGATCTGATTTACATTTTACAGCTTGACTCTTACGGCTCTGTTGAAACTACTCTGAAGCGGGGTGGGGAAGGGCAAAAGCAGGGAGACCAGTTAGGAGGCCAGAGCAATAACCCAAATGAGACCATAGTGACTTGAACCATTGGTAGTAGCAAGAATATAAGACATGTTTTGATGCAGGGTACATTTTGAAGATAGAAGCAACCTGATTCCCTGATGGAGTACCTGGGAGTAAAGAGATGTTTTGAAATACTCCAGGTCTTTTGTTCTGGAGAAACAGGAATAATAGGAAGTGTCAGGAGCTTTGATTCTGGACATGCTAAGTTTGAGATGCCTGTTAAGCATCCAAGTAGAGATATGATATTGGCAGTCAGATGCACAGTTCTGGGATTTAGTGAAGTCTGGGCTAGAGATACACACATGAGTCAGCTGCTTAGAAAGTTAACTAAAGCCAGGAAATAGCATGAGATCATCAAGTCTGATACAGAATAGAAAATATTTTTGTTCAACAAATGATGTTTACTATTTATCTATGATTTACATATACAGGTGTTACTGAAGCACCTAGCACTAGCAATCTACTCTAGTATTCTTGCCTGGGAAATCCCATGGACAGAGGAGACTGGTGGGCTATAGTCTCTGGGGTTGCAAACAGTCAGACATGACTCAGTGACTAAATGATAAAGGAAACATAAACTTCACATTAGATTTGAGGGAAGTGTATTAACCCTGTAGCTACTTATGCCTCTAATTAGCTTTCATAAATATGTCTTATGTGACATCTCACATTCATCCGTCAAGGACGGGTCCAAATAGTCTCATCTTCACACAGCCTGTGTACCTGTCCTATAATCTCAATTTCCCCTTATTGATAACCTACAGAAAAAGAGGAGATAAATATTGTAGTTGTTTAGGGGGACCCTTGGTTTCAGAGCTTCTAACTAAATGGCCTCAGAATGACAGAAAACATCTATAAAAGGGGACACAGGCACAAGCAATGTGAGTAGATTACAGAGGTGTAATCTAAGGTGTAGATTACATTCATTTGACTCATTTTCATCAGCTGCAAGTGGATTTTAGCAAGAGCATCACCAAGAAACCTCAAATGGTTAGGCTGCAGCAACGATAGTTAGAAGTACTGGAGAATTCTGGATTTGTCAGCAGAACAAGCATAGTTTTGGGGGCAGGGCAGTAAAAATCATGAAATTTTACAGAACATGGTAACAAAATTTGTTTTTCAACTGCAGATGATGTTAAAGTATTGAGACAGAAGCTTAGATGTACATTTATGCTTTAAATTATTAAATGAATAATTATCTAGCTAAGATTAAATTGATAGTCTTATCATTTGATTATTCTGAGGACAGAAAGAGAATGAGCAACTTTTAATTTAATAATATCTAGTAATTAATTTGGAAGAATACAAAACAGCTGTTAACTATTCACTTTTAATAGATAAGTCAACAGTAGCTCATCACTATTGACTTATTTATGCCACGTCTTCAAGTGTGTCCTTTTCCAAGTGAGTAATTTCAAAGATTAAGACCACTTTGCCTATATGCTCAGTATTGAAGATGAATCCTTATTCCAAAGTGAAAGTGAAAGCCGCTCTGTCCTGTCTGACTCTCCGCAACTCCATGGACTCCATGGAATTCTCCAGGCCAGAATACTACAGTGGGTGGCCTTTCCCTTCTCCAGGGGATCTTCCCAATCCAGGGATTGAACCCAAGTTTCCCACATTGCAGGCGGATTCTTTACAGCTGAGCTACCAGGGAAGTGGTCATCTATTAATTTTGCACTGTGCTTCATAAATACAGGGAAATGAAATTTATTTTCTACCAAGTTACACTTTTTTAAAATGTGGGTAAATGCTTGAAATTTAAACTCTTTGTAACTTTCATTTGTTTTAAAAAACAGAAGTGTTTTCTACTTCTGCAGAAACAAAGAAAAGATGAAACTTGACTGATAACCTAAATAGAGATTTTTGAGAGCCATTGTAGGAAGAAAAGAAAATAACTTACAAATTATAATTACTGGATACTGGACAAAACATTTTTATTTACATTTAACTGACAAAAATAATAGGCAGGCATTAACAAAAAAAATCTCAAGACAGAAGATACTATGTTTAAATAGCAGGTACATGATTTCTCCAGACACATCAATTCTCAGTCCCAGAGGTCTCTCAATGCACCCAGCATGTTTTTTTGAATGAAGATGCATGTGTTGAAAACCTTGAACCAGAAAGGCTTCCTTGGGAACTGTTTTTCTCTTGTACAGTTATGTTGGTACTACTCAATTTCTATTAAGAATTTAATTTTATGCTTAGTTTGACAATGTAATGAAATAGCTAGCTCAGTTTCTTTATTATCTAACTGCTTGAATCCACCTTGAAAACATCAGATCATCCCCAAAAGCTTTGTGTATAAGGGGGACACATTACTCCTTAGTGGTACTTGAGAATGTGTGCATTCTTTTATGTAGTGCACAAAACAACTCTATAGAATACGTACAGCACTACTTTCAAGTGTTGACTTTTTCTCTTTTTCAGTACAGCAAATTCTTGATTAACCATGCCCCCCACACCCAGCTCCAGCCCTGGAATGTTAGCAAAACTGTAACTAGGAACTGGAGTTCTCCCAGTTACACACATTCCTGAATAAATATAGGAACTACAATAAATATAGTCTCAAAACTAGTCAAATTCTCCAAATTTGATTAAGATTATGGTGATTGCAGCCATGAAATTAAAAGACAGTTACTCCTTGGAAGAAAAGTTATGACCAACCTAGAGAGCATATTCAAAAGCAGAGACATTACTTTGCCGACTAATGTCCATCTAGTCAAGGCTATGGTTTTTCCTGTGGTCGTGTATGGATATGAGAGTTGGACTGTGAAGAAGGCTGAGCGCCGGCAAATTGATCCTTTTGAACTGTGGTGTTGGAGAAGACTCTTGAGAGTCCCTGGACTGCAAAGAGATCCAACCAGTCCATTCTGAAAGAGATCAGCCCTGGGATTTCTTTGGAAGGAATGATGCTAAAGCTGAAACTCCAGTACTTTGGCCACCTCATGCGAAGAGTTGACTCATTGGAAAAGACCCTGATGCTGGGAGGGATTGGGGGCAGGAGGAGAAGGGGATGACGGAGGATGAGATGGCTGGATGGCATCACTGACTCAATGGATGTGAGTCTGAGTGAACTCCGGGAGTTGGTGAT
The DNA here is from genome assembly GCF_014754425.2 of Oryx dammah. NCBI lineage: Eukaryota > Metazoa > Chordata > Mammalia > Artiodactyla > Bovidae > Oryx > Oryx dammah. The sequence goes on from NW_024070212.1 coordinate 77,808,657, forward strand.
GGACAGGGAGGCCTGGCGTGCTGTGATCCATGAAGTCGCAAAGAGTCGGACATGACTGAGCAACTGAACTGAACTGAACTGAACTGAATCCAAACAAAAAACTTGGAAAAGAAATCTGCTGGTCTCCTGTCCAAATATAATGCATCCCATGGTAGTAACACAATATAAGAATTTTAGTTTAATAATGTACATAAAAGTGTTTGTTCAACTATAAATGAAAAGCTTTATTTTAAAGGAAATCATCCTCTGGCAACCCTGCTGGAGGAAAGAAAAAAAGAGAAAAACAGATTCATCCTCATCATATGTATATAACTGCATTCTAAAGCAGTCTTGGGGATTTTTCACATCAAGTTTGGGGTCATGTGTCACTGCTCTACTCCAGGAGCGTGGCCACATGAAAGCAGATTGCAACGCATGAGTCACTATACACTGGGATATTTGCAAATAAGGTACTTCGTGAGGAAGAATGTCAAAAGAACATTTAAACAACTTATATTCATCTACAGAAATAATGATTTCCCAGTTGTGAGTTAATTACAATACTTGGAAAATGCTAAAATCGTCATAAATATTTCAGGTAAATTATAGTGCAAAATCTGAATTTTGCAAACTTTGAAAAGGCACATTTTCATGACATTGCCCAAGCATTTCTGAGAGCCTAAAGCTATTAACTTCATGAAAACTTTTCAACCTCTAGAAGAGTCTTCATCAAGAAGATACCTCAGAGGTAGATTTCTGGGGGACCATAAGAAAAATCTATTTCTTAAATCTATTCCTCAAATAGTTTTAAAGTAAAGTAATGCTCAAAATTCTCCAAGCCAGGCTTCAGCAATATGTGAACCGTGAACTCCCTGATGCTCAAGCTGGTTTTAGAAAAAGCAGAGGAACCAGAGATCAAATTGCCAACATCTGCTGGATCATCAAAAAAGCAAGAGAGTTCCATCTATTTCTGCTTTATTGACTATGCCAAAGCCTTTGACTATGTGGATCACAATAAACTATGGAAAATTCTGAAAGAGATGGGAATACCAGATCACCTAACCTGCCTCTTGAGAAATCTATATGCAGGTCAGGAAGCAACAGTTAGAACTGGACATGGAACAACGGACTGGTTCCAAATAGGAAAAGGAGTACGTCAAGGCTGTATACTGTCACCCTGCTTATTTAACTTATATGCAGAGTATATCATGAGAAACGCTGGACTGGAAGAAGCACAAGCTGGAATCAAGATTGCCGGGAGAAATATCAATAGCATCAGATATGCAGATGATACCACCTTTATGGCAGAAAGTGAAGAGTAACTAAAAAGCCTCTTGATGAAAGTGAAAGAGGAGAGTGAAAAAGTTGGCTTAAAGCTCAACTTTCAGAAAACGAAGATCATGGCATCCGGTCCCATCACTTTATAGGAAATAGATGGGGAAACAGTGGAAACAGTGTCAGACTTTATTTTGGCAGGCTCCAAAATCACTGCAGATGGTGACTGCAGCCATGAAATTAAAAGACACTTACTCCTTGGAAGGAAAGTTATGACCAACCTAGATAGCATATTGAAAAGCAGACACATTACTTTGCCAACGGAGGTCCATCTAGTCAAGGCTATGATTTTTCCTGTGGTCATGTATGGATGTGAGAGTTGGACTGTGAAGAATGCTGAGCGCTAAAGAATTGACGCTTTTGACCTGTGGTGTTGGAGAAGACTCTTGAGAGTCCCTTGGACTGCAAGGAGGTCCAACCAGTCCATTCTAAAGATCAGTCCTGGGTTGTTCTTTGGAAGGAATGATGCTAAAGCTGAAACTCCAGTACAGTATTTTGGCCACCTCATGCGAAGAGTTGACTCATTGGAAAAGACCCTGATGCTGGGAGGGATTGGGGGCAGGAGGAAAAGGGGATGCCAGAGGATGAGATGGCTGGATGGCATCACTGACTCAACGGACTTGAGTTTGAGTGAAATCTGGGAGTTGGTGATGGACAGGCAGGCCTGGCGTGCTGCAATTCATGGGATTGCAAAGAGTCGGACACAACTGAGCGACTGAACTGAACTGATAAGAAAAATCTGTGGATTCATAAGTGGAGGAAAAGAAACAACTATGAAATGTGGGACCAACTGAGAACTCACCCTGAGGAAAGGATGATGTGTGATGGGTGGCTCACAATATTACATGCTTCTATAAACTGCTGGAGTACTTTCTTCAGTTTACTTTGAAACATTAGCATCTGTGCGAATGGGTTCCAAGGCACACCCTTGTTAACAACGCAGCTGCAGCCTTATGTGGTAACTGCACTGGGCAGGCATGGATGTGTTCAAGATGTTGGGAAAATAATCACCATCCTTCATTCTTTCTAGGGAAGAGCATGAGCAGGGTACTTTCCCCTTACACATCCCAAGATATCAGCACTACTAAGAAAACTGATCGGTATGGCAATCCACTCCAGTATTCTTGCCTGGAGAATCCCATGGACAGAGAAGCCTAGTAGGTTACAGTCCACAGGGTTGCAAAGAGTTGGACACGACTGAGTGACTTCACCTTAAGAAAACTGATCGGTAGGCATAGAACAGTGGGTGACTTTGGAATATGAAGAACCTCAGGATATGGGGCCAACTAGGAGGATGCCTCTGAGCCAGAAGAGGAGGCCAGCAAACATCACAGGTTTAATGGACCCCAAGGGCAGTAGGGGATGGAGAAGGCTGCAAAAATCAAAGTGAGAAAGACCTTGTTCTTGGGAAAGGAGGTGGAAATTCACACTGCCTTTCCTTCAAACTGTTCACACTGAGGCAGGAGATAGATGGGCCCTGACTGAACGATCTCTCCTCTGTGGATGAAACTCCGTAATGGCAGAAGCTCTGTAAAAGCAGGATGACGAAGAAGGCTGAGCCCTGCCCAGGCAAGAGATAAAATAACCACATACATTCTTGAAGCGAAGGACACGTCCCTGACTACACAAGGCTCCTTGGAGGTCAAAAAGGGAAAGGGCATCCCCTCATGGTAAGTGATGCTGACTACCCATAGGCCTCTTCACTAGAATCCATCTTGACTAAGAGATGAGCACACACACATGGGAGGACCCTGAGACATACCAAACACGGACTAAAGAACCAGGCAAATCAAAATGATTGGCCACAGGAAAACTGGCAGAAATGCCCCATAAAAGTGATTCCAACCACCACAAAGGCATGACTCTCTGAGCCCACCTGTGTGTCTATCCACACGTACTGGACTCTTTTTCCTAATAAACACTTTGTTTCACTACTTTCTATCTTTGTGGGAATTGTTTTTCTAAAAGCCAAAGGGCCAAGGCCTTGACACTGAGCACTAGTGACTAGGATTCCGTGTTCTCAACCTCCACAACCTGACCTCCATCTCTGGACAGGAACCAAAGCCCTGCTTCAGGCTGCTGCAGACCAAGGCCACTCGAGATCAACACGACCCCACTGCCAAGACCCAAATCTCAGGCAGGTACCTTGAGTATTAAATATTAAAAGTCAGCTATGCTAGGGTTTGGCATTCCTAATACTGTTTCTGTGGGAAAAGCATTTCAAAATGTAAGCCAGTTGTTTGGAATATGATAGAAAATTTCTTCATAAGACTACTCACTTCTGGGCAATTCTTTGTGTGCATCCTCAGTTTTAGAATATTATTAATGTGCTTTGAATTTCCAAAATATATTGTAATATATAAAGGGGGGAAAATGAACTTTTTATAAGGATGAGGTAAGTGCTGAAGATTTGGGTTACCAAGATGAAACTTTTGTACTATACATTCGTATCAAGCAATGCTTCTTACCGACATTTATTTCTTAAATGATACTGAAGTTTATTACTTAAATGACACTTATGTGTTGCAGAATAAATGCCTGTTTCAGACACTTAGCAAATCCAATAACCTATCACTTCGATAAACCATTTCATTAGTAGCCACATTAGTGTTTCCAACACATTAGTATTTCCATCCCACAAATACTCTACATGAAGGACTTTATATCATCCTGGAAATATAATCAAGAAGCAACGCTGGAAGACTACACATTAAAGCTACACTGGTTATTTAAAATGTGTATAAGCAACAAAGGAACTTTTGCAAAATGTAGTATTAACAGTATCTCCATCTTAGGAAAAGAAAAGCTATTACAAGCCAACTACACATCCAAAATGGTACCTTACAACTTATTGCTATTATTCTAATGCAGGACAGATTATTGCTTAAAACTGCACATTTCAGAACACCAAGAAATTTTCATTTTTTTGGTCACCATGTATGCAAATCAACATCAGAATAAAGACTTTTAGTTAAACTTTTGTGTTAAAAGTGGAGTTTATTACAATACAGTAAGTGCAAATGTTATTAAAAATGCTGGTTAAAATCATAAAGTGTCTATATAATTTTTCTAGTATAAATACTGGAAATAACAACTTTAACAATTCTGTAAGTACACAGTACATTAAAAACATAAAATTACGCACAAGGCTAAATATCACTGCACATTATCATTTTAGGTATCACTCTTCTGATCCCAACATCATTCCAGAATACAAAGGTGTTACAAACATCAAGGTTGCAGAGTTTTGAATGTATGTCAGTTATCACACATTAATAATGCTTTAAAATCATTGCTTATATTCTAATCAAGTGGTTCTAGTTCCAAAAATTCTTTTTCTTGATAAGTGTTGGACAAAAACTTTAGCTAGAAAAACTGTGATTACAGAACCCAGCATCACATTAGTTCTCAATGATTCATTTAAAACTAGCATAAAGTGTTATTAAAAGTCCTATAGGACATGGAAGACAATAAGTACATCACATGTAAATAAAATTAAGCAGCTCACCCTCTGCTTGCTTACTTGGCTCCATGTCTCTGTAGAAAGGAGAAGCTGAGCCATAAAGAAGTGCGGGCCAATCAGAACTGCTGGGAGTGTGTTTTGGGGGGCTTAGGGGTGCTGGTGAAGGTGGGGGGGAACAGCACAGGGAAATAACTGGGGAGAAATGTCAGACTATAAAGGGAAATTAAACAGTATTACTTGTCCACTCCTCCCCATCCTGCTGAAGCAGGGGACAGTTCTAGTCCAGCCTCCATCCACTGTCTCCCAGCAGGGGCTCTGTTCCCCTCCACTGTGAAGACAGCATTTGCTTTTCAGAAAATGTGAAGCCATGGCTGTTCGCTATTGAGAACATTTCACAAACCTGAGAAACAGCCTATAAATTATAGGTTTGGACACTGCACAAACATCAAGGAGAATCTGAACTAGGCCTCAACATGAGGGGAAGGGGAAACAGCTTTTACAAGCAGCTAATGCCCACACAAGCTAAGTGGTTCAGCCAAGGGGACAGCAATGCTTATTTCTTCATGAACATGCTTCTCAAACTTTCATGTGCACAGGATTCACTTGAGATCTCACCAAAGTGAGCTGGGCTGGGGGTAGGGCCAAAGGTTCTGCATTTGTAGTTAAGCTCCTATGGACCACACTTTGAGATGCTGATGCTCCTAGTCTATGGACCAAGCTTGGAGAAGCAAGAGTCTGCAACATAAAGAGGGGGCCACCTCCTTCTCTCTGAGCCACAAGTATATGTTGGAAGTCCTGAGGAGAGCTGAGATAACCCCAGTGTTATGGACCCACCCAAGCACATCCCTGGGCTGCAGGTGGAGATGTGGCACGCTGAGTGGGCAAATGTATGTTAACGTATTTTCTGACAGCACCATACTATGACTATATGAACAGCTGAACAACATAACTCAACTTGAGTGAATGGAGAAGTCTACTAGTTGGGAATAAAATTAAACTTTTCCCCATGTAGTCCTCCTTAAAGTGATTACATGATTACAAAGGTATAAAAAACCAGCGTATTAAATTTCATAGTAAAAGGCCACATGTGCACACATATACATACAGCATGGATTCTAAGAAATTAAATGCATTTTGTCAGGATAAAGCATGGGCTACCACTGCTCCCAGCTAAAATCATCTCCTCTTCCAAATACAAGGAAGAAACCTTGAATTGTAAGGAAAATCACTGCATTGCCTGCCAGCACCAGGCCACAGGCTCCCCATTTGATCTGAAACACAAGAGGATTAAAAAGAGGATTAATACTCTTTGCAAATATATTATTTTCTGCGTCAGAAACAGCCAATGAAATACTAAATAAAATTGCTAAAAGGCATAACAATGTAATAGGCAGGAGACAGTGAACAGTTCAGTAATTAGTCTAATCACTTCGTGACGCTTGTTAATTAAGTCTAGTATCATCCTTAACATTTTCCCCACTAGACATACTTCTCTACTTGTTTTCATGAGACAATGACTGCCTTCAGTAAAATACACAAAGCAAGATTAGAAAGGGTCCAATTACAATATTGGTTACTAGAAGTCTTGGATATATTGCCTTTTTTCATGAAGATAGGAATTGGAGCGTTGCAGATTGATTTGTTTCTTTTCCAGGCAAAAGATTTTAAATAATACTCTGGATGCAACTAAAAAGAGCTTTCCAGCGTGGCAGATGGTTTTCTAGAGGCACAGTTGGGGACGAGAGTACCCTCTAGTGGGCATAGTTTGTTTTAACAAGTGGAGAACATCAGTGAAAATTTTTTCATAAAACATGGCACGGTATTTGAAAGGTAAAAATAGAAATCCTTAGAGAAAAATTTAAGAAGTGCTAGTCTAAGGCGCAAGAGGGATAAGATCATGACAATCTTACACTGAAAAACCTTCCATGCTTCTGTTATCTAGACAGAGTTCAAACTGGCCTGGCATTCCAGACCTTCCCCAGACAGGCTTCCCCAGCCTTTCTAGCCTCAATCTCAACCTCTCCCTTTTTGCTCCATCATATTGGACTACTCTTTAGTCCACACATTTCATTTTTGCATTTGAGAACCATTCCACCACATGATTGTCTTTTCTACTTTAATCAAAATAGTATTTATCCATAGAAGCCACATCAAATACCAGATATAGTTTCTCTCTTCTTGGTGCACCTATGGCATTCTGATCATGTTTTAATGACCACATATAGTACACTTATACTATACTTACCCATCAGGCTAGTTTCTGTTCTCTTGTGAGAACAGAGACAGTATCTGGTTCTTATTCCAAGTGTCCTACAAACAGCATATGCCCTGTATACTACATGAATAAATAGCACTTGTGTAGGTCTGCTATTCAATGTTTCAAATAAGAGTCTCATGAAATTGAAACAGTATGTAATTGGGGGAAATAAAAGCAAATAGTATGGAAGACAGTGAATGTCAAAGAACTGAATAAATTATACCCATAATGTATATTTTGGAGATTAAAACTTTATATTGGATACTGATTAAATAAAGTGCATATTTATGGCAAGACAAGAAAAAATTAAACATGAAATTTTCTCTTCTTGTTCAGGCCTCCTCCCTCCCCTTTGTGTACTGTGCATCTGTATTAACCAGACCTCCTTAGGAGATAACATTGCTTCTTAACATTCCTTCCTAATCCCATAAAGCGTCATAACTGCTTAGGAGATAATCTTCCTTCTTAATGATGTAGGGGGCCACGATGACCTATGACCCACTGCTCACTTTATACATGCCAATCTGAATTGTGTAAATGGTAAATAGTATGTCATTTGACATATAACCGTTTGTCTTTAAAACTTATGTAACTGTGGTTTGACCTCTTGCAGGAGGAACAGTCATCTCCTGGGGTATGATCCGCAGGTCGAGGCAAATAAAATTTTCCATTTGATTGATTGATTGAGTGAGTGAGTCATTAATTTTCTCATTGACAATATGAAGATGTCATATTACTCACTGTATCTTTCAGTAGCTATATAGTTTTCCCTCAATATGTAACTATTGTGTTGAGAATTATGTCCATGATGCTATTTGCAGGAGAAGAATTGGGTATGATTTGTGATTTATATTAAGAAATATATATTTGATCAGTCCCCATATTCTGCACAGAGCTTCTAAAATCCTTGAAACTTCGTAAGTGATGAGAGTGACTCTTTTTATGGTGGAAACCTCTGATTTATAGCCAGTCAGTCAGAAGCATGGGTAACACCTGGACTTGTGATTGGCATCTGAAGAGGGAGGTAGTCTTGTGGGACTGAGCCCTGAACCAGCAGACTCTGTTGCTGTCTCCAGGCAGATGGAACCAGACTTGAGCTGAATTGTAGGATACTCACCTGGTGTGGAAGGATTGCTCCTTAACGGTGTAGCAAACAGTCCCACCCCCACCCCCCGCCACCACACACACATACACACACTGGAATTAGGTGACCAGGACCCCTTTTGATGTTTATTTTGGAACTAGAAAAGTATTGCTACATGAGTCTCTGAATTGCCCTACAATACGAGGCAAGGATTTCAGAATAATTCCAGAAAATAGCTTACAACAGAAGAAGCAAGAAATCACTTGGTCTGGCTAAAAGTCAAAAGAGGAACAAAGAATGCATTTTGAAAGCATGCGCAAGATATTGATAGGTAGATCTAAATCAGGGGAATACAGAAACTAAAAATATGTTTGGCTTTGAGTATTAAGTCTAAGCAGTGGAAATGAAACTGTGGTTCCAGACACAGGCCTGTGAAGTAACCTCAGCGATAGCTGGTCAAAACAATAGACAACAAGACTTACCACAGACACACGAGCAAGAATAACAGGAAATCCAAAGGCAGAAACAACAATTCCTGTAGTGAAAAAATAAGCCAGTTCCCGACAGGCACTACTTGTTGCATCGGAGTCATATGTTGCTCGTTTGGCAATGAAATGGGGGATGGGAGAGATGGCGTAGAAAATCAGGACAAACAAGGGCCAGTAAACGCTGTTGGTTGGACCCAGGAGAAATCCAAAATGAAAAGTTAGTTACATTGTAATTAAAGATACACTATTGTTTCAAAGTTTATATTATTTTAAATGTCTAGGTCAACAATTATTTATTCAGTTGTCAACATCAGTGCATGAGATGATTATTTTCCAGGAACAGCTGATGATTAAGTAGTGATGACTAAAAATTACTAGTACATTAATATGCAGACAGCTTATACTGTGTTAAGAAACAATGACACAATGTAAAATCTAGAATCTTTGTGGTTTTCTGTATTACTGAGCTGTAGTTTCTTTAGGGACAGAATCCTAACTTAGTCATCTTTGCTTTCCATATAGAACATAGCACAGTGCCTTGCACGTGTTCATTCAGTAGAAATTATCTGAGTGTGCGCAGGTTGGAAAACTTTCAATTTCTTGGAGTAAAACTCAAGATTCCTTGCCCTGGCCTACAAGGCCTCACATGATCTGGCCAACTTCTTCCATTCATTCCGTGCCATCTTCCCTCATTCGCTTCATCTGTAACCACATTAGCTTTTCTATTTCTTAAATACTCCCTCGGCCTGGAATGCCCTCTCCTGACTCATCGACCTGATAAACTTATTTATCCACAAAGTCTCAGGTTAAGGACAACCACTTCTATGCAGTCCTCCCTGACTTTACCAGGGAAACTCAGGTTCCCTTTCTCGAAGCTCTCACTGTACTTTGTACACATCTCTTCTGACTGGACTGTCTGCCTGTCTCTCACTCATAACTAGAACTGCAAGCTCCTTGAGGACAGGTCTGAGTCTCATCATTCTTGTATCCCCAGCTGGTCCAGAGGAAGTCTTCAATAAACTCTCATTAAATGAACACATCAATTTTGAATAGGGCTTTTCTCTGCACAAATACAACTAACTAAGGGACTTGGTTTGTAATTTGGGCTTCATTTGGAGAAGGCAATAGCACCCCACTCCAGTACTCTTGCCTGGAAAATCCCATGGACGGAGGAGCCTGGTACGCTGCAGTCCATGGGGTCGCTAAGAGTCGGACACAACTGAGCGACTTCACTTTCACTTTTCACTTTCATGCATTGGAGAAGGAAATGGCAACCTGCTCCAGGGTTCTTGCCTGGAGAATCCCAGGGACGGGGGAGCCTGGTGGGCTGCCATCTATGGGGTCGCACAGAGTCGGACACGACTGGAGCGACTTAGCAGCAGCAGCAGCAGCAATTCATTCATTAGAGCTTGGTGCTAAATTGACCAAACTCTCTAACACCCATACTAATAGTGACAAAGACATAAAAAGAATAGTTCTTTCTGAAATAACTTACCCATAATCCTCTAGGGCACATCCCAGCATCAGAAAAGTCAGCCCAATAGCCCCACTGAAAGATAATGCCACAAGAGCTGGGAAAAATAAAATCAAGAGTTATAGATTCCAATGGTTACCAGGGACTGGGGGAGGGGGAGAGAAATGGAGAAGGATTCTTCCGGGATGGATGAGATATCCTGGAATTACAAAGTAGTAATGGTTGTGCAACCTTGTGTATATATTAAAGACCACTTTAAGAATTTTTAGAGTGTAAAGAATTTTACACTTTAAAAAGCCTAATTTTTGATATGTGAGTTATACCTTAATTTTACATTTTTTAACCAAAAAAATTGCTGATTTCATTGAAAGAGATTTGCTTATTTCATTGGTTAATGTTACATTTGACTAGCAAATGACAGCCTATGTCTGTTACTCTTAAATCTTCAGGTGGAGAACGAGCTCAAGCCTTTCCAGTACTCAGCCCGTCTAATGTATGAATTCCTTAACACCCATACTAAGAGGCCAGACAGCCAGTTGATACAATACCAGTGAAGGGAAACTCACACTCTCCTGAGGCAGATTATTTCATTCTGACAGTTTTCAGATGCTGAAAACCCTCTTTCCTTAAACTGTACCCCAAACTGTCTCCCTGTAATATAAACCCTTTGATCACTGTGCCTCCCCATACCACAGGGCTTCAGGTATTTGAAGATTACTTTCATGTCTTCATAGCAAATTCTTCCCAACTAGTATTCCCTGAATATCAATTCCCTGCATCTGTTGGACACTAATCTTTGAGGAGGTAGAAACGTGTTTGCTTTGTCCACGGCTGAGTGAGAGAATAACAGAGTTGTTTAAAAAATCTTGCACTGCTCTGGGTCACCAACTTGAGTTCATGTTGGTAACTCTGTCACTGACTGTGTGACTGTGGTAGAAGCTGAACCTCCTTAAACTGGATTATTCAACTGTAAAATGGGAATAATGAGGCCAACTTATTAGGGAGTTTATGGGACTCAAATGCAATAATCTATATAAAGTGATTTCACATGCTGAAAACCCTCTTTCCTTAAACTGTACCCCAAACTGTCTCCCTGTAATATAAACCCTTTGATCATGACTAAAGGCAGGAGCTCAGTAAGCAAGTACTGATGTAAGTATATGCTCACGTTAGCAACAGTCTTTGGTAAAGGCAGCAATCACAAGCAGAGGATACTGAATTATCCAAGTACTCCTCTGAAAAAAATCCATAATACTCAAAATTATTCATTAGGTAAACCAATTAGATTGCTTCCTTTTACTTTAAGAGGCAATCTGGAGAGACTTTTATAGGAAGATACCTAGGTGATTTTTAAAAACATCTAGGAGTATACAGATGTTAGAGGACAAGGAAGGACTGTCAGTTTTATATATTTTTCCATTTAGTACATGTCACTTTGGGTGGGGGGGGTGGACAAAAGTAACTTTTCCCATATTGTTTCACTACAGATGATCTTTTCCTCATTGATTCTGTCCCCTGCCTGTGCCTAACCACCTGCACCACTCTGTCCTACAGGAGACCATTCAGAGCTATGAAGTATAGACCTTTTTCTTCTGTTCTGCGACACCAATCACTCAAAGTTCACAACTGTATCTCCAGTTGATGCTCTTTACCTCCTTTTTCTTTTTTAGGAATTACATCCTCGGCCATCTCTTAAACTTGGAGCTAACCAGAAATCCAAATTCACCTATCACTCCACACTCTTGCTGGGACACTGGATTCAACACAAAGCTCCCTGGTACCACAAGGACCCAGCTACATCTAACACTGCAGTTTGAAGTAACTCCTAAGAACTCAGCCTGCACCTCCAACTCCAATCTGGACTTCTCTGGGTAGTCAACATACAACTCAACTTCAACATGTGTAAAACTGAAACATCTCCCCTTCTCCTCCCAAACACACATTTCTTCCTTTCCAAGGTTCTATCTTGAGAGACTAACACCAGCCCTACACTCCATTTTCTAGAAAATCAGTAAGTCAGGGTGACTCAATCTCCCAGACCTCACTCAAACCCACTGCAAAAGATTAACCGATTATGTCCCCACTCCCCACATTCATATATTAAATTTTAACATCCAGTGAGATGGTCGTAGGAGGTGATTAGATCACGACAGGATTAGGACCCTTATAAAGGGACTCCATAGAGCTCCCTAACTCCTTCTGTTGTGTGAGGATACAGCAAAAAGATATCTGTCCAGGAACCAGGAAGCAAGCCTTCACCAGACAACAAATCTGCTGGCACCTTGATTGTGGAGATCCAGCCTCTCAAACTAAGAAATAAATGTTATTTAAGCCACCCAGCTTATGGTATTTTTGTCCTAGCAGCCTTAAAGGATTAAGACAACCACCTCTTCTCTTGTGCCCTCCGCTACTTATCATCTGTGTGCAGACTCTTATCATCGGAGGCCTGCCTTCACCTCATGACTCTCCCAGTCTATACTCCACACAGCAGACAGTGATCTCTCGAATACACAAAGCTGGTATCACCTTCACAGTTGCTTTCACAGCCTATGAGCTGTTCCAGCACTGGAGGCGCACCTCTGCCTCGTGTCACATGTTCTCTCCATTAGAATAAACTCTGCCCTCACCCCAATCCTTTGCCAGGTGAAGTCTTATTGATCCTTTTAGATTCAGAGCAAGGAATGCCTCTTTTGGGAGACTGGTCCTCTTCCTCCCTGGCGCAGGGTTTGGTAATGCCATCTGTATTAGTTTCCTAGGCCTGCTATTAAAAATGCATCAGAAACTGGGTGGCTTAGAAGAACAGAAATTTACTCTCTCATATCTAGAAAGGACATTTGCTCCCTCTGAAGACTCTAAGGGAAGACTCCTTCCTTGCCTCTCTTTAACTACTGGCAGTCGCCTGCCATCTCTGGTCCTCTCCAGCTCTCAGGTGCATCATTCCAAGCTCTGCCAGTCCTCCTATGGTGTTCTCCCTATATTTATCCATGTCTAAATTTCCCTTTTCGTACACAGACACTAGTCATTGGGTTAGAGTCCAACTAATCCGATACCATCCTAACTTCATTATATCTGCAAAGACCATATTTCCAAATAAGGTCAAATTCACAGACACTGGGGAGCTGGAACTTGAATGTATTTATTTGGGGGATAGAGTCAGCCTGCAATACCATCTTGGTCCTCACACTGTATCTGAGCACACCTTAGACATTTAAACAGTAACACAATTATTTCCAGCCATGTCACACAATAACTGCTCATCTAACGGCAGTCCTTCTTCAAAAGTTAAATTATCTGCAAAAAGCTTCCTTAGTCCTTTTCCATTTCATAATCGATCTTTTTTTTACTACAATGCAATTTCTAACACATTCACACATAAACATTACTATTTGATAGTTTCCGGACACAACTAAACAAAGTGTAGTGGTGCTACTTCTTATTGGTTTTCTGCACTGGCTTCAAATGGAATATTACAAAATGTACACTGTCCAAGTAAATCATGTTTACTAAATTAATGCCAATCATAAAAGTCCGCCAGAAATAATTTTAAAATATGTCTGCTAACAGTTTACATACTCAGATAAATTTCATAGCAAACACATACATGTGTTCAAATATAACCGTATGCATGTTTACAGCATATGTTGATTAACTAGAAAGGGAAGATCTTTGTGTACAAATTTCAAGGACAGGAGCTCCAACATAGAAACAAGTTATCCTACTCTATTCAAAAGATTAGACATCTAATGGGGTGGGTCCTACCAAACCAACAGGAAGACTTCCAATAACCTCTCCCACTGCTGGCATTCCCCTTCACTCTGAAGGAGCACAGATGAGGGAACTGGTGTTCTTGGTACTCCCCTTTTAAAAATCAACTGTCCCATGCAAAAACACTCACTGCACAAAGTGAAGTTACTCAGTCGTGTCCGACTCTTTGCGATCCCATGGACTGAAGCCTACCAGGCTTCTCCGTCCAAGAATTTTCCAGACAAGGGTAGTGGAGTGGGTTGCCATTTCCTTCTCCAGAGGATCTTCCCAACCCGGGGAACGAACCCAGGTCTCACACATTGCAGCAGTTTACCGTCCAGGCCACCAAGGAAGCCCCACTGCAAAAAGACCTACTGTACAGCACAGGGAACTATACTCAATATTTTGTATATAAGGGAAGAGAATCTGAAGTATATACGTGTGTGTGTATCTGAATAGTTGGGCTGTACACCTGAAATTAACACGATATTGTAAATAAACTGTATTTTTTTAAGTACTATACCACCTTCCTGTCCGTCCATAAATGAATAAACACTGATGAAAGTAATGAGAAAATCCCACCTAATCTACTCTCTACAATTAAGACAAATAACAGCATTTCAGGGTGCTCTTCGCTGACACCCGCCTGCAGCCAACTCTGCCCAATTGTATAAATCAATTTACACGACACGACAGATGTAAATGTTCAAATGCCGAGAACACTGGAGACAATGGCTCGTCTGGAAAAAGTGGGAAACTCGGCAAAGTGGCAGGAAAAGCGGGGAGAGGCGTTAGGGTGAACATGACCGGAAGTGAAAGCCCAGTTTAAAACTAGGCAGAGGAGGGGGTGGGAACTGCTTCCTGAGGAACTGGGAAGCAGTCCGGGAGGTGATGCCCAACCCGGGCTAGCCGGTGATTCCCAGGGAAGGAATGCTCCCGGAGAGGGCTTCGCCTGCAGCGACCCGGACACGCTGGGTGAAAGAGTGAAGACATAGCTTTGCAGAAAAAGGTTGAGGCTCCCCAAAACACGCCTCCACCCGTACCCAAGGAGCGAAGAGAGCAGGCGAACTCCTTCCCACCGGGAAAGGAGGGAACGATGGCACATCTGGGGAGGCCGTTTCCAGCCCACGCGCTGAAGGCGCAGCTCCAGGATTAGCCCAGAGCCAAGGCGGCGACCCCACCGCAAGACTAGCGAGCTAGGAACCTAGGATGTACCTTTAACGCCAGCCATGTCTCCCGAGCTGGGGCCGCGGCTGCTTCCGGCTTCCTGCCACGGCCCCAGCCCCGCCCAAGGCCCGGCCCAGGGCCGTACCTAGGCTCGCGAGCCCGCCCCGCCTCGCAGAGCCCCGCCCCTGACGGTTCCAATCTCCCCGGGCCTAGCCACTCAGGGCCCCGCCCCTGCCAGTCCCCGCCCCTGTTTGGCCCCGCCCCCGCCACACAGAGCCACGCCCCTGCTCGTCTCTGCCCTCCACACTCAGAGCCCCGCCCCTGTCCCCGCCACTCAGAACCCTCCCAAGACCAGACCGCATCTCCTCCCGCCCACCCAAGGAGATCCCGGTTCCTACCCACCCGTCACGCTGATGGGAGTGGACCGCAAACCCGCTTTCTCAGGATAGCGGCGACGATGCTCCCTTAGGTCCTGAGCTTCTGCATAAACCCCGAAATTGCCCCACGCTCCTCCTTTCCATCGGTTGGCCGGAATCCCGGCTCCGCCGAATCGCTGGGTCCGCAGGCCCAGAGCTCCCCCACAGCCCACTAGGGACGCGTCCACCATAGCACGGAAGGGCGGGAACCGCGATTCCTGGCTGCAAGGAATTTCTGCGTGAGGATGGCGAAAATAGAGAGGGGAGGGGGAAAATAACAGTCGGTAGAGCAGGGATACCCGCTTTCTCTGGCATTACTTTCTCTAAGGCCTAGACTGCGTTTGTGTGCCTGTCTGCGTTTACGTAGCTGTGGCGGAGGAAGGGATGGGGACACCAGAGAAGAGGCCCCAAGGATCCTGTTGTATGCCTGGCCTTGCCTTGCTTAATACCAACTTGAGCACTTTTAGGGCACTAGCGTTTTCTCCTTTACGCTCAGGTGTATCTATAGAAACAAAAAAACAAGCTATTTTGTGCTTGAGGCTTTCATGAATATTTAAATAAACAGCTATTATTTCTATATCCTGGGCCTCAAGGTCTGCAGGTAAGCAAGGCCATTTTAGACTTCACAGGACCACTTCGTACTCTGCTCACAGGACAGAGAGTTTTGGCTTCGTGGGTACAATCTGGAAGAGATATTAAAAACCATCTGGTCCAAAGGCTTCATTTTATCTCTACAGAAAGAGGCCCAGAAAGGCTAGGACTTCCCTGCTCACACAATTCTTTGGAGAAGGTTGGACTATGGGTCACTTATCCCGCTTTCTAGCTGAGAATCCCCACACCTTATGATGCTGCTCCTTTTCTTTCACTTTAAAAAATTTTTCAACAGCACTGAAAGCTAAAGGAGTTCTGGGGAATCCAGGTTTCCCTGACTATAGAAATACAAATTATCACTACCACCACCTTTCAGGGCCCCTGCTTGGTTTCCTTTTTTAAATTGTACATTGAGCATATTATCGTCTCAAGACATTTAATTACTTGTGAGTTTATGTGTCTAGCTCCTCCCATTTCTCCTCCTAGATAGAAGGTACACTTATTAAAAACTTTGTTGCTAGTCCCTAGCTCACTGCACAATTTGCAGATCCAGAGTTAACACTGCATTATTTACTTTGTAGCCTGTGATCTATCCAAGATCACTGAGAACTTCTCTTTCCCTATGCTGAGTTCCCTATATTGGGTGGCAGGGAAAACTGCCCACCACCCAAACTCTGGCAGCCTGGGTTTTTAGCTCGCTTGGTGGTGATGGTGGTTTAGCCATTAAGTCGTGTCTGGCTCTTGAGACCCCATGGAACTGTAGCCAGGCTCCTCTGTCCATGGGATTTCTCAGGCAAGAATACTACAGTGGGTTGGCATTTCCTTCTCCGGGGGATCTTCTCAACCCAGGGATTGAATATACGTCTCCTGCATTGCAGACAGATTCTTTACCACTGAGCTACCAGGGAAGCCCCCTTTTTAGCTCCCTTACCGAAGTGCAAAGCTGCACTCATGAGGAAAATTCTCCTTAACTGATGAGGATTTTCTATGAGGTCAAATCTCACATTTTCCCTTCGATTCCCAACCACCTACCGGGTGTGTGTGATTTCCCTGGTGGCACAAGACGATAAAAGTCCGCCTGCAATCCAGGAGACCTGGTTTCGATCCCTGGGTTGGGAAGATCTCCTGGAGGAGGAAATGGCAACCCACTTCTATATTCTTGCCTGGAGAATCCCATAGATAGAGGAATGTGGCAGGCTCTGCAGTCCATGGGGCTGCAGAGTTGGACATAACTGAGAGACTGCGCACAGCGCCAGGTGTGTAGAAAACCATAGGTAAGGGCTTGCTGGAGCCTCCCCTGTCACCCTAAGGCCAGTCCCACGAGAGATAAATGATTTGGAGAAAAGTGACACTTCAGAGGCAAAGCTTGGTTTGAGTGCCTTGGGCTTAGCAGTAAGAAACTGGAAGATGGTGAGAGGCAAAAAGATGAGGAGTTTGCCCCAGGGTGATGTCTAGAATCAGACAAATGCAGAGACAGTATTTGTCTCCAGTAACTTTCCTGCCCACACCAGCTGTTCTTCCCAGTTTATGAAACACTTTAAAGAGGAACTTAGCCATCTTACCAGAGGCTTTAACCATCTTCTGAGAAAATCTGCTTTCCTCTTACCAGAGGTTCACTGAAAAACTGTTCTTCTACTATCCCATTCTGTATTTCATCAAGAATAAAGAAGACTTTCAATCAAAAACAGAAAGTAAAAACCTTAGAAGCTGAACCCTTTCCCAACTTGCGGTCAGTGTGTTACTTGGAAATATAAGGTCCACGTCCTCTGTCAAACTGGCTAGGACTAAACAGGACCTCTTAGGACAAATTTTTTATATTCTCTCCTTGCATTCAATTCTCACACTATGAACTAGGTTTTATTATCTTCACTTTACAGATGAGAAAACTGAGGCTCAGATGGTATGTACTGAGTAGGAAAGCTGAGATCGAATCTTAAACAGTTTAAATCTGAAGTCAGAAAATCAGCGCTTGAATTGTTCCCCATTCCTAAATTCCCCAGTAGATGCTGTCAGCAGGGAAACTGTCCTGTTGCTGTGATAACTGGCTCTGGAATTCAACTTGCATGTTCATTCCTTACGCAGTGTTTCATCAGTAGCGGGCTAAGTGGCTTCAGTTGTGTCTGACTCTGTAACCCCATGGACTATAGTCCACCAAGCTCCTCTGTCCACGGGATTTTCCGTGGCAAGAATACTAGAGTGGTTTGTCATTTCCTACTCCAGGGGATCTTCTCCACCCAGGGATGGAACCCACCTCTCTTACGTTTCATGCACTGGCAGGAGAGTTATTTACCACTAGCACCACCTAGGGTCCAACTTGAAGATTCTTTCAGACAGGGACACAGCAATGATAATTCAAATACTTTTGATTTGCAACATTTGTTTCCAAGTAAACATGCTGCTTCTCTTCTTAAAGAGATAAATGATCTGTTTTCTGCAACAAAGTCTCAGACTCCCAGGATCCAACCCTTTGCCTCAGCACAAAAATGCATTAATATCCTAGCTAGAGCCAGGATTTCTGTGCTGATTCTTTTAGGAACACAGCATTCATGCAGCATGATCAAAAGTGTGTCTGTATATGGAGGCAAGGGTGGTAAAGGGGGTGGTTAAAGTATAAATTAATAAATTCTATCAGATTATGTTTTGTACAAATGTATTATATGTGCAGCAGCAGCAGCATATTCTTTCCCCATAACTTATCTTAAAAGTGAATCATGTCAGAAGGTGTAATTCAAGCTTGTTGTTGCATTCCTATGAGTGAAAAAAATAACTTATGTTTCTACAAATATTTTTGAGCCTTTTAATATACATTACAAATATTTTAGACCAATCACATTTTGTTGACTGTAACATATTTACAAAACAAAAAAATATATTACAATAAATATGAATGAAACAGTGAATCCGATCAACAACAAGCTTTGTCACAACCAGATATTTAAAAGGAATGCAAAAACCTGTTGGTCTGCATATGTTAAGAGTTTTGAGATAAATAGGGGTCCAGAATTATAATGTATCTGGAAAAGAGATAGGGAGCATCCCAAATTTAAGTTAGATAAGATTCTTTCTCAGTGCTAATTACATAATGTTTAATGATGTTTTAAACTGTGAACATGGATGAATTATCCAAACATGATACCAAGCTAATATAGTTCTATCATTTCAAAATGTACGTGACATTCACATAGTATCCTTTTAATTATTATTATATACTGTAGTTCACACAATATCTACAGATGTGAATGAGAAAAAAAGTCACAGCAACATGTCTCACATTCCAATTTTAAATAAGACAAGCACATACTGCAAACATTGTTTTATAATATGTTAATAAATAACACCTAGTTTTTTATGGTTACTTTGAACAGTTTACAGCTGTATATTTAAAAAGAGAATATTTGAGGCGAGTTTCACATTGTCAGCAAAAGGTAAAATAAATAATGAACCTTTATACCAACAACAAGAAAAGAACAAAGGAAAGAAAGGAAGAGAGAGAAAGAAAGAAGAGAGTTGTATACAGAACATAAAGTATTTTTGACATGCTGCTTTTCCAGTACAGTTTGCCACAAGAAAATGAAAAACAGAAAGAAACAGCAAAAAAAAAGATTGTCTTCTTAAAACAATTTTTGAAAGCTTTTCACAATACTGAGCACAAACCTTTTAAGATTAGATCAAGATCTTTCTGCCCATCTGCTTTGTATGAATATCCTTTCCACTGTGTACCTGCACATTCAAAGAGATCTACCAAAGTCATGGAAAACAACAACTTGCCCCTCAAAGTGAGAAACAGCCAAAACACCTGAACTGAAATCCAACCAGTCTGAAGTCTGCAAAGGTTTCACTCCTGCTTTATTTTCACAGATGTTCCTGGGCAACTGTTATTCCTGTGGACCCCCAACAACTTTGAGAATAATAAACCCCACTGTAAGAATCCAAGAGGTCCTATTCCATCAGGTGGGAAGAGGAACCCGGTTCCTCAGAGAAGCTAGTCTTGATAAGCCACGTGACTTGGTCTGAAGTGGCCTCTCTCTGTCTCTTGCTGCGACTGCCCCTATCACTGTGGTCATCGAGTTCCTTCCCACAGCCAGTCACAAACCTGGAGGACAGGGGATCCATACTAGACAGTCTCCTGATCAATTGTGAACACGCCAAACGGTCTTAGCATCTGTTCCCAGCTAAGAGCATTTTCTCTGCTAAGCAAAAGGAGGAGCACTAAGCCTTACAGCAAAAATTAGAAGTTTCATCAAATCAGGTTGTTGTTATGGCATTAAGACATTCTTCAAGCTACCACATCTTTCTAAAGGGAAAAGAAGATAGTAGCCCAACTCTCTGACCAGGAATACAGATTTCTACAGCTTTAGCATCCCTATTTTTCTTCAGTCAGCATTTTCACTAAATTTTAGCTTATCCAGGAAGGAAATGTTGGTAGTAATCACTGGATTATAATATAATTACTTCCCACAGTTCAGGTTCTTTTACATCTGTTAGTCCTCTTGACCAAAAGAAGTGTACAGTATTATACTATAGACCATAGTAAATTTCTGTTTAAAAAAAAAAACAAAAAAAAACCTTAATGGTCATGTTCCTGAAGTCTACGTAAAGCCATGGCTCAAATTTTATCTTTCCAAGAAAATCTCAAAACTGTTAGTTAAAATCCATCGTGTAATCCTATTATTATAACTTTGGCTCATTATCCTATCCTCAGACAATGAGATGGGTGCTATGCCTTTGGTAGACTGTATTTTCAATTTCCCCACAAATTGCTGAGTAGGCTCCCCACAAGGCAGGCTGGAATGTTGTAAAAAAAACTCTGCAAGGTCATCTGACTAAAAGTTCCTTTCCTGTTTTAGACTTTTTACGGTGGCGACTTGATGAAACAAACATCCACATTCCTTATTAAAGAGGAATTAATTCACAAGTAACTTAACAGTTAAGTACTGGATACACATTGCTGGAGTTTTTGGTTCACCTGCAAAAACCTCAGAACTGTGACACACACTAAGCATTAGCACGGGTCTGCAGCAGAAATGGAAAAGCTCATAAGTTAATACAAGGGCTTTTGGCCTTGATTTTCAAATTCTGACCAGGCATCATTGAGCTCCATGAAAATCATCTTTGCATACTGTTCATAGGGTTGCCCAGTAGCCTACAGAAAAAAAACCAAAAATACACATTAGATACCACAGACCAAATTTTTATTTATATTAAAATTTTCATTGCTAATATGTAGACTCTGAGTAATTGAAATCTTTTTCTGTTAGATCATTTCTCTTTTTACTGCCCCATCTTGCTGCTGTTGTTGCTTGGTCGCTAAGTCATGTCCAATTTTTTGTGACTCCACAGAGCCCACCAGGCTCATCTGTCCATGGGATTTCCCAGTTAAGAATACTGGATTGGGTTGCCATTTCTTTCTTCAGGGGATCTTCCTGACCCAGGGATTAAACCTGCATCTCCTGCATGGGCAGGCAGATTCTATACTGCTTGAGACACTAGGGAAGCCCATAGCCCCATCTACATGACCCTAATTACTATGACCTCTCCACAAAGCCCTCCCCCAGGAATTCACATATGGTAGTAGTGATCAGTCACTGAGTAGGTAACAGAGAATTTATGAGTCAGCACAAGATGTATCTCCATTCTCCAGAGTTACCTACCAAATGACAAAGGTTCATGACTGCATAGCTCTGATTGATGGACTGCATTCTGAAACACTCTTTATTCTATTTCTTAAAAAAATTTTCTTGGAGACCCATAACACAGGCATACAGTTTGTGGGTTTTTCTGGGCTCTTTCCCTTTCTCTTCAAGTCACTGAAATACATTGTTTCTTTAATACTATCTGGATTGTCACCAAAAGTTTAGAGAGATGAAAATCTAAGATATCAAATTCAAGTAGGATTCAGTCACAGCCTCACACTGTAGGACTGACATGGTCCATATGATCGGGCTTCCCTGGTGGCTCAGCAGTAAAGAATCCGCCCACAACGCAGGAGATGCGTGTTCGCTCTCTGGGTAGGGACGAACCCCTGGAGAAGGGAATGGCAACCCACTCTATCCTAGCCTAGGAAATCCCATGGACATAGGAGGCTTGTGGGCTACAGTCCATGGGGTCGCAAAGAGTCGGAACCAGCTTAGTGACTAGACAACAATAACAAAGTCCATATGATGGCAAGTGTGAGGTTTCTTTGTGTTATGGTGATCTCAACCGGGCCATCCACTGGTTGAAGTCTCTGACAGTGCAGAGCGTGTGTGTGTGTGTTTGTGCGTGTGTGTGTGTGTGTGTGTGTTTAGCCTATGAAATTTATTTTATCATATAAAATGGCCTAACAAGAAGCAAGTTGAAAGTATGACTCCTTGACACACACTTATAAACCAAGGACAGGAGGACCAGACACCTCCAGGGGTGCAGGAGGACAGGCTGTACTCACTTTATCCGGGTGCACCACCAGCACGGCCCTCCTGTACACTTTCTTCACCTGCTCCGGGGTGACCAGGTCTGCCATGCCAACTGGTTTCCACTTAGTCTCCCCAGCCCACAGCACAGTGTGCATTGTGGACAGAAGGGCTCTGATATTCCTCTCTTTGCCTTCAATCCATTCTAGAATCTGTAAACACAGGGGCAGTTAAGAAATTCAAATGCTTCTGAGTCCAGAGCATCTCCACTGTGACTCTGGAAACCCCTCCAGCTCCAGCAACATCAGGTACCTGCCTAGGTCATCGTTCCCACTACCTGGACCTTCTTACTCCACCCCCTACACCTCTTCTTTCTGGTTAACTCCTTATCAGCCTTCAAAAGCCTGCTCAGGAATTCCATGCTGTTCCACCTTGGAAAGTCTAAATACCTTCCTTCCTCTCTGGTCCTCCTGAGTTGATGACTTATGCCTGAAGTATGAACTCCACAAGGGCACACATCATGTCTGTCTGGGTCCCTGCTATCTGCTATGTCTAGTAGAGTGTCTGACATGTACACACACACACACAAATTCCTTGGAAAAACAAAAACAAATTTCTCCAGGCTACCTTTTAAACATATTTCTATCACAAAATGTGCTACACTTCACTGTAATTGTGCACTTGTTTTTCCCCTGCCATTAGGCAGACCTGTCTGAAGAAGGATACTATTTCTTAAATATCACTCTAACTCAGAAACAGTATGCCTGGCAGGAAAAGAGCTTGAAAAGGTCTGATAAATGAGTTAATACATTTAGTCATTCATTCCAACTGTGACCATTCATAGTTTGAATAATCATAGTTAGAACAAATGAAGTCACTAAATTGAAAGGTCTGTAACAATGAATCAGCAGTTAGCATGTAACAGAAGCTCAGTCAAAGTGAATGATGACTGCTCTCCCAAACAATTAAATACTCCATACCAACTAAATAACCAAGCACGGTTTAAAAGATATAAACCACTTTCTTTTACAGAAAACTGTCAGAGTTTACCTAATACACAAAGGCTCTTGAGATGGAGCACAGTGTTTGTGGCAGGAACATAAAACCTCTATAACACTGCATGAAGTGAGTAGCAAAGGTAAACAGAGTGTCATATATTGTACTGCAAATTGTATCTCTACATCTTCAACAAATTATGGAAAACAACAGTGGTGTATTTTTTAACATGTGTAACATTGAGTGGCTGTGCCATTCTGGTTTTGGAATACCAGATTAGACTCTCATCTTCCAGGCTGTAACCGTGTCAGTGTGCTTTGTCACGTGGGAACTCAGCCTGTCTGTGACAAGCTTTCCAGTTCTCTTGATCTTCACAAAGTTTTTCACTACCTCACACCATTCATCAACATAACCATCCTTTTGTCCCTCAGTTAACCATTGTCCAGATAATATCTTCAGCTACGAAGTAAGATCTCTGTTTTCTCATCTATGAAACAATGAAGTTATAGTCACTGGTTTGCAAACCTTAGAAGAAAAGAATATGAAAACATTCTCTTTCCCCAAATAAAATCTTACCTAGACATCCAAGAATCAGAAACAGATAAAAGTAGAAATGCTCTGGTTAAAAGTGAAGTGAAGCAGGGTAGAAGCCAGAGACCCCACTTCCCTTAGCCTCCCTCCCTTTCACCCTCCCAAACCTCCAGGTCTAACATTATAGGAGTGAGTAATTCCCAGGCATAGCAATCAATAGCTCCCTCTCTATCGGCAAAGAAGAGATTCTGAGTGCATCAATCTAGTCTTATATAAAGCTACCTAAAGCAGAAACAGATAACATAAATAATGCATTCTTCTTACCACCAAATCATAATGACTCACCTGTAGACTGCAATGCCATCTGAATAATAAGATCACATCTTAAAGAGTGCCATTGCTTATTGGAAAGTGTAAATGAGGAAAATCTACACTATGTATTACGGAATAAGTGTATTGTATTAAAGAAACGAAACAGCATATACAGCACTCCTTGAAAGTATTTTTTATTAAAGGACACAGCTATACTCAAATCACAACTACAAGAACCAAATAAAATACAGTGGATGCTAGAAACTTAACATGGCACCTTCTATAGGTTAGTCCCACACTGACAGCTCCACACAACACAATAATCACTGTGGGCCAGGGGCTCACTCACCTTTAATTTCTCAGGATCCATCTCCTTAGCCATTTCCTCCTTTCTCATCTCAGCTATTGTTCGAGGTCCCTTTTTGTCTTTGTGAGCATTAAAACCTTGACCAGAGAGCAGGTCTTCAAAGTCAGCTGCTTTTTGTTTCCCCTCTGCAACATAATATTTTTAAAATTATTATAGCGTTTACTCATAAACATAATATCATAACACTTAGGCATACTGCATAGTGCTTTCACAGGCACTATGCCCCTTAATCCTCTCACTTAGCCTGTGAGTAGGGTATGAGACTGTCATGTCCATTTTATAGATGAGGAAAGTAAAGTCTGGAAAACTTAAGAGTCTGTTCAGGATCACATGCAATGTCCACGGCAAAGCTCAGACTCGAGGTTGGGTTGTTGCACTAACATAACTCCATAATTCCATGTGCACCATTCCATCCTTTCACAGACAAGGATAGCCAAGAGTCTACCCACTACTCTCTCCCCACCTCAGGCCCCAGTCATACAACTGGCTAGCAGCAGTGATGGGCCTATGACCTGGGTTTTGGTACTTGAAATGCAAGCACACTGCTGCTTTCCTGCCCACACTCAGCTGACACTTTTAGTCCATCACAGAGCTCTTTTCCCCTAAGTCTGGTTTTGGCCTCACAATCTTTATCAATCTGCTTGGAAAAGCAGCCTAGCATGGTAGTAGCAAACGGCAAGGGCTCTGGAGACAGACTCCCGGGTTTGAATTCCAGCTCTGCCTTTATTAGCAATGTGACCTTGAGACATTACCATTCCTTACCATCTTCCTGCCTCAGTGTCCTCATCTGTCAACCAGGCGTGGTGTTAATAACATGACTTATCTCATAAGGTTGTTATGAAAATTGGTGAGTTAAATATTTTTAAATGCTCAAAACAGTACCTGGCTATTAAATGTTTGCTGTTAAAACAGAACCACAAGAGTCCATTCAGTCCATGCCTTAAACCAAAGCTGTTGTCTCACCTGAAATCCACCTGCCATCCCTATATTGTCAGGCATTCTGAACATACTGTCACACACACACACACAGACTCAAATGTGGGTGCTCTGAGATAAGGGATTTTGTCTGTCTTATTTGCAGCTGTATCTCCAATGTTTTCTACACTGATGATACTCCATAAATATTTACTGATTGACAACACTCACCCCAAATCTACTCAAAATAAAAATGGAGGGGAAGCCAAATGACTACGGAATTATCAGAGAATATCCACTGCTAACCAAAGAACAAACGCGATGTTACAAAGACCTAAAAAAAAACTCCTTGTCATGTATGTATCATGAGAAGCCGAGTGTGGGGGTGAATGGTAGGGCTCTAGAGTCACATTGCCCTGGTAGATCTTGGCTCTGTCACTTGCAAGCTATATGGACTAAGAAAATTATTGATCTCTGTCTACAACAAGGGTTTGAAGATTATATGAAATAATATGCAAAACTGCTTAGAATAGCACCCGACATATAATAAGCCCTCCAAAGATGTCAGCTAAAGCTACTAGGAAAAGTAGAGGAATTGCCTTTCCCATGTTCCATAGAAAGGCCTGTTTCCTCATCATGTCCCTATACATTCCATTCTTGGGTATAATGAAATCAACTGAGATGTAAAACATATCATTACAGGCCTTTTAGAAAATTCAAATGTAACCATCCCTTCTATAAAAAATATATTATTTTTCACTTGCTATCAAGAACCCCATTTGAAAAAAGAAAGAATCCCATCCAGAGTTATCCTCCAGCCTTAGCTTTTAGGCCACTTTGTGTTCTTTTAACTTTCTTCTCAGAAGAGAGGGAAAAAACATCACAGGAAGCCCAATGATCTCAGGAACATCCCCCAGCCAGAGCATAATCAAGACCAAATGTCCAAGACATGTCCACTCCTCTAACTGGGATCCAAGGGAAAATGTGAACACAGTACTTGAAATGTTTCCAACTTTCGTCTTCCACCCCCTCTTCCAAAGGGATGACAGTTTCAAGATCCATCCACGCCTCCACTCACTTCCATTCAGCACTCCTTTAGGGCCTCCTACCTGTCCAGTGTTCTGCTAGGTGCTAATGCTAACGAGGCAAAAAAAGACCCAGTCCCTGCCCACCATTTGCTCTCAGCATGGTGAGAGACAGACAGGTGAGCCAGCACTCACAAAACCACAGTGTGTTGGGAGAATGATAAACCTAGGAACTCCAGGCACAACACTGGGAGGGATCATGCTGTGTGCCTCAGAAACTGCCAAACTTCCTGTCTCCTTCTTCAGACATGCATACCTCTGGGTATCCTCTAGCCAGGCCCCATACCATCATCCTTACCCAAATTAGCTGCTGCTTTCCCACGTTCATTCTGGCCCCCAGGCATGGATGAGAAGCTCACGTTGTAGTTAGGCCGGTTCTGGGGAGAGGAGTGGGGCATGCTGGACGGTGGCTTGGACTGTGTCTGCTGCCAGTTGTAGCCCCCTCCCTGCTGCCACCCCCCACCCATGGGCTGGGGAGATGCTTTCTGTGGCGAGCTGAGAGGTGGAAATCCACCACCCAATCCAGTTGGTGTGGAAGGTTTGCTGGCAAATGAAGAACCACCTACAGGAAAAAACAGAAAGAGAAAGAGAGAAAGAAGGTAATGCTATTGTGAGTAGCCTCTAACTCCTGTGTCCCAAGTCACTGCTTACAATGACTTTAGTGGAACCTCCCTTGACTAGTGGCATAATTAGCCTTCCTAATAGCTAAATAAATTGCATTCATATATTTTCCTTTAACCCTCACAATGACATTTGTAGGTATGTATTAACAGTTCCATTTTTCCTTCTGATAAACAACCTGTAGCTCAGAATAGTTAAGCGATTTTCTGAAAGTTACACAGCCAGAAAGTGGCAGAACTGGGACCTGTGTCCAAGTCTGACTCCAAGCCAGAAGAGCCCTGGCTCCTCCACCATGCCATTGCAGCTCTCCCTCCCAGCCTCTCAGAAGATTCTATTTCTTAACTTGAGCAAAAGCTATCAAATGACAAGAACAGGGAATAAAACAAAAATACGTTCACTTGTGAAGCCGCTATTTAAACGTCAACGATCAGGATTATTCACTGTCTGTTATAAATACTAGCATGGTTAGTGCCCACGAGTAAACAATGGTATTCTAAAATTTCATAAATAGGTTTCAATTTCACACTACTTGCACTTCATTGCAGGAGAGTAAACACAGCTAACCCTCTGACAACTCTGAATAGGGTAAAGAATCTTATTCAAGCTTTAAAAAATGATATTACTCTGTCCTGGGAATTTAAGTAGAATCCTGACTCTGTAACTCCTAACTTTTAAGTACTCACTGCATAAATGCTGGGCTTTTCCCAAAATATGAAGACCAGCTGTGACTCATGTTTGAAGAGGTGATCTCCAGGAACACTTTCAGGCACCAATACCAAAGCAACAGTGATAATAAAATAACATTTATATAGCTCTTTTAGAATTCACAAAATATGTTTATGACTATTACTGCCTTTAATCTATACAACACCCTTAGGAAATAGGTAGTATTACTGGTTCCACTTTATTTACTTTTCTTTGTCAACATTACCATTTATTTTTTCATTTTTATACAATTTTTAAATTACAGTTTTATACAATTTTTAGTTATTACAAAATCTTGGCTATATTCCCAATGTTTTATAGTATATCCCTGAGCCTATCTTATACACAATAATTTGTACCTCCCATTTCCTCACCCCCTATTGCCCTCCCTCTACTCCCCACTAAGCTCTAACTTGTTCTCTATATCTGTGAGTCTGCTTCTTATCTGCTATATTTCTTGTATTTTTCAGGTTCCACATATAAATGATATTATACAGTATTTGTCTTTCTCTCTCTGACATACATCGCTTAGCATAATGCCCTCCAAATCCATCCATGTTGCTATTAATGGCAAAAAAATTTTGTTCTTTTTATGACTGAGTAGTATTCCACTGTGTATATTGCTATATACCATATCCTCTTTAACCACTCCTCTGCTGATGGACACTTGGTCACTTCCATATGGTCTTGGTAATTGTAAATAATGTTGCTATGAACATTGGGGTGCACGTATCTTTTCAAATTAGTGGGGTTTTTTTCCAGATGTATACCCAAGAGTGGAATTGCTAGGTCATATAGTAGTTCTATTTTCAGTTTTTTGAGAAATGTCCATACGATTTTCCACAGTCTGGCCCCACTTTAAAGATAAGGAAATGAAGGAGGTATACTTGGTATATTTACAGGCTTATGGTCACACATCTAGTTAATGGAGCTGGGACTTGACTATGAGCTTCCTGTCTCCACGTGTCATGTTCATTTCCTGCATCTATTATCTCAAATTCCTCCCCAAATCTCTGAGTCTTTTACTACAACTCATCCCTCACTTA
Source organism: Oryx dammah (assembly GCF_014754425.2). Classification (NCBI taxonomy): domain Eukaryota; kingdom Metazoa; phylum Chordata; class Mammalia; order Artiodactyla; family Bovidae; genus Oryx; species Oryx dammah. The sequence goes on from NW_024070212.1 coordinate 77,837,622, forward strand.
CTGTCTCTTCTTTCTATCGACATTGTTCCTCTGGTCTGATCTGGGTTCCTCTTCCCATTCCCACGGGGACTGCTGTCTTATGACCAGCAGACTTGGAATCAGTCTGTCTCTGCTCCATCACACATTGATGCATTCAGTCTTACATTCCTTTATTTATTCATTCATTTGTTCATTCATTCATATATTCATTCATCCAGTATTTGTTGAGCATTACTAAGTACCAGAAAGTAAAAAGATTTTCTTAGGCTCCAAAATCACTGAGGATGATGAGTACAGCTAAGACATTATAAAGAAATTAAAAGACACTTGCTCCTTGGAAGAACAGCTATGACAAACCTAGATAGCATATTAAAAAAGCAAGGACATCAGTTTGCCAACAAAGGTCCATATAGGCAAAGCTATGTTTTTTTCCAGTAGTCATGTACAGATGTGACAGTTGAACTATAAGGAAGGCTGAGTGCCAAAGAATTGATGCTTTTGAACTGTGGTGCTGGAGAAGGCTCTTAAGAGTCTCTTGGACTCCAAGGAGATCAAACCAGTCAATCCTAAAAGAAATCAACCCTGAATATTCATTGGAAGGATGGATGCTGAAACTGAAGCTTCAACACTTTGGGTACCTGATGCAAAGAGCCAAGTCACTGGAAAAGACCAGATGCTGGGAAAGATTGAGGGCAGGAGAAGGGGACGACAGAGGGTGAGCTGGTTGGATGGCATCATTGTCTCAAGGGACATGAGTTTGAGCAAACTCTGGGAGACAGTGAAGGACAGGGAAGCCTGGCATGCTGCAGTCCCTGAGGTCGCAAAGAGTCAGACAGAACTTAGCAACTAAACAACAACAACTAGGTACCAGATACAGTGCCCCAGGAATATAGCCAAAAACAGTCTACGGAGAATCCTCGCTCTTCTGAAGTTCAGAGAAAAATTTATCTCCTTGACCTCAGTGTTATCACCTGTAAAATCAGAACTATGTCTACATCGCAGAAAAACCATAAAGGCACAATGACTATGTGAAAGCTCTTCACAATTCCTGAACTAAGCAAATAAGAGGCATTATTTTAAAATAATGCAAATTCATATTCCTAGCATGTACCCATACACCATAAAGGCTCAATAAATACTTGGTAATAGAAAAAGGGAATGACACTGTTGCACACTACAGGCTGGCATCACCCCTGTTGTGAAGCCCTTTTTTGTGAGCCTCTGGGCCCCTCTGCCAACAGCACATCAACATCCCTTAGGTTGGGTAGACATTCCACACCGGAATTTCATCTTTTATTTTAAGGATGCTTACAATCTTCTTTCTGAAGATATGTTTATTATTTAAAAATTCAGTAACTACAGAAAGACCTGAAAAACTTAAAAAATTCTTCCATGTTCCCACCGCTTTTTCATTTATTTGTTCATTTATAATACACAATTGAGCATCTTCTCCACATGAGGCTGCAGACACGGTGGTGAAATGGCAGATGCTGCCTCTGATCTCAAGCTGCTCATCAACATGGCAGGGCTTTCTGATGTCTACCCTTTCAGAATACTTTTCTAAATATTTTTTAGACTGGTTAGCAACTCTAATTTTTAAAGCCACTGAAGCAGAGAACTGTCAGAAATATAAAGTAGTAGCTAAACCCAGAGCCCACAGCTATTCTCATTAAAAGCAAAAGCAGCGGTTGTCAAACTTGGCTGTGCATTAGACTCACTTTGGGAGCTTTAAAAATTCTCTGTACCCAAGCAACAACCAAACTAATTAAATCGGAATATCCATGGGAAGAACTATGGTGTTTGTATCAGAATTGTTCAGTGTGAAAATACCTAAAGGAGAAGCATGCTATCTTTTTTTAATTGTAGCTATATAACTTAGAAGTTTTATTTTTACTCTAAAGCAATTGCCTAGGAGTCAAAAATTTTAGTGTGTAAGTAGCCCTTGCTTATATACTCATTCACTATACAGTTTCAGGAAAATCACTTACCTTTCCTAAATTATGTGACTTGAAAATGAGGCAATTTAAGAAACTAGTTTCCCCAGCAGTTTTTAAGAATTATTGCATTTCAAAAACAAGTAACTCTTCCAAAAAAATTTTTTTAATTTCCCTGGTGCCTAGTGGTTAGGATTCTTGGGCTTTCACTGTGGTGGCCCGGATTCAATCCCTGGTTGGGAAAAGTCCTGCAAGCTATGGGGCATGGCAAAAATAACAAAAACAACCACCACTCTTGAACTCCTCCGAGTAGGTATGTTATTGTAGTAATAAAGATGCAGCTACTCTAAAACTATTTTTGTTGTCTATTAATATTGTTGAGATCCAAGGAAGTGGAAGATACAGATGTGGAACAGGGGGAGGCAAGGAAGACCCTGTGGCAGTAGATGGGACTAAATTATGTGTTAATATCCACTGATCACCTATCTCCATCTCCTGGAAGGCAGGGCAGGGACACCCACCTCAGAGCAAAGAAACATACTTATAGCAGAGATTTTGGTTTCTAAATACCATTCCCCACAAAAAGGAATGAGATTCTCAGAAATGCCTGATTATAGGACAGGCATGTAACAAGTTCAAGAGAAGCCTAGGACACCTTGTGCCATAAAGAAAGTTCTCAAAAATGATGGAATCAAGTGAAAACGATATAGAAGTCAGAAGAAAGGAGCTTTCACAAATCAAATGTGGGACCATGTGAACATTAAATAACAACAGTAATAGATGATAACCAACTGAGTCAAAAAAGAATCCATTAGTCCATTATGATGTGAGAGATGGAGGGAGTCAGAAAGGAAGGAAGGGGATGGGAGAGGGAAAGGCAGGAGATTCTTCCTTAGAATGAAATGCCAATTAATATATATAGAAAGAAGAAGAGAATCAGAAAATCACAATTTTGCAGATATCACGGTAATAACTGCTTTAGGCAAGAATCACCAATGAATGCTAAAACCACTGGGTAAAAGTCAGATGGAGAATTGGATAATCTCAAATTATCTCTCCAGATTACTCATTAATTACTGAAGGGAAAAATGGTAACTTCATGGTGAAGGAAACCTGGCAGACATCACCTTAACCAAGTGATCAAAGTTAACAAATCAAGACTTTGGCAACTGGCCTGTACCCTTCAAATATCAATGTCTTGAAAGGTTGAGGAATGATTCCAGGTTAAAGGTGTCTAAAAGGACATGACAACTAGATGCAAGACATGATGCTGAAGCTTTTAAAAGAACTTCTTATAAAGGTCACCTATTCAGTAAGGCCCTTCCCTAACCACTTGATATTTCAAATAACACCCTGGCTCATCCCCCCCACACCATCGCTTTCTGCCTTATTTTTTTCACAGGACTCTTCATGGGGTTATAGTGCAAGCCACAGACCTAGACTTCTTGGTGTTGAAACCTTGTGATTTGGGCATGTTCCTGAAACTTCCGTGTCTGTTTCTTCATCTGTAAAATGAGGATTATAATAGTTTCTACTTCAAAAAATATTGGGAAGATTAAATGAAATGAAATATGTAAAGCACTTAAAATAGAGCCTGGTACAAAGTAAAAGGTCCAACTAAACATTAGTTGTTTTTATTAGTTGATGTTATATTGTATATTTATTCATTTAATGTTTATTTCCCCTTCTAGAATATCAACTTTAAGAAGAAGGAATTTTGTTTTGGTTTTGTTAGTTTGGCTGGTTGGTTTTCACTAAAACAATGTTAGAACACAGAAGGCACTTAATAAATAATTGTGGGATGAATAAATGGGTAAAAAATGAACACTGAAAAGATTTTACTTGAAATAGAACTTTGCCTGTTTTATAGAATGTTATTATTCTAAAATTTGAACTTTCAGATACAAAAAAAGGGAAAATAATTTGAGAAATTCTTAAAAGGAAAAAAGATTTAAATGACATAAAAGGAAAGGTCAAGATTCTAACATAACTACTAGCAAAAAATAAAACGGTAGCATGTTCTCATTCCCTGCAGATAATTCAGCTCTAAATGCTTCTTCCGGAGGCCTTTTGGGAAAACTAAGCTATCAAGTTGGCTTATTTAAACCTTTGTGTCAGAGCTACCTCACCCTTATTTAACAACTTTGCACTTCGAGGAGGAGGAGGAAAAAGTTTCAAAACACAGTAGTCCAATCAACTACACCTTGAAGAGAGATTTCTTGGTAAAACAGAACCCTGCACACTATACCCCTCAGTGGGGAGCATCACCATGAGCCCCGATCCTCAGAAGTTTCTGCAATGAGCAAAGTCCATTGAAGCTGGTGTTTTCAAAACTACTCGCTCATAAAACACTTAATTGAAGTCCACTGAACCCAGTGTTTCCAAAATTACTTGCTCATAAAACACTTATCCTATAATAATAATAATAAGTAACATCTGATGAGAAAACTCTTTAGAAATACTCTCCAGAGGTCTATTTTCTGTATGGAAGTTTACAAACTGACCAGAGAGGACTGTGGTCCACGGAGAGAAGAGGAGCACAGCGTGAGGACCTCACCAGCAACTTCAGAGTAAGACCTGCACACAGCCGGCCCTCGTGGCACAGCTCTATCTGACCACCCTTGTCTCTCACCGTTTCCCTACATAGTCACTACTTTTGGTGCAAACTCTATTTTCAGATGCTCCCAGGAGTTCTAACTTTATTTACACTACTACTCCAAACTCAGGGATTGGAGAAATACATTAATAGGGGTTAGCTCCAACCCAGTATTTGAAGCCTGTTACCTTTTCTAAAAAGACAGCTTTAGGTTTTAGAATACAGCTTAAAAATACAGATTATTTTAGATCCCAGGTAAACACTACAGCTTACTTTTAACACCAAAGATTTAGATTTGAGGCTTTGTACCCAAAAGTAAGTACGTATCTTCATTTGTTATGTGTATACCTAATGTCCCAAGGTCAGCAAAAGGGTCCAGAGTCTGGGGTTTGTTTTGATGGGTGGGAGTACCATGCGAGGAGCCTGTTGGGCTGGTGGCAGCTGATTTGCTTCCCATTCCAAAACCTCCTGAAAAAAATAAGAAGGGCATTGCAAATGAGTTAGCTGTCTGAGGCTGAATTCTGAAGTTCAGAAATCTAGAGCTACTGCTCACCTCGTCTCTAAGGGCAAATTAGGATGTGTTAGAAGTTGCTAGACCCCATTTCCCTAATTCAAGTGAGTAGTGACCTGGAGCAAGGACAGGGAACCGAAAAGGTATAAGTCATTTCCTAGCCACTCCTCTAAACCATTACATCTGGTGTTTACCTCATGTCACCTGACTCCGTTCTTTCCTATGGGATTTCCTATGAGATGAGTCAGAGCTGAATTCTGGTTCTGCCACTTCCTAGCTGAGTGACCTTTGACATGTTGCTTAACTTCTCTGAGTGTCGATACTTTCTCATTGGTTACATAAGGAAACAGCAACTGCTTTAGAAAGTTGCTGTGATAGACATATAGTGTGTGTGTGTGTGTGTGTGTGTGTGTGTGTGTGTAACTTGCACCGTGTCAGAAAGATAATCACACAAGATGGCTCTCAAAAAATACAACAGTAGCCATAAGAAAGAGAATTTATTTACTACAGACAAATTCAGATCTAAAACAAGTTCTCTGTAAGAGAGAAAACCATTCAGATTATGCAGCACCTACTCTATGCCAGAAAATTTCATGTAAGTAATTTCACTTAAACTGTGTGGAACAAGAATTATGAATTCCATTTTACAGATAAGAAAACTGAAGTTCAGACTGGTAAAAAAAATTCAAGAGCTTCTAAATGGTTGAGTTAGATGTATACCCAGATCTGTCTAACTCTATTGTCAAGGCAAACACTTAGCAAATTGACACTTAGAGAAATTAAGTATCATTTGACATGCAGAACTACCATGTCATCAAGGGCAATGTGAAAAGCCTTCTCAGACTGGGGACCTTTAGGAACTTCCATAAATGGGGCTAACACTCTGCAGGTACTCACTTCACCTTGGGTGAAGGATTATGCTTCAGCAACCAATTATGTGGCACAAAGTCCATCTGCTGGTCTTTACCTGGTTTGGTATGCCAGTCCCAGCCTCCTGAAACATCTGGCTGAATGTTCACAGCAGGGGTACTAGAAGCTGCAAACGAGGAGAAGAAAAAGAATCAGGACAAAATAGCTCAGAATCCACTTTTCTGAGTTCACAAAAGAAAATGCTCTCCCTCTCGTGGTATGCCCATGTCTCATGTGATTCTACTCTCCCTCTGAGCTCTCTCCACATTCTGCAACATTGATATTTTCTGCCTTCATCTGTACTTACTTATATGAGCACTGGTGGAAGCCATATACTGTTTGTCTCTGTTACTTCCTTGTTCGCCTTTATTTTACCTCCAAAGGTACACTTTGAATTGTAACTGTGCATATATCTGCCTCGAGTACACTGTGAAAGCAAGAATTATCTTATTCATCTGCATGGGTCCCACCTCTACCCTTAACACAAAGTCAGTAAGGCAATAAAAAAAGGTGAAATGAAACTCAAACCCAATTTGCCTTAAGCTGGCATAAACTGCATGAGCAACTTAGAACAAAAATTTTGTTTTCTCATTTTGGGGAGAATGGATACATGTATATGTGTGGCTGAGTCCCTTCACTGTTCACCTGAAATTATCACAACATTGTTATACCCCAATAACAAATGTATTTTGCATTAAAAAATGAATAAAAATTAAAAAAATTTTTTTTTGTCCCCTCTGCTGGGACATTAACAGAGAATATGAGTCAATCAGAACACTTACTAGGAACTGACTAGATACCATCCACCCACCATGCCCGTGTCAGGGATGTGTCTACTGTCACTATAACAACAAACTCACTACAGCTTCAAAATAGAGCTTCTGACCCCTCTCAAGGGAGGTCAAGGGATTACATCTGATAGAGTGCCTGAAAAACTATGGACGGAGGTTCACGACATTGTACAGGAGGCAGTGATCAAGACTATTCCCAAGAAAAAGAAATGCAAAAAGGCAAAATGGTTGTCTGAGAAGGCATTACAAACAGCTAGCTGAGAAAAGAAGAGAAGCGAAAGGCAAAGGAGAAAAAGAAAGATATACCCATTTGAATGCAGAGTTCCAAACAAGAGCAAGGAGAGATAAGAAATCCATCCAGTGATCAATGCAAAGAAATAGAGGGAAACAATATAATGGGAAAGACTAGAGATCTCTTCAAGAAAATTAGAGATACTAAGGGAACATTTCATGCAAAGATGGGCTCAGTAAAGGACAGAAAATGGTATGGACCTAACAGAAGCAGAAGATACTAAGAAGAGATGACAAGAATACACAGAAGAACTATACGAAAAAGATCTTCATGACCCAGATAACCATGATGGTGTGATCACCCACCTAGAGCCAGACATTCTGGAATGTGAAGTCAAGTGGGCCTTAGGAAACATCACTATGAACAAAGCTAGTGGAGGTGATGGAATTCCAGTTGAGCTGTTTCAAATCCTAAAAGATGATGCTGTGAAAGTGCTGTACTCAATATGCCAGCAAGTTTGGAAAACTCATCAGTGCCACAAGACTGGAAAAGGTCAGTTTTCATTCCAATCCCAAAGAAGGCAATGTCAAAGAATGTTCAAACTACTGCAGAATTGCACTTATCTCACATGCTAGAAAAGTTATGCTCAGAATTCTCCAAGCCAGCCTTCAACAGTATGTGAACTGTGACCTTCCAGATGTTCAAGCTACATTTAGGCAGAGGAACCAGGGATAAAACTGCCAACATCCAATTATATCATTGAAAAAGCAAGAGAGTTCCAAAAAAACATCTACTTTTGTTTTATTGACTATGCCAAAACCTTTGACAGTGTGGATCACAAAAAAAAACTGGAAAATTCTTAAACAGATGGGAATACCAGATCACCTTACCTGTCTCCTGAGAAATCTGCATGCAGGTCAAGAAGTAACAGTTAGAACTGGACATGGAATGAAAGACTGGTTCAAAATTGGGAAAGGAGTACATCAAGGCTGTATTTTGTCACCCTGCTTCTTTAACTTATATGCAGAGCACATCATGCAAAATGCTGGGCTGGATGAAGCACAAACTAGAATCAAGATTGCCAGGAAAAATATCAATAACCTCAGATATGCAGATGACACCACTCTTATGGCAGAAAGCGATAAACTGAAAGAGGAGAGTGAAAAAGCTGGCTCAAAACTCAACTCAAAAAACTAAAATCATAGCATCTGGTCCCATCACTTCATGGCAAATAGATGGGGAAACAGTAGAATCAGTGACAGACTTTATCTTCTTGGGCTCCAAAATCACTGCAGATAGTGACTGCAGCCATGAAATTAAAAGATTCTTACTCTTTGGAAGAAAAGATATGACAAACCTAGACAGCATAATAAAAAGGAGAGACATTACCTCACCAACAAAGGTCCGTCTAGTCAAAGCTATGGTTTTTCCAGTGGTCATGTATGGATGTGAGAGTTGGACTGTAAAGAAAGCTGAGTGCCAAAGAATTGATGCTTTTGAACTGGTGCTGGAGAAGACTCTTGAGAATCCCTTGGACTGCAAGGAGATCCAACCAGTCCATCCTAAAGGAAATCAGTCCTGAATATTCATTGGAAGGACTAATGCTGAAGCTCCAAAACTTTGGCCATCTGATGCAAAGAACTGACTTATTGGAAAAGACCCTGATGCTGGGAAAGGTTGAAGGCAGGCAGAGAAGGCAACGGCAAAGGATGAGATGGTTGGATCGCATCACCAACTTGATGGACATGTATTTGAGCAAGCTCCAGGAGTTGGTGAAAGACAGGGAAGCCTGGCATGCTGCAGTCCATGGGGTAAGAAAGAGTCAGACACAACTGAGTGACTGAACTGATTGACCCTTGTCAAAGTTTCAAGTGGAGAACTGAAAAGAAATGTTCAGTTAAATATAATCAGGTATATTAGAGTACACATTGGTAGAGTAAACGTTTTCTGCATCTGTAAAATCCAAATAAGAAACTGGATGCCGTAAGAAAGAACTTCTAAGACTCTTCTAGGTACTGTTCATTAAATCAAATAATACAATGCAAACACTAAAATAACACTGCAAGTAGGATTTAAGACACAGTACACATATCACCGCCAAAAGGATCATCAAGGCACCAAGCCTTATATCAAGCCTTATATTTACCTGTTTCATGTCCTTAGTACGAACCAAGACACTTTATCTTCCCATCATGGAGTTAAATAGAATATTCCATTATCAGAAATAACAGCTCTTTCCTTTCAGTTTTCCCTTCTCTTTTTCCACAGTAATTCATAAAAATTGAGGTGGAAACTAGATAATTTTGCTAACTTTTGCTGCTTGACTTCCTTTAAACTCTGACCTTATTCTTACACCCAACTAGGATGCAGAACTAGGAAGTGGTACTTCAACCTTATTACTAATCAAACCCACAAACCTACCACACACAAGGCACCATCAGGGAACAGAGAGCTAAAGGACACAGTGCCTATCCTCAAGAAATTTAAAATCTGCTGGAGAGAAAGGAATAAACAAATGAAAAGATAATACCCAGTATTTTAAACTTCTACTTAGCTTTTTATTGTGGTTACTTGTTCAGTTTTTCTTCTCAGATTAAGTCCCAAATAATTATTCTCTTCCGAGAAAATGTTCAATAAATATCCATAGAACTTGAAGGCAACATTTCTTGATTTTCAGAAGAGATGGATAGTGCCTTGTAGAAACTGGAGGTGGGCAATCTGACCTCCCAAACTGACACCTGAGTCTCATCTATATATAAGAGGATGCAACTGACCCACTAACAATGGAATAATTCCCTTCTCAGCAAGGATAGTGGAACATTCTTTCACACACTAGCATCACACAGATCAAAATAAGCAGCACAGCCACAAAACAAAAGAGTTCTTCTGACTGGCTGAAACTGAGGGATAAACATCTTCTAGCCAGCTCACAAGACAGAACCAAGTCCAGTACTGCCATGCGGAAGTATGAACATCCATACCCACGGGACATAAAAGGTGGTACTCATATGAAAACAGTAAATTCAAAGTATTAAAGTCAGGAAAATAGATAACCTTATTAATATTATCAGTATGCATCAAAGAGATTTATATAGGGAAAAATGATAATTCATTTTATATGGAAAGACAGGTAGATAATACACACATCACATAGATCTTCTAGGCACTAGGAAAACATTCATAAACAAAACTAACAAAAGTCTCTGCCTCTGAACTCAGGTTCTAGTGGGGAAAGATAGACGGGAGGAGATGTCTCCATGTGAAATAGAGCAGTCAGAGGAGACCCCACTGAGAAGGTGATTGCTGAGCAAAGATAAGAGAGGCGAAAGAATTAGCCATGCCCTGGTCTGGGGAAGAGAGGACAGCCAGTGCAAGGGTGGAGAGGCCATGTGACTGGAATGGAACGAGCAGAGGGAGCAAGTGGGGAAGGAGGTCACAGCCCTCGGTGTTAAGAGCACAGAGGGCCGACCAAGGCCATCTCAATGACTTTGGCTTCCATGCTGAGTGAAGCAGGGAGCCACTGCGAGGACAGCAATGACATAACCTACATTTTAAATAAGTGAACAAAAACAACAGCTTTAACCTGCATCTTTCCTCTTGGGGTAGCCAACTTCCAATCCAGAGATTCTTTTAAGTGGGCACTGCACACGGGTCAGAGGTGAATTTCTTGCATATCGTCCTGTGGACCCACTTCAAATAGTTTGAGATTTAAGAGCAATAGGAAATCACCCATAAAGTTTGTTCCTTGACTGCTTTCTATTTTTGGTCAGTTTGATCAGCTTTCTCAGTTTGATCAGTGTTGCATAACTCAATTTCCTTTTGCATTTGCATAGCTCCCATGAAGTCAAGCTGATCACTAAACTGTGTTCCCCAGAGGGGCTCAGGGGCCTTCAACAATAAATACATCGTCCTCTAAGTCTAGGCCATTGATGTTCAGCATCCTTCAGCATCAAGAAGGAGCTTCATTTCTCCAGCTCAAAGCCATATATCCTTCACTGAAGACCTTCAGTTTTAATCAGTGTTACCTAAGTGATACCGTTTTGCTCTTACAAACAGATGTGATTATGAGTCTTTCCACAACTGTCTCTAACTTAGAAATATAATGTGGGCCTTGTATAATTTAAAATTTTTCTAGTAGTCACATTAAAAAAAAAGGTTAAAAGATACTGGTAAAATTAATATTAATATAACACTTTACTTAACCTAATATATTCAAAATATATTAAATGACTAATATAAAAATATTAATAAGACATGTTACATTGCTTTTTTGTACTAAGTGTTGAATTCTGGTATGCACTTTACACTTAGAGTATGTTTCAAATCAGACTGGCACATTTTAAGTGCTCAACAATCGAGTATGGTTAGTGGCTTCATCTTAGAACTAGTTTAATATATCAGGATATTGTATTCTAAACTGTTCTGTGGAATACTAATTTTGCGGAATGCTTGTCATATTACATTTTATTAACTCAAGACACATGTTTTTTCATAGTTCAAAGACTTCAATTAGTAAGCATCTTAGAATCAACTAAAAGTGACAGTATGTAAAATAAAGATATGTCCTACAATTGATGGTGCCCTATACATTTTGTGCTTGTAGCTCTAACACACACACACAAAAAAATTCCAAATTAAATTTTATGGAAGCTGAGGAAAAGTTATGCAGGTTTCTTTACTGTGCAGAGCTTTTAATATGTTAACATGAATTGTAATTTTCAAGAGATATGTAGCTTTTCAAAAACAAAAGCCAAAACAAAACCCTGCCTACAAGATGTTTTTATATCTGAACACCTACTGATGTCTAGTAGGGAACCCTGTTCCACTAAACACAGCATAAATACTTCCTTACCATGCACTGTAGGAGAAGGACTCCTCGTGGGCTGAAGAAAGGGGTCACTGGAAGCACTGGCTGTGTTCAAAAAAGAACCCAGCAAATCTTGACCTGATGGTTTAGAAGGTGCTCCAAATGGGTCAAAGGTGGCACCTATAAAACAACAGGAAAAAGGTGTTTCTTTGTCCTATGTGTTCACTCATTCAATAAATATTGGACAGCTGTCACTCTTACAAGGCTCTAGGCCAAATACTTGAAAAGTCAGGATGATGTGCCTGCCTCATGGGCTGCTCCACAGGCCCATCCTATCCTTAAAACTTCATTCAGGGTTAACAATGAAGCCCAAGGATTTCTGACTACATGTGACTAACCCCTTCTTTGAGGACAAAGGAGAACTCCTGATTTACCTGTAGGATGAACCATACTCTCTAAAAACAAGGGCCCTTTGGGCCTTTGGGCATCTTAGTAACATGAAATAAATCAAGCAAGCTTATAGATTAATAGATAAGTGGTGAAACCGTGGCCTGGATCACAAAAGATGATCAATGAATGAACAATGATCATATTCAGTGAATTAGTGAACAAACGCCAGGCACGAGGAGCTTTGCTATTAAGGTGAACAGTAGAAAAACTCACTGACCAGGTTTTGTTTAGTTTTGTGTTTTTAGTGGTCCTGGCACACTGAAAGTTAAAAAGCAAAGAAAATGAGTGTGACAAAAACTGAGCTCTCACAGCTTATGTTCTATGAAACGAAATGCTTTCAAAACATTGCTTGCTTACAACTTGCTAGAAACTCGGTGCAGATGTAGTAAAATGCAAAAAAGTTTGTGAATGAACCAAGAAAACTACAACAAAGTGGCTGCTGAGGTTTCCAGCAACAACACAATAATAGTATTTTTAAATTTTGTTTATTTATGTTGAGTATGTTGGCTCTTCATTGCTGTGCAGGCTTTTCTCTCGTTACAGTACCTGGGCTCCTCATTACAGTGGCTGCACTTGCTGTGGAGGGCACGTGAGCTTCAACAGTTGCAGCGTATGGGCTCAGTAGTTGAGATTCCTGGGCTCTAGAGCACAGGCTCAACAGTCGTGACACATGGGCTTAGTTGCTTTGTGGCATGTGGGATCTTCCCAGGCCAGGGATCAAACCCCTGTCTCCTGCACTGGCAGGAGAATTCTTGACCACTGGGCCATCAGGGAAGCCCAACAATGCAGTAACATAATATTGTATCATCTCTTTAGGGCTTATGTTGCCTTTCATAAAGAGTACATCAGCTAATCCTGTCAGCTGTCAGACAGAAGTGATATCATTTTCATTCTACAGACAATAACACTAAGGTTCAGAGAGCCGAGTTTCTTGCCCAATATCAAGTAAATGATAAGACTGGACTCGTTCAAGTTTTTGGAATTCAAATTCCAGAAATTTCTCAAAGACATCTCACATTGTTCACAGATGTGAGATAAATGTGATGAAAACAACACAGAGTGGCATATATATGACTGGGTTTAATTTTGCATTAATGGGCAAGGGAATTAGCTCCCTATAACGAGATATCACTTCCTAATTTGTAGGTATCAAGCTAATGGGCTGACTGCTTCCTGGAGTAGGAATGACCTATTCTAGGAATAGATAACTACAGTCAAACGCGTTAATGAATAAACCCCATTCTCAAAACCCAGGGAGGGATATGATTAATATGTGTTCACCTACAACTTCACTGGCATAGTGGTCTCCTAATGTCTGCTGGGCAGTAGATTAGCCTTACATAGCAGCAATGAATCCACTATATAATCAGGCACTCTATTACATGCTGTGTATCATTTAGCTCATTCGATACTAACCAAACTTTATCCCTTCTATATAACGAGAACAGTGAGATTTATAGAATATCTGCAAGCGGACACCTAACTTTGACATCCACCAGTAGAGAATGCTAAAATCTTCTCACTATTACTTGGTACACCTTTAATACCAACCTATGTTAAATTAGGCTTCCCTGGTGGCTCAGATGTTAAGAGTCTGCCTGCAAATGTCAAAAAATTGTGGATGGCCAGCCACAAGAAGAGTTCAGTCTGTGGCAATGAGTGGAGTGAAGTGGACTGAGCCTCATGGGGCTCAAACTCTACATCTGGCACCAACTGCTCCGCTCCATCAGCTGTGCTGCTGGCAGGAGTCCCTTAAATATATCTTAAATTAATTAAGTGCTTCTCTGCACAGGAAAAATGTACTCAGAAAACTACAGTTCCAAGAAGGCATTACAGGAAAACTGAGGGAAAGCTCAGGAGTCAAATGGCCTAGTTTTGGGCCTGGGGACTTGCTATATAAAAGTACATTACTAATTTGACTCTAAGCCTCTGTTTCCTCAACTAGAAAATGGAGATAACAATAGCACCTTATTTACTGTGTTTTTATAAAGACTGAATTCATGGCTGGTGTTAAACTACACATTTGGCAAATAGTGCTGCTGCTACTGCTGCTAAGTCGATTCAGTCGTGTCCAACTCTGTGCAACCCCATAGACGGCAGCCCACCGGGCTCCCCCGTCCCTGGGATTCTCCAGGCAAGAACACTGCAGTGGGTTTCCATTTCCTTCTCCAATGCATGAAAGTGAAAAGTGAAAGTGAAGTCACTCAGTCATGTCCGATTCTTAGTGACTCCGTGGACTGCAGCCTACCAGGCTCCTCCATCCATGGGATTTTCCAGGCAAGAGTACTGGAGTGGGATGCCATTGCCTTCTCCGGGCAAATAGTGAGTACCCCACAAACAGTTGCTGTTATTATTAATAACAATTCATCAATCTACACCTCTAAGCAGAAATAAGTAAAGCAGCTGAGGGATTGAAGCCTTAAGAAAAAAAGTAAGGGTGACGAACTCAAATATTCTTTCTTAGGCTGTCCTACCAAAATGGACAGTATTTCTATTTAATCTTGTGGTTCCCACTGACATGAAGATACAGACCTTCTGGAGACTTTCAGGGAGATCAGAGAAGTCTAGACTATGAGGACAGTTCGATTCCACCTGCTTGGCCCAAAAGTTATAATTCAATCCTGAGAGGTACAGCACAATATGGAAACAATTACCTTCTCCTGCTCTCAGTGTTGGAGATGCAGAGGTGGAGGTGGCAGATCGGCGTGGTGTGGACTGGGTGGATGTAGGTCCACTCGGGTGAAACACATCATCCACCCCTGACTGTCCAGACTGGACGGGACCAGCTGCACCTCCGCCTCCAAACAGGTCACTCAGAAGTTCGGAGTTGGAGGGAGGAGCCGCCGGCGAAGAGAAGTTCTTACTCACTGCAGACCCTTCTAGACCCAGAAGATCCACATCCTCAGGGGGTGCAGGGGCAGCTGGCTCCTGATGCTTTTTGCTGGGCTTCCTGGCTGCGTGAGGTTTGTCACCATTGGCGTGGCCATGTGGGCTGGACAGCGTCAGAAGTTCATCATCTGACTGCTCACTCTCCTGATTCACTAGGGCGGCATGGTCCTCCTCGCAGAATGACTTCTCTGATTTCTGATCTAAGGAAGGCCAGTATGCCAGAAACAGTCAGTCACCAGCCACAGAATTACTGCTTTTTGTTAGAGTCTACTTAACTTCAGAAAGAGAGAAAGGGCAGCCTGGAAAAAACAATGCTTTTAGACTCTTACTGATGGAAAACTTGATGTATTTCACATAACATTCAATTACTATCTGATGAGCATTTGAGAGGAATATAGCATAGGCGTGAAGACCAAAAACTCTAGAATCAGCCCAAGTTTGAATCTTATCTCTGCTACTTACTGGCTCTGTGACACTGAAAAAGTGGCTTTACTTCTCTGTGCCTTGGTTTTTCCCTCAGCAAAATGGGAGTAGTAAATAGAACCTAGCTCCCATTGAGTGTTGTGAAATTTACATGAGATTCGATATGGAAAGTGCTCAGATCAATAGTAAGTAGTAGTTCAGTGGTTTTTCTTATTTTTAAAATTACTACTCTCACCATCCTCTTTTTCTCCCCAGCACTATGCTAGGCGCTTTGAAAAAAACACAAAACATTGTTTCCTGGTCCTTGCTGCCTCCTCTCATGGTCTTTTTGTTCTTCAAATGACCTGCAGCCAAAAGCAGGGCCTTTCTCCCACAGTCTGGAGCAGAAGTGAACCCCATGCCTAATAAGTGACGAGAGGGAATGGCTCTGGTGTAAGGATGGCCCTTACACCAACTGGGAGGACCTACTTTCAGCATAAAATGGGCAGCAGGAAATTCCTTTCTTCTGGGGAAGGAATGGAGGCTGGTGAGTGACATCCCAGGCCCTCCGTGGGGCAGATGGCCCTATGGAACTTCATCTACTGCCAGGTAGATTCCTGTTCCAAACCAAGTGCAGATCCACATCCCTCCTCCCCAGTTCTGTAATGCAAAAAGCTGTGAAAAACTAAAGGTTTCCCTGCGTTTGTGGAAAAATCTGACTGGAACTGACGTGAAAGTTACTTATGAATGTCTTCATCAATTTCACTCAGGGCTATGAGTTATGTTTCACTGCAGACATTTTTTTTTCTTTTTCTTTTATTGAAGGATAATTGCTTTACAGAATTCTGTTGTTTTCTGTCAAACTTCAACATGTATCAGCCATAGGTATACATATATCCCCTCCCTTTTGAACCTCTCTCCCATCTCCCTCCTCGTCCCACCCCTCTAGGTTGATACAGAGCCCGTTTGAGTTTCCTGAGCCATACAGCAAATTCCCGTTGGCTATCTATTTTACATATGGTAATGTAAGTTTCTCTGTTACTCTTTCCATACATCTCACCCTCCCCTCCTCTCTCCCCAAGTCCATAAGTCTATTTTCTATGTCTGTTTCTCCACTGCTGCCCTGTAAATAAATTCTTCAGAACCATTTTCCTAGATTCTGTATATGTGCATTAGAATACAATATTTATCTTTCTGACTCACTTCACTCTGTATAATAGGTTCTAGGTTCATCCACCTCATCAGAACTGACTCAAATGGGTTTCTTTTTATGGCCTGAGTAATATTCCATTGTGTATATGTACCACAAGTTCTTTATCCATTCATCTGTCGATGGGCATCTAGGTTGCCTCCATGTTCTAGCTATTGTAAATAGTGCTACAATGAACATTAGGATACATGCATCTTTTTCAATTTTGGTTTCCTCAGGGTATATGCCTAGGAGTGGAATTTCTGGGTAATATGGTGGTTTTATTCCTAGTTTTCTAAGGAATCTCCATACCGTCTTCCACAGTAGCTGTATCAATTTACATTCCCACCAACAGTGCAAGAGCATTCCTTCTCCACACCCTCTCCAGCATCTATTGTTTGCAGACTTTTTGATGATAGCCATACTGACTGGTGTGAGGTGATATTTCATTGTAGTTTTGATTTGCATTTCTCTAATAATGAGTGATGTTGAGCATCTTTTCATGTGTTTGTTAGCCATCTGTATGTCTTCTTTGGAGAAATGTCTGTTTAGAACTTTTTCCCACTTTTTAATTGGGTTGTTTCTCTGGCATGAATTGTTTGTATATTTGGGAAATTAATCCTTTGTCAGTTGTTTCATTTGCTCTTATTTTCTCCCATTCTGAGGGTTGTCTTTTCACCTTGCTTATAGTTTCCTTTGCTGTTCTAAAGCTTTTCAGTTTAATCAGGTCCTACTTGTTTACTTTTGTTTTTATTTCCATTACTCTAGGAGTGGGTCATAGAGGATCTTGCTTTGATTTATGTCATCGAGTGTTCTGCCTATGTTTCCTCTTAAGAGTTTTATAGTTTCTGGTCTTACATTTAGGTCTTTAATCTTTTTTGAGTTTATCTTTGTGTATGGTGTTAGGAAGTGTCCTAATTTCATTCTTTTACATGTAGCTGTCCAGTTTCCCCAGCACCATTTATTGAAGAGGCTATCTTTGCCCCATTGTATATTCCTACCTCCTTTGTCAAAAATAAGGTACCCATAAGTGCATGGGTTTACTTCTGGGCTTTCTATCTTGTTCCATTGGTCTATATTTCTGTTTTTGTGCCAGTACCATACTGTCTTGATGACTGTAAGTTTGTAGTATAATCTGAAGTCAGGAAGGTTGATTTTTCCAGCTCTATTCTTCTTTCTCAAGACAACTTTGGCTATTCGGGGTCTTTGGTGTTTCCATATGAATTGTGAAATTTTTTGTTCTAATTCTGTGAAAAATTCCATTGGTAATTTGATAGGGATCACATTGAATCTGTGGATTGCATTTGGTAGTATAGTCATTTTCACAATATTGATTCTTCCTACCCAGGAACATGGAATATCTCTCCATCTGTTTATATCATCTTTGATTTCTTTCATTAGTGCCTTATAATTTTCTGTGTATAGCTCTTTTGACTCCTCAGGTAAGTTTAGTCCTAGATATTTAATTCTTTTTGTTGCAGTGGTGAATGGGATTGATTCCTTAATTTACTCTTTCTGATTTTTCATTGTTAGTATATAGAAACACAAGTGATTTCTGTGTATTGACTTTGTATCCTGCAACTTTGCTAAATTCACTGATTAGCTTTAGTAATTTTCTGATACTATCTTTAAGGTTTTCTATGTACAGTATCATGTCATCTGCAAACAGTGAGACATCACTTCTTCTTTTCTGATCTGGATTCCTTTTATTTCTTTTTCTTCTCTGATTGCGGTAGCTAGGACTTTCAGAACTATGTTGAATAATAGTGGTGAAAGTGGACACCCTTGTCTTGTTTCTGATCTTAGGGGGAATGCTTTCAGTTTCTCAACATTGAGAATAATGTTTGCTGTAGGTTTATCATATATGTCCTTTACTATGTTGAGGTAGGTTCCTTCTATGCCCATTTTTTGAAAGGTTTAAACCATAAATGGGTGCTGAATTTTGTCAAAGGCTTTTTCTGCATTTATTGAGATTATCACATGACTTTTATCTTTCAATTTGTTAATATGGTGCAGAGTCCTTGCATTCTTGGAATAACTCAACTTGATCACAGTATATGAGCTTTTTGATGTGTTACTAAATTCTGTTTGCTAAAATTTTGTTGAGGATTTTTACATCTATGATCTTCAGTGATATTGGCCTGTAGTTTTCATTTTTTGTATTGTCTTTGTCTTGTTTTGGTATCAGGGTGATGGCAGCCTTGTAGAATGAGTTTGGAAGTGTTCCTTCCTCTGCAATTTTTTGTAAGAGTTTTAGAAGGATAGGCATTAGCTCTTCTCCAAATGTTTGACAGGATTTTCCTGTGAAGCCATCTGGCCCTGCGCTCTTGTTTTTTGGGAGATATTTGATCACAGCTTCAATTTCTGTGCTTATAATTGGGTTGTTCATAATTTCTATTTCTTCCTGGTTCAGTCTTGGAAGATTGAACTTTTCTAATAATCTGTCCATCTCATCCAGGTTATCCATTTTATTGCCATATAATTGTTCATAATAGTCTCTTCTAATCCTTTGTATTTCTGCATTGTCTATTGCAACCTCTCCTTTTTATTTCTAATTTTGTTGATTTGATTCTTCTCTCTCTCTTTTTTTTTTTTTTTGATGACTCTGGCTAAAGGTTTGCCAATTTTGTTTATCTTCTCAAAGAACTAGCTTTTGGTTTTATTAATTTTTACTATTGTTTCTTTCATTTCTTCTTCATTTATCTCTGCTCAGATCTTTATGATTTCTTTCCTTCTACTAATTTTTTGGGGGTTTTGTTCTTCCTTTTCCAGCTGTTTTAGGTGTAAATTTAGGTTGTCTATTTGATGTGCTTCTTATTTCTTGAGGTAGGATTGTATTGCTATAAACTTCCCTCTTAGAACTGGTTTTGATGCCTCCCATAGGTTTTGAGTTGTGTTTTCATTGTTATTTGTCTCTCGAAATTTTTTATTTCCTTTTTGATTTCTTCAGTAACCTGTTGGTTATTTAGAAATGTGTTGTTTAATTTCCATGTGTTTGTGTTTCTTACAGCTTTTTTTCTTATAATTGACATCTAGTCTCATACTCTGTGATTGGAGAAGATGCTTGCTATGATTTCAATTTTCTTAAATTAATTGAGGATCCAAGATGCGGTCTATCCTGGAGAATGTTCCATGTGCACTTGAGAAGAAGGTGTATTCTTTTGCATTTGGATGGAATTGTCCTGAAGATATCAATGAGATCCATCTCATCTAATGTGTCATTTAAGACTTGTGTTTCCTTATTAATTTTCTGTTTTGATGATCTGTCCACTGGTGTGAGTGGAGTGTTAGAGTCTCCTACTATTATTGTTACTGTCAATTTCTCCTTTATGTCTGTTACTATTTGTCTTATGTATTGAGGTGCTCCTATGTTGGGTGCATAGGTATTTACAATTGTTGTGTCTTCCTCTTGCATTGATCCCTTGATCATTACAGAGTGTCCTTCCTTATCTCTTGTAATATTCTTTATGTTAAGGTCTGTTTTTTCGGATAGGAGGATTGCTACTCCAGCTTTCTTTTGCTTTCCATTTGCATGGAATATATTTTTCCTTCCTCTCACTTTCAGTCTATATATGTCTTTAGGTCTGAAGTAGGTTTCTTGTAGACTATATATAGGTCTTGTTTTTGTATCCATTCAGCCAGTCTGTGTCTTTTTGTTGGAGCATTTAATCCACTTACATTTAATGTAATTATCATGTTCCTATTGCCATTTTCTTGATTGTTTGGGGTTGATTTGTAGATCCTTTTTCTTCTCTTGTATTTCTTTACTATGTAAGTCCCTTTAACATTTGTTGTAAAGTTGGTTTGGTGGTACTGTATTCTCTTAACTTTGGCTTGTCTGAAAAGCTTTTTATTTTTCCATCAATTTTGAATGAGATCCTTGCTGGGTACAGTAATCTTGACTGTAGATTTTTCCCTTTCAGTACTTTAAATATATCCTGCCATTCCCTTCTGGCCTGCAGAGTTTCTGCTGAAAGATCAACTGTTAAGTGTGTAGGGTTTCCCCTGTATGTTAGTTGTTGCTTCTCCCTTGCTGCTTTTAATATTCTTTGTGTTTAGTCTTTGCTAGTTTGATTAGTATGTGTCTTGGCATGTTTCTTCTTGGGTTTATCCTGTATGGGACTCTTTGTGCCTCTTAGACTTGATTGACTATTTCCTTTTCCATGTTGGGGAAATTTTCAACTATAATCTTTTCAAAATTTTTACCTTATTCTGCTCTTTAGAAGTTATTTCCACCATTTTATCTTCCAGCTCACTGATTTGTTCTTCTGCTTCAGATATTCTGCTATTGATTCCTTTTAGAGTTTCTTAAATGTCAGTAATTGTGTTGTTTGTCTCTGTATGTTTATTCTTTAATTCTCCTAGGTCTTTGTTAATTGATTCTTGCATTTTCTCCATTCTGTTTTCAAGTTTTTGATCATTTTTACTATCATTATTCTGAATTCTTTTTCACGTAGTTTGCTTATTTCCTCTTCATTTATTTGGACTTCTGTGTTTCTAATTTGTTCCTTCCTTTGCATAGTACTTCTCTCCCTTCTCATTATTATTTTTTTTAACTTATTGTGTTTGAGGTCTCCTTTTCCCAGGCTTGAAGGAAAGTTGAATTCTTTCCTTGAAGAAGGTTGAATTCTTTCTTCCTTTTTGTTTCTGCCCTCCTAAGGTTGGTCCAGTGGTCTGTGTAAGCTTTATATAGGGTGAGATTTGTGCTGAGTTTTTGTTTGTTTGTTTTTCCTCTGATGGGCAAGGCTGAGTGAGGTGGTAATTCTGTCTGCTGATGATTAGGTTTGTGTTTTTGTTTTCTTGTTGTTTAGGTGAGGCATCCTGTACAGGGTGCTACTGGTGGTTGGTTGATGCCGGGCCTTGTATTCAAGTAGTTTCCTTTGTGTGACTTCTCACTATTTGACACTCCCTAGGGTTAGTTCTCTGGTACTCTAGGGTCTTGGAGTCAGTGCTCCCACTCCAAATGCTCAGGGCTTGACCTCCAATGTCAGAAACTTTATCAGGGGCAGTGGGGCCAACAGAGAGTACCAGGACCTCAGTGTTTGACTTTTCTACTTTTCTAATGTTCACCTCCCCAAATTTCACAATATAGCCATTTCCTTGCAAACCAGAAGGGAAGATCCTGAGCACTGGGGATATCTTTGTTTCTCTAGCACCTATTACAATGCCTGGTCCATTGCAAAAGCTCAATGTGTGATCTGGTCTGCCTAAAGCCAGGACACCTACAGCAGCTTCTTCCAGCCCCTCACTGCAGACATTTCAACATGTTTAATGACATGCTGTTGTCTGAGATACACTCAGGGGTGTTAAGTAATATGCAGTTTATGTTATCATACTGCCTTTCTAATGTGCAAAAAATTCTGCATTCCTAAATCCATCTGGCTCTGTGCAGTTCAGTTCAAAGACTGTGCATTTGTGCTAAACCTATTTTATAGCCTGATAAGAAGGTTTCTCAAACATTTACTAAAATAGCAGAGGAAAGTAAAAGTAAAGTTTTATTAAAAGCTCTTATGTGAAGAAGCAAGATGAAGGAGAAACCAAGAGGGGACTGGGAAATCTACCTGCTATCTAGATTTCATTGGGTTTTCCCATTTAAAAAAATTTTTGGTCCCAATTCTTAGTAGAAAATTCTGAAAGAATCTAAAAAGGGTGGATATATATACAACAGATTCACTTTATTGTACACCTGAAAACAACACAACATTGTAAATCAACTATTTCCCAATAAAAATTTAAAAAAAAGAAAATTCTGAAAGTAAACCTTTCAATTCAAAGGAATTCTATAAACAACTTTTTCATCACACATGGAAAACTCTGTGTAGGCAATGGGAATAGTGTGTTACATTGACACGGAAAGGACAGACAACCAAGAAGATTTTAAGTACACTATCACCAGAGGCAGTTTCCTACCCCTTTCTTAAGAAAATTCTTACCACGGAATTCCACATTCAATCTTGCAGTTAACCTCAGCAAACTCTAAAGCAAAGGGTTATCAATCAGAATACCAATGCTAATCTACTGGGAGCTGTCCAAAGTTTCATGTTGGGAAAGATTCTAAACATATCTCCAGGTTCTGCAAAAAAGGATATTGCGATCAAGTCCAACCTCTGTCAAGGTTTTTAAAGCAAGTAGCAGAGATATGTAGTTAGTGTTTGCCTTCCCTGCACTAGGGAAGCTCAGCTCTAGTGGTCAGAGCCTGGGCAGGGTGGAGGTGGGTGTTGCCAGATTTTGTATTTTTGGAGAATTTAGTTAAGGGCGTGAGATAGAGTTCTTTGCTAATTTTGCATGTGTGTCAGCAGTGTAAATGGAGATCCTAGAAAATACCATGATTATTCATAAGCCCAGTGCTGTGATCCAAAACACTGCATAATAGAAAAGGTAGAATTCAGCTTAAAATGGCCTTTTGCATCAGTCTATTAGCATCCATGGAGTTCAGAGTAGGAAAGCTGCCTCATATGGAAAAGGAAAGAGCAGGAAGAATGTGAAGTAACATGTTAGATAGATGACTTCTAAGTGTTGTTTTTACTTTAGACTGTTTCAAGGACTAATCATTTTTATAGAAGAACCATGTGATTTAACCACTAACCATGTAACTTAAAGAAATGCTTGGAAATAAATACCTTGCCAGCAGAGAGTGGAAAAGAAGCCACCTTGCCCAAAATGTCTGGGATTATCTGGAGGGATATCTATTGGAGCCTGTCCTGCAAGACAAAAGCCATCAAGGAAACACAGGAAATAAATCAGTGAGATAAATGACACAGAGGCTTCATTCTGAAAACCAAACCACCGGGTGACTCATACCTCCTAAGACCAGAGTATCTTGATGCTCCTGGTGAGAAGAGAAGAGGATGCTGGGGTTGACATCTTTTGTGCAGTAATGTTCCCATGGTGGGGTTAGCTCCATCACTTTGTCGTGCGGCTGTAGTTCTACATCCAGAGTTACCTGAAATAGCTGAGGATATTTTTCTGGTACATCACATGCATCCAACTCAGGCCTAAATAGGAATTTAGAAGAATAAGGTCAGTGAAAAACAATGGAACCAGTATGATGTTCAATGCAGAAACCATTGTAGATGGATTCTGAGGTTCACTCTGAGACTCATTTCTAAGGAAAAATCAACCATTAGCACATAAGAGACTTTACTGTTCTGAGCCTCGGTTTCCTCATCGAGATAAAAGAGGAGAAGAATGCCTACTTATAGAATTTCGATACTTACTGCTTGTGAAAGCATTCTAGATAGCAGGGCGGATATATCCTGACACTGTACACTGGCATGTCCAAATCAGTTGCTAAAATAGTGAAAAAGGCTCACAGCCACCATCCTGAGCTCTTGAATGTCTACTCCTAACCTGGCTCTAGCAACTCCCACCTATCACCCCAGTTTCAGCCACTCTCATGGGTCCCCTAGACTACACTATAATACAGCAACTAATATCTGATGCAGAGGTCCTGGGGGACCCTGCTTCAGTGCTACAACCAGGCATCCATTCTGATGGGTCTTTGTTGGTTCCATTTCCTTCCCTGTTGCAAAACACAAAGAGATACACAGATGCAAAGGATGACATACTGAAACTCTGTTCCTTCTCTGCTCACTTCTGTTCCCCCACAAGGTATTTCAGATCTTTTTATTTGAAGTCTGATCCATTTGTGTTTATGACAAATTACATCCAACTGAGAGTTGTAAAATACAACCAGCCTGCAGTATGTTGCTAAGCCACAGGCACAGGATTTGGGGTGAGGGGGAAGCTGTCACATGGGCACTAATTGCTGGCACTAACTGCCAGCATTTCACAGCTCCTTGGATTGAAAAGGCAGTTTGGCCCAAGTAGCACTCACTTGGTGAACTTTAAAACTGTTGTGTCCAGTGGAATGAATCCAGTATGAAACTGAAGCTGAAATATTTGAGTGTTGGTCACCTAAAAAATACAAAAGCAGTACATTACAACCAATCAGTGAAAAGGGAACCAGATCAAATGATTATATTTGGGGGAGTCATACATCATCAACTGCTTCTATATCTGCACTTTGAATTTTTAGTTTACTAGTTACTTTGAAGTTTACTATGAATATTAAACAACCTCATTTGGCTCTAGCCCAGCTTTACTTCCAACCTCTCCTCTCCATGAATTCTTTCGTGGCAAGCCATTCCCTCATCTCTGAGACCCTATGTTCCTGCACCTTGCCATACTTTGACTCATCTCATTCCTTCTGTCCAGGATGCCCCTG
This sequence comes from Oryx dammah, assembly GCF_014754425.2. Lineage (NCBI taxonomy): Eukaryota > Metazoa > Chordata > Mammalia > Artiodactyla > Bovidae > Oryx > Oryx dammah. Next base: position 77,862,538 of record NW_024070212.1, read on the forward strand.
TTCCAACCTGATGAACGAATCCTTCAAGATCCACCTTCACATCTTCTGTAGCCTTTCTGAGCCACCACTGGATAGAATAAACTGCTACCTTTATGCCATCTCATCCTACCTCTATAAGGGCAGTGGATACTCATACATGTGTGAATTTCCCCTGAACTCCTAAAAGGCAGTCTGACTTTTGTCAATCCTAAACCCCTAGGCAATGACTGGCATAGAACATGCACTTAGCAAATACTTGATGAATTAAAATACAAACATTTGCCATGAACATTAGGGTGCATATATATTTTCAAATTAGTGTTTTCATTTTCTTCAGACAGATACCCAGGTGTGAAATTGCAGGATCAGTTGGATAGTATCACTGACTCAATGAACATGAGTTTGAGCAAACTCCAGAAGACAGTGAAGGACAAGGAAGCCTGACGTGCTGCAGTCCATGGGGTCACAAAGAGTCAGACACAACTTAGCGACTGAACAACAACAACACGGTAGCTCTGCTTTTCACTTGGGGGGGAGGGAAACGCTATACTGCTTTCCATATTGCTGTAGCAACTTACATCCCCACCAACTGTGTACTGCTGCTGCTAAGCCACTTCAGTCGTGTCCGACCCTGTGCAACCCCATAGACGCAGCCCACCAGGCTCCCCCGTCCCTGGGATTCTCCAGGCAAGAACACTGGAGTGGGTTGCCGTTTCCTTCTCCAATACATGAAAGTGAAAAGTGAAAGGGAAGTCGCTCAGTCGTGTCCGACTCTTCGTGACCCTAGGGTTCCCTTTTCTCCACATCATTGCCACAATAACACTTGTTATTTCTTGTCTTTTTGACAATAGCCATTCTATTCTGATGGGTGTGAGGTGATATCTCAGCGTGGTTTTGATTTGCATTTCCCTGACGATTAGTGATGTTGAGCATCTTTTCATGAGTCTGTTGGCCATCTGTATGTTTCTTTGAGGGAAAAAAAATGTCTGTTTAGGTCTTGTGCCCATTTTTAAATTGGATTGTTTGTTTTCTTAATATTGAGTTCATAGCAGTATTATTCACAATAGATATGGAAGCAATCTGAGTGCCCATTGACAGATGAATGAATAATGTGATAATATGTTAACCATATACATATATATGTTTATATACATACTGTATACACATACACATATATATATGTAGCATATATATACAACATATATGATTACTCAGCAATAACAAAGAATAAAATCTTGCCATTTGTAGCACCATACACGGACCTGAAGGGTATTATGCTTAGTGAGGTAAGTCAGAGAGAGAAAGATAAATACTGTATGCTTTCACTCATATGTGGACTATAAAAAACAAAACAAATGAACAAATAAAACAGACTCACACACACATGGAACAAACCAGTGGGTGTCACAGGGGAGAAAGGTGAAATAGGTGAAGGAGATTAAGAGATACAAATTGCCAGTTATAAAATAAAGTCACAAGAATGCAGTATATGGCACATGAGGGAGCATAGTCAATATTTTGTAATAACTCTGTATGGTGTATAATCTATAAAAATAACAAATCACTATGCTAGACACTTGAAATAATGTAACATTTTAAGTCAACTGTACTTCAATACATAATTTTTTAATGCAATTAATTGTAGTGTTATTTGTGATATCCCAACAGTGGCAATAACTCAAATGTTCACCAAATGATGAAGGGATGAATAAAAGCTATATAATCATAAAATGGAATATTGTCTAGCTATGTAAAGTACTGATATAGCAAGGATGAACCTTGAAAACATTAGGCTAAGTGAAAGAAGCCAGTCACAAAAGAGCATACATTGTATGGCTCCATTTATATGAAATGTCTAAAACAGGCAAATCCATAGAAATAGAAAGTAGATTCCTGGTTGCCTAGGGGATGGGAGAGGAGGAATGGACTGCTGCTAATTAGTGGCTGCTAATATACAGAGTTTCCTTTGTGGGTGATGGAAACGTTTGGGAATCAGACAGCAGTGCTGCACAACTCTTTGACAATACTAAAAATAAGAGCACTGCATACTTCAAAAGGGTGAATTTTATATTAAATTTATTTCAGTTGAACAAATGTAGTTACTTAATCCCACGTTCTTAACAGAGATACCTCCTCTCACAGTGATCCAAATAGGGCACTGTAAAGAAGCACAGGTTGCTACAGAGCAAGATTTGCTCTTCAGTTTCAGGGCTGCCATCTTCTGGCAACACCATCTGGGCTAGTCACAACTTCCAAGTCTTAGTTTTCTCCCCTGTAGAATGAGGGCAATGGGCATAAGTTTTTTGTTGTTGTTGTTTTCTTTTTTTTAATTGAAGTATAGTTGATTTAGAATGTTGTGTTAATTTCTGTTGCACAGCAAAGTGATTCATATATATATATATATATATATACACACACATTATTTTTTATATTCTTTCCCATTCATATACATATATATACACACACACACACACACACACACACACACGCACGCATTCTTTTTTCTATTCTTCCCCATCATGGTTCATCACAGGGTATTGAATAGAGCCCCCTGTGGTAGTCAGTGGAACACTGTCTATCTATTCTATACACAACAGTTTGCATCTGTTAACCACAAACTCCCAATCCATCTCTCTCCCTTGACAACCACAAGTCTGTTCTCTCCATGAGTCTGTCTGTGTTTTGTGGATAAGCTCATTTGTATCATATTTTAGATTCCATATATAAGTGATGTGTGCATGCTAAGTTGCTTCAGTCATGTCTGACTCTTTGCAACCCCATCAACTGTAGCCCTCCAGGATCTTCTCTGTCCATGGGATTCTCCAGGCAAGAATATTGGCATGGGTTGCCATGCCCTCCTGCAGGGGATCTTCCTGACCCAGGGATTGAACCTGAGCCTCCTATGTCTCCTGCACTGGCAGGCGGGTTCCTTACCACTAGTGCCACCTGGGAAGCCCAAATAAGTGACAGCACATGGTATTTGTCTTTCTCTTTCTGACTTACTTTATTTAGTATGATAATCTCTAATTCCATCCATGTTGCTGCAAATGGCATTATTTGATGGTTTTTATCTGACTAATACTCCATTATATGTATATATGCACATACAACATCTTCTTCATCCATTCATCTATTGATGGACATATACATCATTTCCATAAGTAATCTTTAAATGTTTTTTCTAATTCTAAAACCAGAAGTTATTCAAGCCCAAAGTGATATAGAAAAAATACTGAAATGCTCCTATTAAAGGGTCAGCTGAACTTAAGTCATGATTCTTTCTGAAACCATACCTTAGCCTGTAGCCGGCTTCCAATTGTTGACCTCAAGTGATACATGGAAACAACCACATCTCCTTGCACAGTGATGCTCAAAGGAATGAAGATTTTTCCATCTTGGACACGGTACTCCCTTAAAACAGAGACAAAAACATACTGAAAGAGAGTCTAATTTGGCACAATAACTTAGATTTACAGGTATAGTCCTCTGTGATTCTGGTCAAAGCATCTGTTTGTGCAGGCCTGAACCCAGGAACTATTTCCTAACTTAAGCAAAGTTAGGAGCACAGTCTATGCCAACTGGATGCAAACTGGTTCTGCCATGAGATGCCACTGGTCTTCTGCCAGGTCTTCTCTCTCCATCCCATCCTGATTTCTAGGTCAATCAACTGCCCATTAGCAGAAATCACTCTCTTCAAATATGGGTAGTCTTAATGTATTTACCTTTCCCTAATTGTAAATTTATGGTAAGAACAGAGAGAGAGAACAAAAACTTCAGTGGAGATCAGTATAGAAATAGCAGTGAAATACTCCGTGAAGGTCCTGAATAGCAATCTTGAAATTCAATCTATTTCAAATTAACTTCACTTCCTGTTATCACACAGTCCCTTTTCTCCACATCCCCTACCACCTCCCATTGGCACCTGCTCTTTATTATAGGTTCTGAAACATTTTAGTGACATCACCATCCAGTTGCTCACATAGAAACCTCATTCATTTCCAATTCCTCCATTATCCTCAACAATTCTTATCAAGGTCATCTCCTTCTTAAACGTCCAGGCCTTCTGCCCACACCACTTTCTTAACCCTCATTATAACTCATGTGAGTCCCTTAGCTTGTATCACCACCTGAAGAGGGCTACAGCATCCCTTGATTTAACTGTGCTTTTCTATGGTTACCACCTATGTTGAACATTTTTTAAAATTACCAGCCATTTCATAATGATACAGTCCTCAAAGGAAGAATAGGATCCAACTTACACAGGAATGGAGCAGTTCACAAGGAGAAATGAAGAAAGGCATCACGACTTACTTCATTCGTTCAAAATCTGCACAGGTTGTATATATTTTGGTTTCTCCAATCAATACATCACAGTAAGGGCGACATCCATTTCTCTGTTTGTTGAAAAAAGGAACTGGGCTGACAGTGATCGACTTAATTGTGAGAGGCTTGAAGTGAGGGCGGTAGGGTTTGTCTGCTAGGAGGTCACACATGTAGCCCAGGTACCTAAAACACAAGACTGACATTCTGTTGGTGCCAACAACACCAGAAGAAATAAGCAATCAATTTGCTATAAAGTTTATTCTCATACATTATTAACCTACAGTAAAAAATTTACTGTGTTAGCCCTTAAACGTTAACTGGCAAAAGAGACATGCTGACAATAATTTAGGAAAGCTTTTATCTAATGACACTGCTGCACTTCTCTCCAAAGATCTCATGCTGGGATATTTATTAAATGAAAAAAGTTTATGGGAGCTTTACACTAGCTCAATATTTGATCTAGCAGATTAAATTTATTATCAGCTGAAGGCTGGCTTTGGGGGAAAGGTCAGAATTTATCATCAGAAGCAATTTTTTTAGTCTTTTGGCCATACTGCATGACATGAGGGATCTTATTCCCCTACCAGGGATCGAAGCTATGCCTCCTGCAGTGGAGGCAGGGAGTCTTAACCAGTGAACCACCAGGGAAGCCTCCAGAAGCAATTTTTAATCCAAAAGGAAGCAAGAAGATACAATGTAAATAAGAGAAACAAGACACTCTGACTAAAGAGAAGAGAATATGTCAGTTATTTAAAGATCTTTATCTTTTTTATAGACATGATACTAGTTAGACCATGCCTACGCCAACCCTGCATAGAGCTGACTTTACCTCCTGTGGGATGGTGAAAGTCCAATTCCTGGTCGCTTTGCATAGAGCAATCGAACGGCTGGGCCAGGAGTAGAGTAGAGATTACAGAAAATGAACATAGCACCAACCAGAATCGATGATGCTGCCCGTCCATCCTATCAAAGAAAATGTATAAACCTGTCACAAATATGGGCCAGTCAGGCAACTCAGCACTGAGAGGCTGCAGTGCAATTAAAAGAGACACGTCAGGGTGGGAAGTCTGGCGGGGGGTGGAGGGGTGGATGCAGAGGAGAGAAAACTTAATTGGAGGTAGTCATCCATTCAAAATTGTTCACTTGAAAACCAAAATCTGTTCCAATTATTTAAATCACAAAGCAGCAAGGGAAGGCTTGTTCTTAGGATATGATTGACTCTGCTCACCTAAGAAACCCAGTAATATAAATTTTATTTGTACTTACTTACTGAAAAATTATCTCGTCTTCAAAGTAACTTTGGACTGGAAGGATGAGAACTAACAGTTAAGGTCTCTCAGTTTAGGGTGAAGGTAAAGAGGTCTCAGGTTAGGCAAACACCGCTTTTTGGACTATGCCTTGTGTACATTTTATCCAAAGTATGTTCCCAGATTGATATAAAATAAAGAAGCTTCACGTGATTCAACCATGTCCGGTAAAGGAATGCATGCAGTACCATTCCTGACAGATGGTAAGCCAGCTTCTTCTAGAATACTCTAAGTGACAGGGAGCATCCTGTTTCAGGAAGAATTCGAAGTTCTTCCTCGTACTGAGCATGTTGAAATTGCACTGTATTCCCCTCAATGATCCTCGTTCTCCCTTCTGTCAGGACAAAGAGGAAACCTACTCTTTTCTCCTCAGGACAACCCTTCACATATCTGAAATACTCTCAATCAACTTTTCTATTTTCCAGGTTGAAAACACGCCTGATCTGTGATGGTTAATTTTACGTGTCAACTTGATCAGGCTAAGAGGTGCCCAGAGAACCGCTAAGACATTATTTCCGTGTGTGTCCTGACTACCACACCATCCCTACAATTCTTCCTCATTTGACGTTCCATTTCAGACTCCAGCTTAAAAACAACAGCCTTAAATGTGCTGCCCAGATGTGAAATGCAAGATTTAAGATGTGTTCTGACCAAACTAGAGAGGAAATACCATCTTCCTTCATGTGGTAAGAACACTATGCTTTTATTAACATAGCCCCACACTAAACTAAATGCAAGCTAAATCATACCATAACCTCTTATTGATCTTTCCACCCAGTAGAACTGTGAGCCCTTTTTCAGATGATGTGATAATAGATAAAAACACTTAATCTTTAAGAACCAGAATTCAGGACTTTACATTTATCCTATATTTAATTTCACATTAGTGGTTTCTATTAACCTGCAAAAACTTCTAAGATCCAGATTCATTATGTGACCTTCCCAGCCTGAGAAAGCTGATAAGCTTTTCTCCACATTTTCAAAGTTGTTAATTAAAAGGACAACCAAATGCAACCTTTTCCTGGGAAGATGCTGATCCATTAATCACCTTTCTTTGGAAGCAATATTCAGCCAATTTTTTTACTAAATGTATAACAATTTAGCCCCAATTTTTCCATCTTGAATATAAGAAATAGGAAAATATCTCTAGTAATCTATTAGTCTTATTCCAAAAGTTGCTTTGACATATATGTTTATAATGAATCAACGTGGACTTCTTTACTCTAAGAGTTTAAAATTATCTATGCAAAAATTGTATTAGAATTTCACCTTGAATCACCATCAGGCTCACCAGTCTATAACTTTTCAAGATCAACTCCTCCGTCTTTTAGGGAAAAAACCTCCTTGCCTTGCCTGCCTGGCGCTCTTTTTCCTGTTTCCTGATAACATATAAGGAACCCATATTTGCTTTTCCAAGTGCTTTTAGCATTCTGTCACATAATTTAAGTCTAGAGAGAGGATTATTTTTAAGTACTGTGATGCGATTTTACTATCCCACTACTTCTCGGCTTTGTCTTAATTATCATCGTCCGTTCCTTTCTAGCTTTGACATCTGCTCCCCTGATGGAGGAACAGAATGAAGGACTGACAGTTTCACTGTGTGCCTCAAGCATTTGCTGCTATCCTTACTCCAAGGACAGTAAAAGACATATTTCTCAATCTTAATTCTAGAATTTTAGAATTTATCTTTCCTGACACTCTTTTAACAGGTTCATGGAGCTCAGACATGTGTTCACTCCCTTTATCTGCTATCAGGTCTTTTAAAAAGTTTTATTAGTTTTTTTTTTAATTAAAAGACAAATATATGCTTTTAAATTTTATTTATTTATTTATTTTTGACTGTGCTGGGTCCTCGTTGCTTTGCTCAGGCTTCCTCTAGTTGTGCCAAGAGGGTTTCTCATTGCAGTGGCTTCCCTTGTGGAGCGCAGGCTTCGTAGTTTTGGTTCACGGGCTTAGCTGAACCAACTAAGTTCTGCGGCACGTGAGATCTTCCTGGGCTGGGGATGGAACCCATGTCCTCTGCATTGGCAGGCAGATTCTTATCCACTGTGTCACCAAGGAATTCCATGTGTTTATTTTTAATGATAATTAAAAAAGGAGTATATAGAATAAAAATAAGTGCTCCCACCTCCAGGTTCAATTCCATTTCCGAAGACTCAGTGCAGACTTCCAACTCATGCATGTCCTTTCCAATTCATGCACATCCAACACACGAAAGCCTAGAGAGCAGACTATAGGGTCTTAACTCTTTGTCTGCCTCTTTTCTTTTCTTCTTTCATTGGGTTTTTATTTGTCATGATAGTATCATCAGAACTGGGAGCCTCTGGTCTCTCTCGAGCCATCTCCCCTTACAAAGCCACCAGACCTAGGCTTGTTGAACTTTCAGAAAGTTTCTAAGTGAAGAGAAAAATCACCAAAGTGCCTAAAGGCTGCTTAGTCTCTAAAACAATCTATCTTTTAAACAATCTATTCTGCCTCTAAAAGAAAAACCCTTCGGCCTTTCACATTAAACTGCTAGGAACACCAAGTGTTTTTCCTTTATTCCAAGACTTTGCAGATGTGAAATGGAAAGAAGAAAAAATGTTCTCAGCTTTCATCCCTTTTTTAGCCAACTGACTCTTAAGAAAGAAGGGAAAAATCATCAACTAAGATTATAGCAAAATATATACCCTAAAGTTTATCAACATAATGAATAGTTCTAATATTTATGCTCAGATTTCATTTTTGTGCTCCTTTCTTCACATAGTCCATCACTTATTCATATCTTTTGTACCTGGGATACAAAGGTAAAAAAGGCACAGTTCTTGTCCACAAGATGCTTATAGTCTAGTGGGAAAACAGGCAGGTCACCAGGTCCTGATGATGCAGTACATTAAATGCCACCAAAGATATTTAGACATATAATCAAATGTCCATATTGTGAAAAAAGATTTTACCTAAAGTTGAGTTTAAAGCAATATGCAAAAGACCTCCAGAGGAAAGTTTGAGTAAAGGGATTCTAGGAGGTCAGTGGTCAGAAAAATCATCAGTCCCACTAAAACTGCTATAAAATGTTGTCAATCTATGTGACTGCATACAAGGGCATAGATGTCCTTTAATTTTGTTTTTATTCAAACATAAAGGCAAGAGAATAAAATATTCCAATATGCTTATTTCAATTCTATTGACCCAAAACTGGCATTTTTGCCTGGGCATCCATAGCTCTTGTTTCTCCCTCTTTTATACTAGTAATAGCATATTTCAGAGGCTCTGTGTTATGGGGGTTGTATACATATCTGCCTCTCCCACTGGCATGCAAGTTTTAAGGCAAGAATAATGTGTTCCCCTCATTTATAACCCTTACATCATGTAATCCCTAAGGAGGTTCTTAATAAATGTTTATTCAATATAAGCATTACCTGTTCACTAGTCTATATAAGGCCATTTGTATTTGACCAAACCAGCACAAACAACACCCACATCAGCAACATGAAAAGGTTACTCACCAAGCAGTGGACAACACAGACGTTTTTGGGATTCTGCAGTAGCCAGTTATACATATTCCGACACACAGCAAAGAGGTTGTGCAGGCTGGGGGCCTGCCTGATGGGCCAACTGCATTCTGAGACCTAAAGGAACACAGCAGAAAGGAATGAATTCCCAAGCAGCTTCCTCTCCACAAGCAGGTATCATACCAAACAACTTCTGGAAGTGACACTACATCCTCTTTCAACACAGCAGCAAGAGTTGGGAACAGGGTCCAAACACAGAAGAGTTTAATCCTGTAATTTTTTTTACTTTAAAAATTCTGTTTCAGTAAATGGCATGAAAACACAGTTTGAAATACATTTTAAATTAAACTGGATGATTTAAACTACCTATTTGGATTTTTAAAAATCCTGTGGGGTTACACTGAATTTAACTTTTATTTAGTATAAAGTGTTTTGATCTGCCTACTAGATGCTTAATTATAGGGTTACATTATAAATCCTGCACTACCCTTAATTTTATCCAAGCTGATAAAAGTGAAAACATGAAAAAGTGCTGCTGAGTAAGCCAAAGACAGGCTTTTTCAGGGGTCTTATTTCTTTCTCTTTTAATGAAGGAACCCACAACTTAATGGGGGTGATATCTGGCATTTTCATTCATTTTACACATGTAATCATTTAGCACATTATAGAACACTGACTACATTTGTAGAATTCTGCTTGGCTCTGATCTGAAAAATCATGTAAGATGGGTACTAATATGATTCCCATTTTGCAAAAGAGAAGACTGACTCTCAGAGGTTGTCTTATCTAAAGTCATACCACTGGTTAGCACCAGGATTGCAACCAAGGTCTTCTGAATGTAAGTCACTTTGCTGCAACAGCATACTGGCTGAAACTGTTATTTGCCTCAGAATTCTAGGCATGAGTCTCAGTAGGGAAAGGCTTAGATTTAGGCAAACTCATGAAAACAGAGAAGCCTGGAGGCCTCCAGTTCATGGGGTGGCAAAGAGTCGCACATGACCGAGCTACTTTCACTTTCACTTTTCTTCTCAGTGACCTCTCTGGGCTTTCCTGGTGGCTCAGATGGTAAAGGATCTGCATGTAATGCGGGAGACCTGGGTTCGATCCCCAGGTCAGGAAGATCCCCTGGAGGAGGGCATGGCAACCCGCTCCAGTATTCGTACCTGTGGAGAACTCTATGGACTGAGGAGAGTCGGACATGACTCAATGACTAACACCTTCACTTTTCTTCAATAACCTCTCTAATCCTTCCTCCATAAAATACTGTGAATGCTAATTACCTACCTACTTCACAGGATTGTGGCTCCCGCATGAGACTGTATTTCAAAGGCTTAGCTCAGTATTTGACACACACAAAATGATCAACAAATACTGGCTATCATTATTATTACTATTATTTTATCAGGTAATTGTAGTGCAAATCCTTAAGGTCAGATAGAGCAAACTATGTTTGAAAAAAATCAATAAAACCCTTTCGGGCAAAAGTTTAGACTGAAGGGTCAGATCATACAAGGCTTTGTTAAGAACTGAGAGAAATATTTAAGAAGGAAAGTAACTCTTATTAGATTTCAGTATGAAGAAAGGATATAGATGACAAAAGACACAGTCAGAGAGAACAGTCAGATGGCTGTAAGTGGAATCTAAGTAAGCAACGATAGTGGCTTAAGCCAGATGAGTGGTAGTGCGACACACAAAAACTTGAGGAATTCAAAAAATAGACCGGAAGGGGAATGCCCATATATAAGACCTAGTGATTGATCAGAGGGTGGCAGTGCATGAGTGTAGACGGGGATGTGCAGGGGGAGGAGATAAAAATGACTGCCAGATTTCCAGCCTGAATGGCTGGATAAAAGGATGGGAGGTGCCATTATTCAGACAGGGAATTCTGGTCGAAGGAATAGGCTTTTACAGACGTGTCATCAAAAAGTGCTCTGCAACACCAACAACACTGGTCTAAGAAAACCCAAACGTCCCAAATTCTTTACATTTAATGGCAGGGAAAGAGAGGCAGGAAGAATCTGTTTGGTTCACGCTTTTCTAGTAACCATATAGTAACTAGTCAAAATATAGGTGGGAAGTTATCTGTGCTGTCTAGAGTTGACACCCGAAAGCAGAGTTTCTCTCTCTGTGGATGCCAAAACCCCCATTCTTTTTGGTTATTTTGTAACTTTTTTTTCCTGTAAAATGATTGTAGGTGGCATCGGGGGACCTGCCAAGTCGTTGTCTTTGGGAAAGACAGGTGCAATTCATTAAACAAAATAGATGAAAGACCTAACAAAGCTACCAAACAACCCAGGGTAGCCAGTGTTGAGCCTCTGTCAATTTAAACTCCATAAAGCTTGCCCCTTTCACCTAATATGATCTGGGGCTGTTTCTGGCCCATTCTTTATTCTCAAAGAGATTCCCCATTGATGTGTTCTCAAGGTATGGAAATAATGATTAAAAATAGAATAAATGGGAAGAAAAGATTTGCCATCAGAGGAACTGCAAAATGTATATTTATACAAGCTGCTTCCTGTCTGTCTGTGATGTTTTTCCTTCCCTTGGAAAATTTCTATTCACAATACAAAGCCCAAGTTCAAGTGTTCTCCTGTCTCTGACAGTTTCTCTTAACACTCACAGGCAGAAATGCTTAGTCATCCTGATCAGCAGAGCAACATGGTGAAGCCCACAGGTTGGGTTTTCACCTTAGCTTTACCACTTACTACCTAATTAACCTTTGGCAAGTTGCTAACCTCTCCAAGACTCAAGTCTCTTGTGTGTGAAGTAAAAATGGGCATTACAAGGCAGCTGTAAGACTTAAAGAGCATGACATAAATGCAGTAAGTGCCAGCTAACTGCCAAGCCGTATTCAAATTAACTGTTTACATCTATCTCCCCACTTAGACACTAAGCTCCAGGAGAAGAGAGACCATTTTTTGTTTTTGTAACCCCAGTACAGAGTCCACATGCTAGTCCAATGGCAGGCACTCAGTAGGTATTTGCTGAGTGAACAAGTGAATGAAAGGACCAAGGAAGGAACCCTATGTGGTAATCTCTCCTTATAACATGATCTATCTTTGTATGTAAAAGATCTTGAAGAAGCAATGTTGAATCAATTTTGTTGTATTTTTAGATTATGACTATGTAAAAATGTAGAAAATTTATTTTCTCAAACTGTATTCAGGCAGCATTTTTAAACCTTTTAGAAATTATATGTCACCCCTACAAATACTAAATGTCAGTATCTATAATGAGTCTCAGCTAAAAGCTGGCTAAATTGTTCTTAGCACAATACACCAATTGTTCAGAATCATTAAATCAATCAAGTAAATAATATTAATTTAAATAAAGTACTCCATAATTACATATTTACTTGATATATAATTATACACCATTAGACAAACATACAATTAGAATTTTTTAAAAGCATGTGCTCTGACTAAAGGGGGAAAACATTAAGGCGAAAAAAAAATTTTTTTTTAAACAAAATCAATCACTGCAAGAGGTTTTCGTAGCTTTGTGAGGTTCACAGCTTTGTACAATAAGCACAATCCTTGGGCAGGTGACACTTCATCACGCTGCCTCTAGTCTCTCCGAACCCCTCCCAGAGCAGCAGACAGCAGAGAACGCCATATGGATTACAGGCTCCATGATACCACCCAGAGGGAAAGGAGGCCAGAGCAGCACAGGGCTGAATGCTATTTGGTTTTCATCTTTCTGTCTCCCCAGGCAAGAGAGGAGATGACAGAAGCATCTCATTTGCTGAGCATAAGAGCAAAAGATGCTATAGAGAATCAGACTGAAGAGTCATATCCAGTGTTTTAAGAACCTGATTCCATTTTTGAAGGACAGAGGTACTTCAGGCAATTGCTTATTTGGCATTTCATTATTAGTAATGGTGATTATAGCCTCCCCTTACTGAAGGCTTACTCTAAGCCAGACACTGCTATCAAATGTATTCCTTATAGCACACCTACAGAAAAATATTCTAAGTATTTGAGATAGAAATCCTTATTGTTATCTCTACTTACTACAGGAGGATGAGTTTTAGATGACATGAAGTGACTTACCCAAGAAGAGGAAGAGTTGAGATGTGACTCTAGGATAATTTTTGTGTACATCATATGAATTTCACCTCAGTAAAAAATAATAAAAATGTGTACACTGTCTGATGATTATTAACTACAGTTCCATACATTTCTGAGGCAGTTATGGCACCACATGGGGGCTATTTTTTTTTACCAAGGTTAATAAGACAGTTAAGTCACTGAAGGCTACAGAACTAGAATGCGGGGCTTTCAGGTTCTCTGGCTCCCAGGCCAGGGGCATTTTTCTGCCCCATTATTTCCTACCCTTACACTGATGCACAGCGACAGAGGAGAGATGAATATAACATCATTCCTCTGTGGCCAACTCCCCTCACCATCCAGAAAACCAGGAGAGAAACAACTAGGAGCTATGGTGACCTCTTTAGTGAGTTCTGGAAGGAGAAAGGAAAAATAGGTGACCTTTAAAAAAAAATCACAAACCTTTTAAGAAATCCAACTTGATCATATATTTTCCTAAAATTAAATTATTTGAAAAGAGGAAGAAATTCTATAAGATTATACCATTTAGAAATAGTGGAAATAAAATAAGATTCTAAAAGAACCAGCTGGGTTTATCTTTTCTATGTTACTAGCTGGGCTCCTTCAGCTTGCTCCTTCCTGGTTGCACAGAGGGAGAAGGAGGCTCAAAGGGGCACTTACATTTGCATTATCAGGATGTAAGAACTTTAGGGCAGCCTAGATTTGCTGGCCATTCATCCACTTTTCCATTTATTGCCAACAATAACACCAAGAAATGTGTAAAGCAGTGGTTCCTGAAACTCTAGGACATAGCTACAAAACTTCTGTGCAGAAATGGAACCGGTGCACGCACACATACACTCACTCAGAATGAATGAGTACAGTGTATATTTGGGGGATGATGAAAAACGTTTGGGTATAGATATTGGTGATGATTATACACTATTATAGTGTGTTTAATGCTGCTGAATTGTACCCTTACAAATGTCTAAAATGGTATGTTTATATGTCTTCTATCATAATAAAGAAAAAATAGGAGTGAAAAATACATAGTTAAACTCTGAAGTCCATGCATGAATCAAAATATACAATGGATTCATGTCTGTTTAACTTAGATTCAGAACATCTGGTTTAGATGATGCATCTCACTGGTCTCCAGGACTCCACTGTCAAAAGCATGACTTTTATTTCCTCAAGGTGGATACTGGCTAAGAAAAGGCAAAAAATTGACATTCAACACCTCCTCTGCAGTCCTGAATAGGAATTCTAACACTATGAACGCAGGGCTATCGGCTATGCTTTGTTTTGAGTCAAATCCTCTGCTAAAACGGAAACTAAACACAGAGTCCTATTTTAATATTCTGTGCATGGGGTCACAAAGAGTCAGACACGGCTGAGCAACTAACACTTTCATACATATCTACGTATGCAAATACTAAGAAACTGCTATTTAATTATTTCATATGATTCCTGTCAACCCATGTGGTTTCTAAGCAATAAAAGTTAATCAAAATAAAGAATGATGCCCCTCAGCAAAATAAAGTCATCCTAGAAACAGCCTGTCTCTGTCATCACCACCTTTATCTCCAAACACACATCACATAATAAAAAGGCAAAACGGCTGAGTTCAGGATTCAAGGTACAGAGACATAGAGCTCCATTCATGTGAGCCCCTACACAAAAGTGGTCTTGTGTTTCGTCTCTTCCAACAGTGGTATCCAAGGAAGCCTTGGCCATCTACATTTATTGAAATAAGACTTAATTGCAGACCTACCCCTCCACTGGTCTGGAAGGAGAAGAAAATGATTTCAGTCCTTGAGGATAGGAAGAGGACAGCCAAGAACACGTTTCTAAGTCATGCAACAATGTGAGGTAAATCAGCTTGTAGTGTTAGTGTTGGGAAGAGAAAGGATTAGGGAATTAGAAAGAGATACAGACCTATCAAAAACAGAGCTATGCCAAAAATTCTAAGGCTGTGGGACTGTCTTCCTGAGATGCACCTGAGGGTTGAGTGAAGTCAGAGGGTCTAGTTCCATTCTGTGGAGTTCTGGGACCATCTGTAAAGGGGGTAACGATGTAGTGCAGTTCTGTCTTTTAGGGGAAAGAATTGGAATTGGCATGGAAAATCCTCGGAAGAGTGGGGCTGTGGAATGGGTGGCCTGTCAGGGAATGGGAGCAGCTCATGGATGAGACAGTGTGTCTCCCCTGGTGGGAGCATGGGTTCTCAGGACATGAAGAACAGTGAAAGATGAGCTAGAGAGCACAGAGGCCAGATCATGAAGAGACGGGTAAAACACCCTCTACAGTTTGCATGAAGACGAAATTACCCCACTCCTTTCACCTAGACGAGATTTACTCATGCTTTGGGGTCCAGCTCTCACTACTATCTCCCTTCACTAAACTTCCTCAGTATGTATTGTAAATATTATTTCCATTTGTCTTGAGAACATCCTGGCTTCTTTCTCCAACTAGGCTGAAGTGCCTTGAGAACAAGAATCAAATTTTCATTCGATATCTACGTATTCAACAATACTTGGCACATTTGATCATCTGAGAAACCTTGCCTAGCCAGGCCAGGCATCACTCTAGGCAGCAAATAAAAAAACGTGCTCTCTGCTCTTTGACCCGAATAACCACAATGGTGTGATCACTCACCTAGAGCCAGACCTCCTGGAGTCCGAAGTCAAGTGGGCATTAGGAAACATCACTAAGAACAAAGCTAGTGGAGGTGGTGGAATTCCAGCTGAGCTATTTCAAGTCCTAAAAGATGATACTGTTAAAGTGCTGCACTCAATATGCCAGCAAATTTGGAAAACTCAGCAGCGGCCACAGGACTGGAAAAGGTCAGTTCTCATTCCAATCCCAAAGAAAGACAATGCCAAAGAATGTTCAAACTACTGCACAATTGCACTCATCTCACAGACTAACAAAGTAACGCTCAAAATTCTCAAAGCGAGGCATGAACAGTACATGAACCGAGAACTTCTGGATGTACAAGCTGGATTTAGAAAAGGCAGAGGAGCCAGAGATCAAATTGCCAACATCCGCTGGATCATCAAAAAAGCAAGAGAGTTCCAGAAAACCATCTACTTCTGCTTTACTGCCTACGCCAAAGCCTTTGACTGTGTAGACCACAACAAACTGTGGAAAATTCTTAGAGATGGGAATACTAAACCACCTTACCTACCTTCCTTCTGAAAAATCTGTATGCAGGTCAAGAGGCAGCAATTAGAACCAGACATGGACCAACAGACTGGTTCCAAATTGGGAAAGGAGTATGTCAAGGTTGTATACGGTCATGCTGCTTATTTAACTTATATGCAGAATACATCATGCGAAATGCTGGACTGGATGAAGCACAAGCTGGAATCAAGATGGCTGGGGGAAATATCAATAACCTCAGATATGCAGATGACACCACCTTTATGGCAGAAAGTGAAGAGGAACTGAGGAGCCTCTTGATGAAAGTGAAAGAGGAAAGTGAAAGAGCTGGCTTAAAACTCAACATTCAAAAGACGAAGATCATGGCATCTGGTCCCATCACTTCATGGCAAATAGATGAGGAAACAGTGGAAGCAGTGAGAGACTTTATTTTGGGGGGGCTCTAAAATCACTGCAGATGGTGACTGCAGCCATGAAATTAAAAGACGCTTGCTCCTTGGAAGAAAAGCTATGACAAACTTAGACAGCATATTAAAAAGCAGAGACATTACCTTGCCAACAAAGGTCCATCTAGTCAAAGCTATGGTTTTTCCAGTAGTCATGTATGGATGTGAAAGCTGGACTCTAAAGAAAGCTGAGTGCCGAAGAATTGATGCTCTTGAACTGTGGTGTTGGAAAAGACTCTTGAGAGTCCCTTGGACTGCAAGGAGATCCAACCAGTCCATCCTAAAGGAAATCAGCCCTAAATATTCATTGGAAGGACTGATGCTGAAGCTGAAACTCCAATACTTTGGCCACCTGATGCGAAGAACTGACTCATTGGAAAAGACCCTGATGCTGGAAAAGATTGAAGGCAGGGGGAGAAGGGGATGACAGAGGATGAGATGGTTGGATGGTATCACTGACTCGATGGACACGAGTTTGAGCAGGCTCTGGGAGTTGGTGATGGACAGGGAGGCCTGGCATGCTGCAGTCCATGGGGTTGCAAAGAGTAGGACATGACTGAGTGACTGAACTGAACTGCTCTTTGAGGGCAAGTGAGAACAGCCCAAGGCAGGTGTTCCACGTTCAGTTTCTGGTTCCTTTGGTAAGACTGCTAAGTCTGGTCACAAAATATGTGCTTATACTAATTGATGCCTTTCTTTAAATATCTTTATAGAGATTGCTTTTATAAATCATATATGTATATATGCATAATCATATATGCATATATTAATATGCATGAATACTT
Organism: Oryx dammah; assembly: GCF_014754425.2. Classification (NCBI taxonomy): domain Eukaryota; kingdom Metazoa; phylum Chordata; class Mammalia; order Artiodactyla; family Bovidae; genus Oryx; species Oryx dammah. Next base: position 77,880,080 of record NW_024070212.1, read on the forward strand.
CTATAATGATATTATATCTTTATTTACTTCCAGAGGGAAAATTTTCCAGACTATCACAAATATTTCAAGATAAAATAAAATTTCTATGGAATATTATGCAGGATGTTTCATGGTCCTTCAATTATTAAAATAATGGCATTTTGTGTATAACTGAGTCACTTTGCTATAAAGCAGAGACTGGCACAACACTGAAAATCAACTATACTTCAATAAAAACAAAGAAGGAAGAAAATGATGGCACTGAGTTTTTAAATCAAAAAGATCAATTCAAAAGATTTGTTGAATTAGAAATAAAATATCTACCCACATTTTTGTGGATACTAATTTACTTGCTCTCAATAAGGTAATAGATGGAATGAGAGTTGGAAGGGCAGTTAATTATAGTGAAATTTTAAAGAGCTGCATTGAAAATCTGTTATAGAATGGGAATTTAGAGCAAACCACTTGAGAACAGTTTTGTCAGTGCTTCTCAGAGAGTGGTCCCCAGGGCAACAGCAGGAGTATCCAGGAAGTTGTGAGCATAGCAACTTCTCATCATACCCCTCTGCTGAATGTTTAAAAGCCCTCTAAGAGTTTCTGATGTACATTAAATCTTGAGAACCACTGGGTGACCTCTTGCCTTATTTGGATCTGAGAAAAGAGAATCCTTCACAAAATTCTCCCTTATCTTATTGAACATTAGGCTAGGAAGTGGTCTAAAAGAGCATACAGAATAATTTCCAGATTTTACAGATCAGGAAACTGAGGCCCAGAGATTATTAATGGCAACTAAAATTTGCAGCAAAATGCTTTCTGGCATCAAAACTGAGATCCTTGATGCAGAGTAAACACAGCCAGGTATTATTTTGCATATTTGAAATCAAGTTTCACTTTTATAGGACTTCCCTGGTGGCTCAGACAGTAAAGAATCCATCTGCAATGCAGGAGACATGGGTTCCATCCTTGGATTGGGAAGATCCCCTGGAGAAGGAAATGGCAACCCACGCCAGTATTCTTGCCTGGAGAAATCCATGGACAGAGGAGCCTGGTGAGCTACAGTCCATGGTGTCACAAAGAGTCGGACATGACTGAGTAACTAACAGTTCACTTTTACAGGGTCCAATGTGTAAAAAACCCTTTCTATTTATTCAGAAATACAGATGCAGCTGCAGAACCAATCATAGCTAAAGGCTAAGTTGAGATATTTGAAAGTGTTCCTGAGAGAGAAAAAGCCTTATTATTTTAGTGAGTAAACCAAATTCAGTGGCCAGAAATATTAGACTTGGCATTAGATTCAAACCAAAGCCAGCTCTCATCACTCCTTAACCAGCCTGAAACTAGAACTCTCTGCCCAGTCCCAGAAGCTCCTTGAGAGGATAAATCAGTTTTCCAGGTAACACTCTCAGCCCAGAGTAAAGGCTAAGTTACCCCACTTCTCTGTACCTCAGTTTCTCCATCTACTTCAGAGGACTGTTGAGGGAATTAATCATATATTGCATGTAAAGTTCCTGGCACACTGCAAATGCTCTAAAAATGTTGCTCCCAGTGTCACCACTATAAATATGAGCAATCGCATCACCAGACCCACAGTGTGGACTGTTTACATGCTATACCTCACTTATGAACAATGTGCCTCTACCAAAAGTCACAAGCCATTTCCATTAAAACTGGCGTGTCTCTACTGGTCCCACCACATTGCTTCAACGTGATGCCAAAGCAGCAATAAGGAAGGGTGAAAGGCATCATTAGTGCTCCAATATAAGGGTCTCCAACTGCCCCATGGAGCAGTCCAATCTTCACTGAGCCACACAGCAACGTGCCCTAACAACTGAGCAACCAGTCACAGCTGATTTGAGGCCCCCAGTTAGCAGGTACCTCACTGACAGAGAAACTTTCCTGCAAACATCCTTACCCAAGGAAAAGCTTCAGAATATCTTATAGTAGCCTAATAAGAACTTTACAGATAGAGAAGTATAGATAGTACATAGTTTTTCAGCTCCATGTGCCTAGGGGCAAAGGCTTTGAGAATAGCTCTTCAAGGGTAAAATACCCTGTTACGTCTTTAACCTTGTGATCAGGTCTAAAATTCCTTACCCTGCTGTGAAACTTGGCAGTTCGATAAGACTTGGGCGACAGATTGTACACCGTGTAGTGGTCAAGATGTCTGGAATCCAGAAAGCTTCGAATATCATCAACCTGATTCCTGAATCCTATGTCAACACTGTCCAGAGGAAAGGACATCACTGGGAAGGTTAACATAGAAAGAAAATAGGTTAAACAGGCCTGCTGTCACAATGGGCAGCAGTTGAGAGCTGAGCCACTGAGCCATTAATAAACGTGAGGGACTTACCAATAATTCTGGAGGTAACATAAGTGAAGTCTAAATCTCCCTTCGTGTAGCTAAAAGCAAGACAGGAAAGGGCATTCATTAAAATGATCCAAATATCCCAGATCTCCCTCTCTCTCTCTCTCTCAGTCACCTGTGCATCATATCCCAGGATATTTCCATCCAGTAGCCATATTTTGATTTCCCTCAAGGCCATCTTCTCTCTGCCAAGGAAGCATTGTTGACAAAAGACAACCCACACCCTCAGAAGCACACATCTACCCCTCCAAACGGGGCACCCCAAAATCCTTTGTAGATGCCACTTCATGAACAGAATCCATCTCAGAAGAGAAAACACTGCTAATTTATTAACACTGATTGTCTCAGCCTCTTCACCTACAGGAAAACAGTTCCCCTAAGTGTCAGCAGCAAGGGGGTAGAAGAGGAAGTGATGGAGGGAAAACAAAGGACCCTTTTTTGAGGCCTATAAGGTGCTGGTTGGAGACTGAAGGTAAAGTATAAAATTATATTTGAACAAAAATTAAAATACTGATTAATATACCAGACTACACACATGGATCTCTGCTTTAAAACAACATTTTGTAACTAAATGGCAACCCACTCCAGTATTCTTGCCTGGAAAATCCCATGGACAGAGAAGCCTGGCAGGCTTCAGTCCATAGGGTCACAAGGAATCAGACACAACTGAAGCGATTTAGCATAGCACAGCACACTGTAACGTAAAAGGAACCTAGAACTTTATAATTCCTAATACTAAAAAAGAATTCATATGGCCCACTTGTAAAAGTTTCATACAGGGGAAGGGTAGGAAACTTCTCCCAGTAAATAAATTTTAAAGGGCTATTAAAACATAAAAACAAAATTCTGTTTTGAATACAATCCTTAAGGACTGCTTACTTGAATTGCATGTGATTAACTCACTTAATTCTTGAACCACTAAAGACATAAATCTTAGCAGGGTATAAAAGTAGAGCTCTGAGAGGTTAGTTAATGTGCCTTAGGTTAACAAGGGCAGGTACTGCGTTAGAATCCAGGATGATGGATTTGAAAGCCAAGGATGGCAACCACTATCCTCTAATGTACCAGTAAGCCAAGTCTTCCTAGCCTGTGCTTGTAGCTTCTCAAAGACTCAGTCAGATGACTTCAATGGCATTCCTCAATCAGACCCCATGCAGCTGCATCGCAAAATTGATAGTCTTTGAGCCAGATAAGCAGTTGGCAGGCAACCAGATCCTCTGGGGGCACAAAGTCCGTTAACGTAAAGGGAAGAAAGCACATACCTGGTAACAGATTGTATAACTCTGGAAGACGTGTCTTTGAGAGTGTCTTTCAAGTTGTCCTTTAGGTTGCTAAAGAGCCTCCCTGCCCCTCCTTTCACCATGTCAAAAAGACCTCCACCATAGCTGGGCTCCATGTCTGGAGATGAGGCACCTGCCAACGGAAATCAGAAAAAGAGGTAATAGCAGAAAAAGAGGTAATGGGTTTCCCAGGTGGCTCGATGGTAAAAAAAAAAAAAAAAAAAAAAAATCTGCATGCCAATGCAAGAAATGCAGAATGCAGGTTCAACCTCTGGGTCTGGAAGATCCCCTGGAGAAGGAAATGGCAACCCATTCCAGTACTCTTGCCTGGAGAATCCCATGGATGGAGGAGCCTGGCAGGCTACAGTCCATGGGGTTACAAATAGTTGGACACAACTTAGCAACTAAGCATGATGAATATGTGGCATGAATGAGGACTATGCCTTTGTTATTAGAAGCTACCCTGTTCCCATTTGGGGAATGTTTCTTAACATAGCATACTTAGTTTATCAAGATTGATACATGAAGGAAGTAGGAATCTGTGCAGAGGAAGCTAATATAAACAACAGCCAGGCAGGTTGTACAGACCAGCAGGTATGAGTCTGAGTCCCTCTCACCTGAGTTGTGGCCCAGCCCTGCTGCTATTCCTAACTGTAAGAACTTCGGAAGCCATTCTAAGCCTCTTTCTTGCTGTCTATAAAATTGGGATAAAAATAATGCCTGCTGCTAAGTCGCTTCAGTCGTGTCCGACTCTGTGCAACCCCACAGACGGCAGCCCACCAGGCTCCCCCATCCCTGGGATTATCCAGGCAAGAACACTGAAGTGGGCTGCCATTTCCTTCTCCAATGCATGAAAGTGAAAAGTGAAAGTGAAAGTGGGCTGCCATTTCCTTCTCCAATGCATGAAAGTGAAAAGTGAAAGTGAAAGTGGGCTGCCATTTCCTTCTCCAATGCATGAAAGTGTAAAGTGAAAAATAATGCCTACTTCATCAGAAAACATTAAATGAGTGTATCTTAAGCTATTACCATAGTATGTGCTATACTAAGGAGTCAACAGATTGCGGCTATACTATTTTTATGCTGCACCCTGAAATTCCTATGTTGATATTTTTCATCTTTGTTTACTTTTCAACTCTATGATGACAAAGGGCAAGAATGACATCTCTTCTTTTTTAAAAAAAAAATGCAGTATTTGTTGTATACTTCAAAATATGTTAAGAGGATAGAGCTCTGGATCTCAGGTATAGTAGAACACAGGACCTCACTTAGCTTACAGGATCAAACCTCTGTAACTCTGACTCTGTTGCTAAGTTTCCCTTCATACCTCCCTCAGGACAGGGGGATGGAGGTACATCTGTGTTCCAACCTGATCAGTTATTTTAAGTGACAGGTAGATACATGCATGTAGACAGTGGTTAAATGTGTCTGTGGAAAGTCTGCAGAGAAAATTTTAAAACAAACAAACAAAAGAAGATGGATCTCATGTTAAGTGTTCTTACAAAACAAAAGCAAGCCACACAAAAGAACACAGGAAAGTTTTTGGGGGTTGTGGTAATAGTATCATGACTATATGCATATATCTAAACTCATCAAGATGCATACATTAAATATGATGATGTTTTATATATCAATGATACCTCAATAAAGCTTAAAAATTAACTGCCAGACAAAGGAAAGCTGGAGGAGGAATTTATAAATGAAAATGTCTTAAAAGACCAATCAACCACGTACAATGCATGGAACTTAATCCAAACAAACCATAAAAAGTTAATGACAATTCTCTACTGGTCCAGTGGTTGGGACTCTTGAGCTTCCACTGAAGCGGACACGGGTTGGAGCCCTCAGCAGAGCCAAAAAAATTACATACATAAATAAAAAGTTAATGACATTTATGGGCAATAAGGATTTGAACAATTAACTGGGTATTCAACATTAAGGATTTATTGTTAATTTTTAGGTATAATAATGATATTTAGTTATATTACATGTAGTCCTTATCTTCTAGAATACTGAAATATTTATAAATTTAAAATTGCAGTGCTTTATATTTTAAAAAACAAATAGAGAATAATAAAATATTCATGTAATAAAACCCTGAATTGTTAACATACACAGCACTATTTGCTAGGTATTATTTTAAACATCTTACCTATGCTCACTCATCCCAACAGCATACTTATGAGGTAGATATTATTATTATTATATTATTTTTCCATTTCATACTTCAAAAAAACCAAGGCACAGAGGTTAAGCCACTTGTCTAAGCATATATGGCTCATCGGCTAATAAGTCTTGGGCAGAGTTTGGGATTTGAGCCCTATGCAACCTGGACAAAAGTATCCCTCTTTCTTCTCCTAATACTATCTTGAATTTAATATTTATCATTCCAAATAATTTCTTTAAACTTTTCTTATATATGTAGGTATCCATAAGTAATACATTAATATTATTTTTCATGTTTTCAAACTGCATTCTCCTTAACACTTAGTATGGTCAGACTTTAACATTTTTACCAACCTGATGAATGAGACACATCTCCTTTTGGTCTTATTTGTGGTTTCCCTAATTATCAGAAGAGGAGGTATCTTTTGTTGTGTTTACTGGCGAGGTAGTTGTTCTTTAAACCATACTTCACTATATCTACTAAACTCCTTCGAGCTGTAGGAGTTCAAACACATACCTATAAATACATGCTGACTATAATGTGCTTATCTGTTGATCACAAGAGCTTTTGATGGCCAAGACACCATTAGCCATCTATTTGAAAACAAGGCTCTATTAGAAATTGCAAAGAACAGTGAACAGACACATGAAAAAACACTTGTAATGTCTACCACTTACCGAGTTCTCTCAAGCACCAGAAACTCCACTTGGACTTTTATGTTACTACAGTTTCAGGTTGTGGGAGATGAGGAGGGTGTTTATTATCCCCATTTTAAAGGCAAAGAAACAGAGGCTCAAACAGGGGTAGCAACTCACCTAAGATCTCAGCTAATGAGCAATAGAGCCAGGGATTCAAGCGCAAGTCTGTACCATTCCAAAGTCTATGCCACCTCCACCATTTCACACTCCTCCACAGCTCCATTCCAGTCCACAATTTCAGCAGCTGTATTCAGGAGGATCCTCACCTGCCTCACACACGGCCGTCCCTCTCCAATTCTCTGCTCCTCTCCACCCCCCGCATGTATGCCTCTCATCTGGCTGCTCTCAGCAGCAGCTGTCCTCCCAACAAGCCCTCTCACAAATCACTGCATCTGTCAGAGCAACCAAACCAATCTCATTACTCCGGCAGCTGAGCCTCTGTCGCCCCCACTGCTTCACAGCCCTACGTAATCGCCAGGAGCCAGCCCAGTGAGCAGCTCCTCCTAGGCGAGGGCTAGGGCCACAGATCTAAGAACGTTCTCTTGTGTTCGGCTTCTGTAAGAAAAAGGGCATATTATTTCCCTTTAAATACATTCACACATAAAAGTCTGTATCGTATTTTCATTTTAAATACAGCAAGGATAGAGCAACATATGCTTATAAATGCTCATTTCCACCCCAAGTTACCATTCTAGCCTGAACACCCTTTTCACATATGATTGTTCTAAGAGATGACACCAAATTGATTATTCAGACCTCTCTCTGACTCTCAATTTCATGCTGGAATAGAACTCCAAGACACCAACCTATTAAAAGATATAAATATCCTTGATTATCTAAAAATCAGGCTCTTATCATCACTCAGGCTGCATGCTCTGTTCATTAGAGCCTTGGAACCCTGCAGAAACCAGAACCATTTGGCAGAGCTACAACGTCTGTAACCTCTATATACCCAAGTTATATGTCAAACTAACCAGGACACAAAAAAGAAAAGAAAGACACTATCTGACGTTACAGGGCTTTGAGGAGGGTATTTTGGCTTTCCCTAATGAGCTATATGAGTTTCAGAAGCACAGACTCTAAAAAGAATTTTGGAGACTCAGCTTGTTAAGAGGAAAAGCAGAAAGTCTTCAAAAAGTGACATAACAAAGAGAGAAACCGTGACAGGCAGGAGGAAGACAGTGACTAATAGGGGTTGACAAACCACAGCCCACAGGGCAAACCCTGTCTGCTGTCTGTTTCTACAGTCCGTGAAATAACAATGTTACCACTTTTAAATGATTGGAAAAAAATTCAAAAGAAGAATAATGTTAAACACAGTTAAAAACTACATGAAGGTCAAATTTCAATGTTTATAAGTATAGTCTTAGTAGAATACAGCTATACTCATTCATTTACACACTGCCTATGGCTTCATTCATGCTACAATGGCCAAGATGAAGAGTTGTGATGGAGACCTTATGGCTCATAAAATCTAATGTACTTACTATCTGGTCCTTTATAGAAAAAGTTTTTTAATCCTTGAACTAAATGGTTGAAAGATTCTGCATTCTTAGGAATCCAGATCTTGCCACCTCTAACACTTTTCTAAATGCTTCATGCAAAGAACATACACCCTGGACTTAGAAAGAGTCTTTGGAGATTTGAAGGTATAAGAGGGTGGGAGCAGGGAGGTCAGAGTTGAGAGAGCATGAGAATGCCACCCCAGGAGAAAGAGTCCAGGTCTGTGCCCCTAAGGCTCCAGGTAGAATTCTTTTTTGTGATGTCTTTTCATTTTAAAATCTAATCCCACCCAAGATAAGCACAAGAGAACTGCACTTTGACCCCTGTGTCATTTCTAAGGATGTGATAAACAAGTTTTTCTTGGGATTCCTAATGTTTAGGAAACTAGAAACATCAACCTATCTCTCCCAAGTCATGAGAACTCACCATGGCTATGACTTGACCTGTTCTTACTCACAGAGTGACATCAAATTTATCTCTCCTGGGAGACAGTCTCTTCCCATGGGTCTATTAGTCAGCTGTTTGCTCATTTACTTATACTAAGTATCAGTCCAAAAAAGATTTGAGATGATCTGATAATTATTTAGAATTTAAAAAAATAAATGTATTTTTCAGTTCAGTTCAGTTGCTCAGTCATGTCCGACTCTGCAATCTCATGAACCGCAGTACACCAGGCCTCCTTGTCCCCCAAACTCATGTCCATTGAGTCGGTGATGCCATCCAACCATCTCATCCTGTCATCCCCTTCTCCTCCTGCCCTCAATTTTTCCCAGCATCAGGGTCTTTTCCAATGAGTCAACTCTTGGCATCAGGTGGCCAAAGTATTGGAGTTTCAGTTTCAACATCAGTCCTTCCAATGAACATCCAGGACTGATCTCCTTTAGGATGGACTAGCTGGATCTCCTTGCAGTCCAAGGAACTCTCAAGAGTCTTCTCCAACACCACAGTTCAAAAGCATCAATTCTTCTGCACTCTGCTTTCTTTATAGTCCAACTCTCACATCCATACATGACTACTAAGAAGACCAGAAAAATGTTAAGGCTGGTCTTAACTGCCTTAATGTAGCTAGAAATAAAAGAAAAGTAAGTGTGGGTATTTTTCATAAACATCTAGTTGATTTGTTAGCTGTGGACAAAACACCCTGAGAAACACTGTGAAATAAGAAGGCAGATGTTGACAGAGGCCTTATCTTGGAAAGTCCATAATGCACAGTAGGCATTCCCCATATATGCTTTCACTGCTAATGCAATATACATATATGCTTATGACACTCTAGGCTGCATATAATTTCACTTGGTAACCCCTAAGAAAGGATGTTCCTCCATAAGGAAAAAGAAGGTATGCAAATATTTATGCATAAAGATGTTCACTGAGACTTCAATGGTTAAAAATCTGCCTTCCCATGCAGGGGACGTTGGTTCGATCCCTGGTGAGGGAACTAAGATCCCACAAGCCATGGGGCAACTAAGCCCACTTGCTGCAAGACAGCTGAGTGCTGCAACTAGAGCAGCCTGCAAGCTGCAGGCTGCAATGAAGACCCGGTGCAGCCAAAAAAAATAAGATGCTCACTGAGGTATTGCTTGCAATGGCAAGAGACAATAAAGGATGTATTGTTCCACAGTAAGAGATTGATTGAGTATCTCTAAGAATGTAATTAGCTCCTAGTTATTAAACTAGCTATTAACATCACTTTGTAGAAGAATACAGATGCTCAAAACAAAAGGCTAAGTGAGAGATAAAGAGGATACAAAAACACACAGTACAATCTAATTTTTGCAAAAGAAAAATATTTGAGTTTAGAGAAAGAATTCAGATGATTTAATAAACACAAACATAAATAATAAACATAAAATAAGAATTCAAACTTTCTGAATCGCTGGCACCAATCTAAACTCTTTATGCAGTGTGTGCTCAGTCGTGCCTGTCTCTTTGTGACCCCATGGACTGTGGTCTGCCAGGCTCTTCTGTCCATGGGATTTGCCAGGCACGAAGACTGGAGTGGGTTGCTATTTCCTGCTCCAGGGGATCTTCCTGACCCAGGGGCTGAACCCAAGTCTCTTGCGTCTCCTGCATTGGCAGACAGATTCTTTACCACTGTGACACCTGGGAAGCTCAAATTCTTTATACTGTGCTCTGCTTAGTTGCTCAGTTGTGTCGACTCTTTGCAACCCCATGGACTGCAGCACGCCAGGCTTCCCTGTCCATCACCAACTCCTGGAGTTTACTCAAACTCATGTCCATTGAGTAAGTGATGTCATCTAGCCATCTCATCCTCTGTCGTCCCCTTCCTCTCCCGCCTTCAATCTTCCCCAGCATCAGGGTCTTTTCAAATAAGTCATTCTTTGCATCAGGAGGCCAAAGTACTGGAGTTTCAGCTTCACCATCAGTTCTTCCAATGAATAATCAGGACTGATTTCCTTTAGGATGGACTGGTTGGATCTCCTTGCAGTCCAAGGGACTTTCAAGAGTCTTCTCCAACACCACAGTTCAAAGGCATCAGTTCTTCAGTGCTCACCCTTCTTTATAGTCCAACTCTCACATCCATACATGACTCCTGGAAAACCCAAAGCTTTGACTAGACAGACCATTGTTGGAAAAGTAATGTCTCTGCTTTCTAATATGCTGTCCAGGTTATTTATAACTTTTTTTCCAAGGAGCAAGCATCTTTTAATTTCATGGCTGCAGTAACCAGAGGGCTCAGACAAACCTTTTGCACACCAGGACCCAGAGACCCCACAGAGACTGAGACAGAACTGTGCTTGAGTGTCTCCTGCAGAGGTATGGGTCAGCAGTGGACTGCTGCAGGGGCAGGGGCTCTGAGTACAATAGACCGGGGTATGGCATAAGCCATCTTGGAGGAGGTCACCATTAAGCGCACCATAGAGCCACCAGAACTTACACAGGACTGGGGAAACAGACTTGTGGAGGACACAAACAAAGCCTTGTGTGTGCCAGGATCCAGGAGAAATGAGCAGTGACCCCACAAGAGACTGATCCAGACTTGCCCATGAGTGCCCAGGAGTCTCCAGGGGAGTCGTGGGTCAGTGGTGGCCTGCTGCAGGGTTGGGGGCACCGAAAGAAGTGTGTGTATAGGACGTTTTGAAGGAGGTCACCATTATCTTCATTACAGCCACCATAATTTGGCCTCAGGTCAAACAACAGGGAGGGAACACAGCCCCACCCATCAACAGAAAATTGGATTAAAGATTTACTGAGCATGGCCCCGCCCATCAGAACAAGACCCAGTTTCCCCCACAGTCAGTCTCTCCCATCAGGAAGTTTCCATAAGCCTCTTATCCTTCTCCATCAGAGGGCAGACAGAATGAAGTCACTCAGTCGTGTCCGACTCTTTGCGACCCCATGGACGGTAGCCTACCAGGCCCCATCCATGAGATTTTCCAGGCAAGAATACTGGAGTGGGTTGCCATTTCCTTCTCCAGAGGATCTTCCTGACCCAGGGATTGAACCCGGGTCTCCTGCATTGGAGGCAGACGCTTTACTGTCTGAGCCACCAGGGAAGCCCTTAGAAAACCACAATCACACAAAACTAACCAATCTGACCACATGGACCACAGCCCTGTCTAACTCAGTGAAACTGTGAGCCAGGCCGTGTAGGGCCACCCAAGATGGACGGGTCATGGTGGAGGGTTCTGACAAAACATGGTCCAGTGGAAAAGGGTATGGCAAACCACTTCAGAATTCTTGCTTTGAGAGTCACATGAACAGTATGAAAAGGCAAAAAGGAGAGATAACAAGTTTCACAGAAAAAAAGTAAGTGAAAAGACTGACGCACCCTATGCCAAACAAAGGTTTACGAGTCAAACCCACCACACTCAAAATATGGTGCTTAAGTCAAAACAGGGATAGGAGTCAACTTCTGCTACTAGCTGGATGTATGGCCTACTGAAATTAAACAATTTATCAGGATCTTGATATCCTTATCTGCAAACTAGAAGCTTTAATAGAATCTCACACAGGATCTCAGTGAGGATTATATAAGAAGAAGTTCTACAAACTCTCAGCACAGTGCCTGGAGTGTTGTGCACACTTATTAAATGATAGCTACAAGGTGGCTCTGGGGAATGAAAAGAATAAAGCCCTGAAAATGCTGTCTCCAGCAGAGTTAGCAGCCTCAGCAGTTAAAAAAAAAAAAAGGCCATGCTGTTCAGTTTCAGGTTTGATGAAGACAGACAGCACGGACATGTGCGACAAGGACAGGATCTCTTTCTAGAGTTTCTGCTACAGCACATGTTAATTCTTCACATTTGACAGTCCAGAATCATCAGCGTTTAACAGAGGTGAACCTCTTTATAGACCTGGGGTTTCCTCTTCCCACCCTGAGGTAATCTGGTATGAAATATGGGGAACAATTATATGCTGTTTGCATGACTAATATTCAGGTTCACACAGAATCAAAGATACTGGCTTTTGAAATACTGAAATACTTCTGTACTATTTGGCACATAACATGAGCTGCAAAACTATAAGTCACTTGGTGACATTGCACAGCAGTGGCCCTAGACATGGACCAGTCTGGCAGCTGCTCAACAGACCAAGGGGCAGAGGCCTCGGTGTGTGCGGCATCCACCAGCAGTTCTAAAGGAACTCGGCGCTGGCAGGCACAGGTCACAAAGCAGGTGAAGTCAGTGATGCTGGCTTTGAGCATCCGAACCAGGAAGGACCCTCAAAGTGCAGCACAGTCCTGACATGTCAACAGCACACTCAGGCCTTCTTGTACTGAAATAATGTGCCTCTTTGACAGTCAGTTTATCAGGGATGTTGCAGAAAGGACCCGACGCCATTCCCTACATCAAGCCAACACTTGTAAATGGAGATCATTTAGCTAGTGAAAAAGATACTCCAGAGAATGTCCCAAATCAACACAAAAGATGGACATTTGAATGATAAATAATGTGTGCTATAAATACTATCACATAGTAAACAGTTATATGTGCATATGTCTATTTACTTGTTTAGAGACTATACTTTATACTATATATTTATATTTTATATTTATATATATTTCATACTTTATATTTTAGAGAATATATTATATATTAACTTATCTCATCATGATAGTTATTAGATTTTATTATCACTTCTGATACCATCAAACCAGTATATACAACATTTCTGCACCCACTTTCAGGAGTTTGATAGGAGGGGCAACCCCAGCTCCTCACAGAGCTATGAGGCCATAACAGAATCATAGACTCAAGGTGTCAAAGAAGATGGAAATGGATGATTTGTTGAGTCTCTTTCAGTTGTAAAATTCTTGGAGACTATCATCATTGTAAAAAGGTCGTCTGTGAAGCACGTGCCCTAGACTAGGCACACTGCTAGGCAGCTTCCAGACACTACTAAATTAAGCCTTCACAGTAAGCCTGGTGGTTCTTGGGAATCCCACTGAGGACACTGAGGCTTTGGTAAAGTTTAGTAACCATGGTGGCAGAACGAAAGTGAATCTAGGTTTAGCGGATTCAAAGCCTCTGCTTATTTATTTATTTGGCTGCACTGGTCTTTATGGCAGCATATGGGTTTAAACAAAATTTTTAAATTTATATATATATATATATAGTTGCTGTTCAGTTCACTTCAGTCGCTCAGTCGTGTCCGACTCTTTGCGACCCCATGAATCGTAGCACGCCAGGGTTCCCTGTCCATCACCATCTCCCAGAGTTCACTCAGACTCATGTCCATTGAGTCAGTGATGCCATCCAGCCATCTCATCCTTGGTCGTCCCCTTTTCCTCCTGCCCCTAATCCCTCCCAGCATCAGTCTTTTCCAATGAGGCAACACTTCACATGAGGTGGCCAAAGTACTGGAGCTTCAGCTTTAGCATCATTCCTTCCAAAGAAATCCCAGGGTTGATCTCCTTCAGAATGGACTGGGTGGATCTCCTTGCAGTCCAAGGGACTCTCAAGAGTCTTCTCCAACACCAGTTCTAGTTGAATTATTCAGGATCTAGTTTCCTGACCAGGGCTTGAATCTGGGCCCTCTGCAATGGAAGCCCAGAGTCTTAGCCACTAGGCCGCTACAGAAGTCCCCGAAGCCTCTGCCCTCACCCCCTTCCCATTCTGAAGTCTTGCACAAGGACTCTGTGCCCACTCTTGCCCCTCACTTTGCACCTCCATCCTAGGATGTGGAGTAGTTTGAACAACACAAAATTATTCGTGAATGAGTCTGACTCATGCACCTTAACCCCAGCACTTTGGGTCTTCAGGAACAGGGAAAATGTTCCATACTTCCTCACACCTTCCTAAAATCTTAGCACGATACCTGGCACACAGTAAACACTCAATAAATAGACATGAAACTGGGTTGCTGCAGAATGCAAGAATCAGAGAGAAGATGGCAGAGGTGGCAAGGAGGACCAAACAGATCAACCTTGGGAAAGACTTTGCCTTGGCATTATTATTGTATGCCGCAAATATAACCAGATGCTTTCACTGTCTCCTCGTATTTCTCTGAATTTCTGATTGGAGCACTGTATCATCCAGCACCCACTCAGCATGCTTGCCTGAAAGATGAAGATTTCATGAAACTTAACAAGAGCTGGTTGTATTTCCTGCCTACAGTTTTTATATTCAGACAGATAAGAGAAGCTAATTAAGTAACCATCTCTAGCTCCTCTTTCCTGAAAGGATCCAAGATATTTTAAAAAGGATGATAAGAGTAGAATGAATGAGAAATAGAGTCAAAGTGAAGACCACAGTGAGACTGAAATTGACTCTGCTGTAGAAAAAGGCAAGGCACAGTGATCACAGACAGGCTGGTAATGCTAGGAAAACCCAGTAAAATGGATGTAACATTTTGTTCATTCAGGGATTGATTGTCAGAGTCAGGCTACATTTGTCAATCCAAATTCTACACAGTAAATCCTCATAAAAACAATGCATGTATATGGCTTACTCTGCTTCAACAAATATTCTAAGCACTCATGGTATACCAGGGGAACAGATCTGTCTAGGAGATCTTTACTTTCCAAAACTTGGGCCAAATAAAGAGGTTCCCTTTATAAAACAATAATGATCAAATCTAATGAGATCAGAACCCTCAGTGGAATTCTGAAGAAACAGAAAATGTTCTGCCCACCACAAGGCCTCTCAACTCCAGGAAGTGAGGGACCATCACGTTGTTTTCCTCTTTAACAAAAGGTCAAGGCTTAAATTGCATTAAATAGACTATGACATTTCCCTTCTAATGACTAGTCTTGTTGCCTGGAACAGAGAAAACAACACTGTCCATGATGGAGTACAGAGAAAGCAAAAGACTGCTGGCCTGCAGAAAGAATACTGCCAAGAAAAAAATCAAGCAAAATCTTTTTATCACGTGGGTTCAATTTAATGCAGAAAGGGGAGGCAATAGAGGCCTCAAAGGGTGACTAAGAACCCAACTGTCCTCCCAAACAACTCCTGTGTTGAGTCATTCAGTCGTGTCCAACTCTTTGTGACCCTATGGACTGCAGCCCACCAGGCTCCTCTGTCCATGGGATTCTCCAGGCAAGAATACTGGAGTGGGTTGCCATTTCCTCCTCCAGGAGATCTTCCCGACCCAGGGATCAGACCCACATCTCCTGCATCTCCAGCACTGCAGATGATTCTTTATCAGCTAAGCCATTTTCCCAGACACACCAAGAATCTTAGGTGTATCTAAGATTATGTCTGTTATGCAGATGAAGTTCTAAGAGGACTCTCTCAATCCCCCTCCTTCCAATAAGACTGTCCTCTCTCAGCTTCTCATAGATGGAAATTCTAGAACTATCACTGTAAGCAGACTTCTGAGAGAATGCTCCCACCACTGCTCTCCAAAGGGGCAGCACTATCGTGGGCAGATCTAATTTGCTATTTACAAACTCAGAGCAGATGCATACATACTACACACCCCACAGATGCTGTACATACACCAAAGGAGCCTCACCACATGCAAAGCATCACGAGAGGAACATGCAGGACCCCACACAGTAAACCGACAGGTATCGTTGCTCTTATTTTTCAGATGAGGCAAGTGGGTCTCAAGGAGGCAGCTTCATTCATGCAAGGTTTCGTAGGAAATACACAATGCCTATGTGATGCCAAGACTCATGCTTTCTTCATCAGTCACGTCAGTACATTCAACCACAGGGATGGAAGTTCTGCTTGCACCATGAGAGGAAGCAGTGTAGATTCATAACATTTCAGAACTCAACAGGATATCAGTAACATATTCCTATGCTTCATATGGATACAACCACGAAGACAAAATTATTCTCCAGAAAGCATTAATATGATTAACGTTAAAAAGAACAGCTCTATTGATGCATATAAAACTGACATACAATAAACTACACATATTTAAAATGTAAACATTCAGTAAGTATTCACATATACACATATGGACACACACATAACCATACACACACACATGTACGAACTCCAAAGCCTGGGTCTCTTTCTTTCAATACCTTCTAACAGAGTCCAGACTGATTGGAGAGAAGATGAGACAACACATGAATCACCACAAATTACCATCCTTGGTCCCACACAGTTGTCCCCATTGTCATGGCCATTCTCTGCTAAACCTCTGTGCTGTGCTAAGAACTAGGAGCCTAGATCAGTTGCTTGGGACAATTCAAAGAAAAGGGCATGCACAGCCATGTATATATCTCAGAGCTCAAGGGAGGCATTAACCAACAGATGCACCATTGTTAATTGCTTTTTCTTTTGCTCAGACTTGCCCACTATTACATATATATACATTATATAATATAAATGGTGCAGTTCTATGAGGGATGTTGGAGAAAAAAATAGCCATGACTTTGAAGACTACTTTTCAGTGTAAATTGGAAAAAAAAATGGCAAATCCAAACTATTTCATAGCATGACCCTTTTTCTGTGTAACTGTACATAGAACACGTACTATATACGCATGCATGCCCACAAAAACACAGAACTAAAAAATGCAAAGCTGTACATTTCTCCAAAAATGTAAACAGTGGTCACCCTTGTTTGTTTTCTTGTTTAGTTTATTCTCTGTTTTACCTCCATTTTCTTTGGTTTTAGAGGACCTCAGATATAGAGAAGTAACTTAATCATACTACACTGCACAGGCCCCTCTCTGGTTTTATCCTAGATTTTCTTTTTTTCTCCTTTCATCTTCCTTCCTGGTGATATAGAGTAAACAGGAGTTCAGAAGAGCTTACTTCCAGCTTCAGGAGAGGGATGCAGGTTGCTGGAAGCAGGAAAGAAGATGGGTTTATGGGAGAAGTAGTATTAGAGTTGCAGCTTAGGTAGAAATGGACATTTCAGGCTGAGGAAGGAGAGAAAGCTCAGACCATGAGAACACCAAGTGAAGGGTATACACAAGAAGGGAAAGAACCATACCTGAGTACCAGTTACAACTGTACTGGGGACCATATTCCATACTAAGAACACTGAGAGATGGGCTTTTAGTTGCTGTTGCTGCTGTTCAGTCGCTAAGTTGGGTCTGACTCTTTGCCACCCAGGGACTGCAGCACGCCAGGCTTCCCTGTCCATCACTATCTCCCAGAGTTTGCTCAAACTCATGTCCACTGAATCTGTGATGCCATCCAACCATCTCATCCTCTGTCGTCCCCTTCTCCTCCTGCCCTCAATCTTTCCCAGCATCAAGGTCTTTTCCAATGAGTCAGCTCCTAATGGCCAAAGTACTGGAGCCTCAGTTTCAGCATCAGTCCTTCTAATGAATATTCAGGGTAGACTTCCTTTAGGATTGACTGGTTTGATTTCCTTGCTATCCAAGAGACTTTCAAGAAATTTCACAGTTTTTAGAGTCTCCACTAAATGGAGAGGGAGGAGGGGGATGTTGAGATGGTAAGGGACCAAGTATAGTGCACACTGCGCCAGAATATCATTCTGTTTCCTCAGGGAACTGGGAGGAGATGGGGCTTCCCTGGTAGCTCAGTGGTAAAGAATCCGCCTACAATGCTGGAGACACAGGTTCAATCCCTGCATTGGGAAGATCCCCTGGAGAAGGGTATCGACACCCACTCCAACATTCTTGTCTGGAGAATTCCATGGACAGAGGAGCCTGGCAGGCTACAGTTCGTAGGGCTGCACCGAGCAGTGGAGGGTGGGGAGGTGAGCTCGGGAAGGTGAGCGGGCCTCAGAACCCAGAAGGACTGAAGGTCAAGCGAAAGAGCAAGAACTTTTGCCTGTTCTCTGTATAACTGCCTGTGGGATTTGGTCCTCACACTGACATAACAAATGACCAAAAAACAGTTATCAGCAGATTTCTAATGACTTCTTAGAAAAAAAAAATCTGCAGAGCAGATTAATGCTGCCTCAGACCAGTGGAATTCCCCAGGGCTAGCACACATACTTTAGGAAACATTTCAAAAGCCAGAATTCCATCTGAGGGCACCTGAAGGAAATTTCAAGGCAGTACCTTCAGCATCTAATCATCAGATAAATGTATTAGCAGGCGTCTCTGATGGGCAGCCCCTGGAGTAAGCCGTGCCAAGCATAAAAATGCTCAGTGAGGCTCAGTGAACTCAGTGAGGATACCTCTAAATGCTAACTCAACAAGGAATGTGGAAACGCTCTGAAAGTGAATCCTGGGACAAAAAGACAGCAAAACAAAACCCCACAGCAAGCTATCTGAGGAAAATCTGCTACTTAAGTGCACAGAGAACCAACCTCATTTCACTGGTCCCAGGACAAAACTGGCATGGACTTGTCTGGGAGACATTCTCAAAAAGGCCTCACCGCTACCCTCTCCTTTGGGAAAACCAAACACTGAGCAAATTCAATCAAAGGTAATGATGGGAGATAGCTAGATCTGGCCTCGGCATGCAGCAGATGTGAGCTGGAGCTCAAGGACACCTTTACCTGATGAGTATAGTTTGTTTTCCAGCATTTCTTCAGACCCCTCCCCATCTCAAAAAATGCCCGTCCACATCTTACTTGTCCAGAGAGTCTCAACTCAACAATAAGCACTCCGAGAAAATCCGGAAAAGAGAAGCATTTGCTACCAGCATAATGTAATTGAAAGGACCAAGGCTTTGCAAATATGCAGACCTGTCTTCGTGACACTGACCTTGCTTCTTTATCACCTGTGTAACAACAGGCAGGCTAATTAATCTAAGCCTCGGTTTCCTCAACTGTAAAATGGGGACAGAGAATATCTTCCTCCCATGAATGTAATGGAGTTTAAACAACATAATGACAGATAAACATCTGTCACTGAGAAGGCAATCATAACCAGTATTTTCCTATGCATGCCTCTCTTCTTATCCCCTGTGGAAGAGATCCTCCTGAGCAGGACCACCATGAGAAAGGGAAGGAAACAGGACTTAGAAATAGTCTAAATCTAGGAACTGCCACATTCTTCTATCCATTCAGTGACCTTTGCCTATCTGTATGATCTCATGCAAAGAGAAAGCCTATGACACCTTCCTCATAGAATGACTACAAAGATTAAATCCTTCATCTATAAAAAACACACTGTTACATTTACAACTTAGCAAATGGTAACTTAAGGTGGAGCTGCAAACGGTGGTATTGAATTAACTAGAACACTGTTCACAATGGGTCACCAATGGGGGCTCTAAAATCCTTTATCTGGAGTTTTTTCTTATTGTATGAGGATTTGAACTGCAGAGATCAGACATGCAGGAGAACTGTCCTCAGATAAAATCCTCACATGTGGCCCCATGCTGCCTGAGGCAGGCTTACCAAGCAAAGGAAAGGGGTCCCTCCCTGGCTCCCACGTTAACCAGTTGCTCTGGCCATCTTTCAGGCTTAATTATGCACCAATAATCCTGACAAGACTGGCGGGGCTGCATTGTAAATCACGACGGTGAAAATTCTAAAATAAAAGCAAGATTAATGATATGACCTCAATCTTAGCATGAGGGCCCATTAATTGGAAATCATGGACTTAATTGAATTCTGGCATAGCACAGCCAGCTGGATCAAATTTTCTGAGACCTGTTTCTTCATGCACATGAAGATAACTGAAATGCACCAATGATAACAAAGTCAAACATCGGTGTTGCTGAGGAGAAGCTGATTATTTCCCTGCATATGGGCTCCCAATTCTGTCATGCTTTGAAGGGACCATCACCACCGTTTCAGCTACCTCCCTGTCTTCTACAGGCTTAAGAGTGCTATGTAACCTCTTTGAGTCTCTGTTTTGCGATCACTGTTAATGTATACACAGTGCTCAATAAGAAGTAGTCATTATCATCATCCCATATTTATCATCATCTGCTATTATAAGGGGGGACTTCCCAGGTGGCTCAGTGGTAAAGAATCCACCTGCCAATGCAGGAGACACAGATTTGATCCCTGGGTCAGGAAGAGACCCTGGAGAAGGAAATGGCAACCCACTCCAGTATTCTTGCCTGGGAAATTCCGTGGATAGAGGAGCCGGGCAGGCTACAGTCCATGGCGTCCTAAAACAGTTGGACATGAATTAGCAACTAAACAACTCTAATAAGGAGCTTGGAGGTGCAGAAGGGAACAGGAAAGAGTTGTGTGGCTTTTCTTCTCAGGTTGCAGAAGTGGAACCACAAATGACCAGACGAATCACTGAACATTCAGAGCCTCCCTGCACTCGAGGCAGCTTCTATCTCTCCTTGGCATCTGACATAGCAGATTCCAGCATGTCTCTTCTACTTCCTGCAGTCTAGTCTGTGTGATGCTACCTGCTCTCGGGACAAAGATTACAGGCATGAATCCCCACCCAACACTGAGATGGGTATCACACTCTCCTCTACAGAGAAGGAAGGAGGGAACTCTTGAGATGCTGGGTAATGTGTCTAAGGCTTGCCTATAGAACATTCTGGAACCAGGATATCATGCTGTTTCCTCAGAGAATTGTGAGGATGTAGATAGTGTGTTACAAAAGGTAGAAGACAAGATGAAGAAAGTAAATGGTCCTCGAATTCCAAAAGGCCTAAGGGTCAAACTAACCTTCCACAGAACAGAGTGATTTAGAGTTACTGGGAGGGAGGTGGGAATGCTTTTGTTGGAAGCTGCAAACAGACAAATTAATGTGCAAGAAAAGCTTAGTGAGAACAGAGACGGTGCTTCATTTGTATCTGTAGGAAATAGCCAGCAGGAGGCCTACCGAGGTAAACAGTTCAAAATAGGACGCTGAATCTAACGGAATCAAATCTGTCAAGAAACCAAGAGTGCCGCTTCGCTCTTATACCAACTGCAAATTGCTTTGAAGTGCTACATGGTGATAATGGCAGGGGTTCTTATTTATCACTCACCTTCTGATGGCTGGGAACTGGGACTCTAGGCTTTATATCCATTATCTCATTTAATCCTCACAATGACGTTGCCAAATTAGCTCTATCATCCCCCTTTTTCAGATGGGCAAAGTGAGGACCCAAGACATAGATACAGTCACACAGCCAGGGTTCTTCCCTAGATGTGTCTCCCTCCAAAGTCCATGTTCTTCTCATGACATTTTATATATTAGTTAAAAGCTTAAAACATAAAGGGAAACATTCAAACCAGCAAGCATTGTAGGAGCAGAGAAGCCAGGTCCTGTGATATCGGCTCTGCAGATGATCTAAGGATATTCTTAAGACCAGATGTTAAGGAGGGGAAACCTCTAAACATCACTTGCTGGGAAGGCACAAATGAATGAAAACTACATGCTGAGTCTTTAGCAGGCAGGAGAGGAAAGCTGAGGCCCAGCTCAGCTCATGGTCCTTCATGCAGCATGAGTAATCACACACCGGGGTGGGAGCAGTGCCTTCAGAGGCTCTCTATATACAGACTCTAAAAAAGCCAAACTTGTTAAAAAAAAAAAAGAGAGTGAAATGGTGGTTACCAGGGTCTGGACGGTGGAGAGATAGGACTGAGGTTTAAGGGTACAAACTTGCAAAGAGCCAAAAGTAAGTCCTAGTGATCTAATACGAACAAAGCTAGTGGAGGTGATGGAATTCCAGTTGAGCTTTTTCAAATCCTGAAAGATGACGCTGTGAAAGTGCTACATTTAATATGCCAGCAAATTTGGAAAACTCAGCAGTGGCCACAGGACTGGAAAAGGTCAGTATTCATTCCAATCCCAAAGAAAGGCAATGCCAAGGAATGCTCAAACTACTGCACAATTGCACTCATCTCACACACTAGTAAAGTAATGCTGAAAATTCTCCAAGCCAGGCTTCAGCAATACATGAACTGTGAACTTCCAGATGTTCAAGCTGGTTTTAGAAAAGGTAGGGGAACCAGAGATCAAATTGCCAACATCTGCTGGATCATGGAAAAAGCAAGAGAGTTCCAGAAAAACATCTATTTCTGCTTTATTGACTATGCCAAAGCCTTTGACTGTGTGGATCACAATAAATTGTGGAAAATTCTGAAAGAGATGGGAATACCAGACCACCTGACCTGCCTCTTGAGAAACCTGTATGCAGGTCAGGAAGTAACAGTTAGAACTGGACATGGAACAGCAGACTGGTTCCAAACAGGAAAAGGAGTACGTCAAGGCTGTATATTGTCACCCTGCTTATTTAACTTCTATGCAGAGTACATCGTGAGAAACGCTGGACTGGAAGAAGCACAAACTGGAATCAAGATTGCTGGGAGAAATCTCAATAACCTCAGATATGCAGATGACATCACCCTTATGGCAGAAAGTGAAGAGGAACTAAAGAGCCTCTTTATGAAAATGAAAGAGGAGAGTGAAAAAGTTGGCTTAAAGCTCAACATTCAGAAAACTAAGATCACGGCATCTGGTCCCATCACTTCATGGGAAATAGATGGGGGAACAGTGGACACAGTGGCTGACTTTATTTTTCTGGACTCCAAAATCACTGCAGATGGTGATTGCAGCCATGAAATCAAAAGACACTTACTCCTTAGAAGGAAAGTTATGACCAGCTGAGATAGCATATTCAAAAGCAGAGACATTACTTTGCCAACAAAGGTCCATCTAGTCAAGGCTATGGTTTTTCCAGTGGTCATGTATGGATGTGAAGGCTGAGCACTGAAGAATTGATGCTTTTGAACTGTGGTGTTGGAGAAGACTCTTGAGAGTCCCTTGGACTGCAAGGAGATCCAACCAGTCCATCCTCCAAGCAGATCAGTCCTGGGTGTTCATTGGAGGGACTGATGCTGAAGCTGAAACTCCAATACTTTGGCCACCTGATGAGAAGAGCTGACTCACTGGAAAAGACCCTGATGCTGGGAAAGATTGAGGGCAGGAGGAGAAGGGGACGACAAAGGATGAGATGGCTGGATGGCATCACTGACTTGATGGGCATGGGTTTGGGTAGACTCCGGGAGTTGGTGATGGACAGGGAGGCCTGGCGTGCTGTGGTTCAAGAGGTCGCAAAGAGTCGGACATGACTGAGTGACTCAACTGAATTGAACTGATCTAGTGCACAAAAGAGTGAACAAAAACAACATAATTGTCAAACCTGCTAAGAGACTATATCTTCATTATTTTAACAACAAAAAAAGAAATAATAATTATGTGATGTGATAGAGGTGCTAACAAATGCTATAATGGCAATCATATGACAGCATAGAAACACATCTAATTAAAATGTACACTTTAAAGTTATATAATGTTATATGTTAAATATATTTCAATTTTAAAAAGACGCTCTTTCCTAAATCGGGCTCTTCGTGCTGCCCAATCTCACCCACCCTACAGGCACAGGCACTCTTTAGGGTCAGCAGCTGCCCAGATTTTGATCCTCCCGTTCACTAGTCATGTGTACAAGCGTCCCCAGCAATGGCAGCAGAGGTCACATATGTAACAAACAGCAGGGTGAAATATGAAGCGGATCTGCCTGGTTCTAAACTTCACGGCCTCTCACCATCACATTCTTCATTTCCCACTAGAGAAAAGAGCAGGGGTCTCAGTGTAATCGCCAACTGGGCATGGGGGGATGTACCTCTGAAAAAGCCCCAAGATGACCGTGCCCAATATAAACCAGACATAAGA
Source organism: Oryx dammah (assembly GCF_014754425.2). Classification (NCBI taxonomy): domain Eukaryota; kingdom Metazoa; phylum Chordata; class Mammalia; order Artiodactyla; family Bovidae; genus Oryx; species Oryx dammah. The sequence goes on from NW_024070212.1 coordinate 77,904,002, forward strand.
GCTGCCTAAGGACCAAGATGCCCAACTCTTCCCCTAGCAGCCACTGTCACTGCACCTCCCATGAGAGCAGGTGCCTGGACTCACTGAGGACAGTGGGGGCACCACATGAGTACAACCAGTGGCTCTCCTCCCCCACACACCTACACATTTGAGCCCACTTCTGCACGTGAGTCCAGGCATTCTGGAATCTGTATTATCTGATTCATGAGAGTAACCAAAGGAGTTCAGTTTCAAACACCAGTGTGTCCTGAAGCAGACGGCTTTCCCTCCCCAGGCAAAGCCACTTCCTCTGTAAAATGCTGCTCCCTAAGGTTCCAAGACACAAAAGACTCCATGATTCATAAACTCTAAAACATGAGTGTTAAACTGTCATTTATGCAAACTGCTATAAGACAAGGCACTGGTAGGAGCCCCACCAAACTGGACATGGAGCTGAAGTCTTAACTGCCACTAAAGCGTGTGTGTGTGGGAGAGGGTGTGCGGGGGGGTGGTGCTCAGTCATGTCTGACTCTTTGCAGTCCCATGGACTGTAGCCCATCAGGCTCCTCTGTCTGTGGAATTTTCCAGGCAAGAATACTGGAGTGAGTTGCCGTTTCCTACTTCGCAGCACTGGTCAAACAAAAAACATCCCTACCTCCACCATGCCTTCCGTTTTCTATTTCTGCTCAGGAAGACCTGGAGTGGGCTGTTATGTAATAAGCTGGCCAGCTGCAAGCTCCTTCTGTCCTTTTTTCTCTGCCTTGGCATTAATCTCAAAGGGGCTGATCTCTACCAGGGTGCCCTTCTTTGTAACCTTTAAACATTTGCATCTTACCTTGACAACTGTAAGCTCCTGGAAGGCAAGTTGGGTGGGTTAGATGAGACTGAATATGCAGTGCAAAGCACAGAGCTGTGGACACAGTGGTAGTAAGAGAATTCTAGTATTCCACTCCTAAAAATAACAAACAGTAACTAAAGTAGGCTAATATCAGAGAAGCTATTCTGTACCAGGCATCGTTCTAAATGCTTTACAACTCTATGAGATATTACCCCTATCCTATATTTTATTTGTGTGGAAACAGATAGAACCTATCTTACTTGCTGAGGTCACAGAGTTAATAAAAGCAAATGTGGACGGTCTCCCACAGCCATCTGTTGAATGAAACTACACAGACCACAGTTGGGACTGTGTTCCTTTGGCATCAGACAGACCTGGGTCCAAACTCTAGCTCGGCCATTTATTGGCTATTTCTTTGGATAAGCCGCTTAAACCTTTCTGAACCTCAGTATCTTCATCTGTAAAATGGGATAAGAGTATCTATTTTATCGGGTTATTCTGAAGATCAGAGGTAAATTCCTATAAAAGAACCTAGTATGACCCTGGCCTACTCATTTACTCATATATGTACTAAGCTCCTACTGTGTAAAAGGCTCTGTGGCAGGTGGTAGGAAAACAGAAGAAACCACGATCCCTGACCTCAAGCTGCTCAGGCAAACATACACAAAAAAGTATACACCATGAGGGAAAGATGGTGCTATGCACTGGATCTCACTGTAAACAGTGGAGAGCACCTGAGGGCAAGGAGAGCTGACCAGAATCTGCAAGGATGAGTGAGGCTAGCCAGGCACACTTGGATGGATGATTTCACGCCCAGCTGATGAGGGTACTGACCTTGACCCTGTTCTCACATCTCACATTCAGTCTTTCAGAAAACACTCTCTGTGTGCCTTCAAATTCTTCTAGAATCCAAACCGTGTGCAGAGCTTCCATTTATCTAAGAGAAAATGGAGGAGACTTGGCAGTGGGGATATATTTTATTATATACACATACTCACACTTATATATACAAAGTGAAAAGATAAACCCAAAGGCACCTATGAGGCAGGAAACGGGATATAGGGGCAGGGATAGAAGTTGCATTTTTTTTAATACAACTTCTTTTATAGATATGAATTTGAAACTATGTAAATATTCTATGTAATTGGAAACATAAAAGTAACCCGTAAAAAGTGAAAGCAAAATGAAGCAAATTAACCCAACTAAGTACCAAACTGATGAGATAACCACATATTAAAGTGACCTTAAAACACAAAGTAACTGTTTTAACATGAAATCTATCCAAACCCTCCCCTTGCTTGCCAAAAACTTAAAAAACCCAACAACTTTACATCCTTAAACTGGTTTTGGTGGTAGTGCTAGTATTATTGTTCTGTGATTATTTATTATGGCATAACGCAAATATGAAATTATATTTGTATAATTGAGAAGCAGGGTTTTGGGCATGGGAGAAAAGGAAAAACAGACACACGAGGTACTGATATTTAAACATCAATCAAATGAAGTTTAAAAAAGAAACCCATGTCCCTGAATCTGAGTTTAAATTAGTATTATGAATCCATGTTATATTCTATTTTTTAATTGTTTCTAGCTCTGGCTACTGAAAAGAGCTAGACAGAGACCAACCTGGTAGCAAAGAGAACCTATCACATCAAGATTATGGACTTGACAAAATACTGCCTGCTGAAAACAATTAGGGCCCTTTGAAAAGAGGCCGATTCTAAGACTGAGGCAGAAAATATACAGAATGAGCCCAGTTTGTGATACCAGAAACCAAGGAAAGAGAAAATGAATATTGAGATGTGTGCAAAGGACTCAGATGCCAACTGAAGAGGCTCCCACTGGCCAAAGATGGGTCCATTTGAACACAGTAAGAATAATATAATAACTGCAATGGATTGAAACACAAATATATGTTTACAAACATGAGTTTATAATAATAAGATAATAAAGAAAAGAGAGAAAAACTTCATTAGTCACCTTTGGAGAAGGATAGGGAACCAATCTTTTATTTTTGAAAACTCACAGAAGAGAAGAATCAGTTTTTTTCCTGACTTAGCTATATGAACTATACTTCAAGATAGGGATTTATCTCTTCATGGAAGTATTTCGAGCTAACAAAGAAAGAATGAAAAGAATGAAATTTACCCTTTGCGAGTCCTGATAGCATAATGTAACAAGGTAGTGATCATAAAAACAGAAGCAACCGTGCATTACGTACTCCTAATGGAAATATAAGACAAACTCTAATCTGAATCCAAATCTGATCAAGCTTCTACATCTAAGTATCAGGGAACATAGGGGACATGGGAATGGATTAAGTGCCACCACAGTGATGCCGTCAGCAAAATCCAGACTTCAGGGAAAACATACAGTGCAAATTACCTGATTTATGTCAACATAGATATGCAAGGGGACAAAAAAACAGATGGAGAGAAAACTTTGAAAAATAAAGAAAATTAAGAGACATGTCAGCCAACTTCAATGTATGAATATTATATTAAAATGGATCTTTCTTCAAGCAAACTGTAGAAAGGAAAAAAAATAATACCCTCACTTTAAAAACTGGAAAAATTTAAACAGACTCGATATTTGATAATATTAAGGAATTATTAATATTTTAGATAAAATGAGGTATTGTGATCACGTTTTTAAAAGCAGCCCTTCTATCTTAGAGACACCTTGGATGAACTGATTATTATGGTTGAGATTTACTTCATAATAATCCAGAGGGGCAGGTAGATACAAAAGAAATGCGACTGTTCATGAGCAGACAATTGCTGAAGTCAGGTGACAAGGTCATGGGTTTCCACTCTCTACTTATGTTGTCTCCCCTTTCTACCTTTATATATATTTGAAATTTAAAATCATGTATTTTTATATATTATACACATTATATGCCACAATATATATATTTATATTTTATAAATATATGTAAACTATATTTATATTTTATAAATATATATATATTTATGTATATTTTTTATATACACACATTTAGATATAACCTACCTTTCCTTACTACCTGTGGTAAAACCTGCCATGAATCTAAGTCATCACCATTTCTCACCTAAATTATGGCAACAGCCTCTTAACTGGTGCTTTTGCCTCCACTCTTATGTCCCTGTAGTCTGGTAAATAAAGAGCAATAAAAGTGTTCTTTTAAGAAATAAGGCAGTCGTGTTACTCTTCTGCTTAAAATCTTCCAACAGATTCCCATCCTGCCTAGAGTAAAAAGCAAAGTTCTCACTGTGGCCTAAAATAGGGCCACAGAGCAGTCTGGGTCCTGGACACACAGGACACACAGCAAGAAATGAGTAGTAGGCAAGCAAGTGAACATTCATCTGTATTTCTAGCCGTTCCCCATCACTCACATCACCACATTATCACAATATAACAATAACAGAAATAAAGTGCACAGTAAGCGTAATGTGCTTGAACCATCCTGAAACCATCCCCCCACCACTGGTTCATGGAAAAAAATGTGATCCAAGAAACCAGTCCCTGGTGCCAAAAAGGCTGGGGACCACTGCCCTACAGGCTCTAAAGGCGCTGACCTCTGTACTCGTCTCTGGTTTATATCTCACACCTCTCTTTCCCCATCTCTTTGCTATAGACAAACTATTCATTCTTCTATTCAACATATACCTGCCTCAGGGCCTTGACATTTACTATCCCACTGTTCCCCTAGATAGCCACATGGCTTACTTCCTCACTTCCTACAGGTCTCTGGTTAAATACTTCTTTTTCAGAGAGTTTTCCAGATCACCCTATATAAAGTGGCATCCCCAGTTCTCTTATTTTAGTTTATTTGTCTTCATGGTACTCTTACCTTGATTTTTTTTTCCACCTACTAAAGAGGAAGCTCTATAAAAGAATGTATATAGTTTGTCTTGGGCACTGTTATTTCCCATAGTGTCTGTCTCAATACATATTGCTGACTTTGACCTTAAATTCTGAACTGAAGGGAATTACCTGGAGGCCCGGAGGTTAGGATTCAGTGCTCTTACTGCCAAGGGCCTGGGTTCAATCCCTAGTCAGGGAACTAAAATCCCACAAGCCACTAGGTGTAACCAAAAGCAAAACAAAACAAAATTCTGAACTATAAACTCGCCAACAACACTGTACAGGGAGTATTGCAATGAGCAAGGAGTTGTGCAGGAGGTAGGAACCGCAGCTTGAAAGGCTGTGAGCCCTTTTAAGACACTGAGTTTTATCTTGCAGGTGACTGTTGTTGTTGTTCAGTTGCTCAGTCATGTCCAACTCTTTGCCGCCCCATGGACTACAACACGACAGGCTTCCCTGTCCATCACCATCTCCTGGAGCTTGCTCAAACTCAGGTGCATTGAATCAGAGATGCCATCCAACCATCACATCCTCTGTCATCCCCTTCTCCTTCTGCCTTCAATCTTTCCCAGCATCAGTGTCTTTTCTAATAGTTGGCTCTTCGCATCAGGTGGCCAAAGTATCGGAGCTTCAATTTCAGCATCAGTCCTTCAGAGAATATCAGGGATTGGGGAGCCCGAGGGGCTGCCGTCTATGGGGTCGCACAGAGTTGGACACGACTGATGCAACTTAGCAGCAGCAGCAGCAACAGCCTTCTAATGAATATTCAGGACTGATTTCCTTTAAGATTGACTGGTTTGATCTCTTTGTAGTCCAAGGGACCCTCAAGAGTCTTCAACACCACAGTTCAAGAGCATAAATTCTTCGGCACTTGGCTTTATTTATGGTTCAACTCTCACATCCATACATGACTGCTGGGAAAACCATAGCTTTGACTATATGGACCTTTGTCAGCAAAGTAATGTCTCTGCTTTTTAATACACTGTCTAGGTTTGTCATAGCTTTTCTTCCAAGGAGTAAGTGTGTTTTAATTTCATGGCTGCAGTCACCATCTGCAGTGATTTGGGAACCCAAAAAATAAAGTCTGTCACTTCTTCCATTGTTTCCCCATCTATTTGCCATGAAGTGATGGGACTGGATGTCACGATTTTAGTTTTCTGAATATTGAGTTTTAAGCCAGCTTTTTCACTCTTGTCTTTCATCTTCATAAAGAGGCTCTTTAGTTCCTTTTCACTTCCTGCCATAAGGGTGGTGTCATCTGCGTATCTGAGGTGATTGATATTTCTCCTGGCAATCTTGATTCCAGCTTGTGCTTCATCCAGCACAGCATTTCACACGATGTACTCTGCATAGAAGTTAAATAAGCAGGGTGACAATATACAGCCTCGATGTACTCCATTCCCAATTTGGAACCAGTCTGTTGTTCCATGTTCAATTCTAACTGGTGCCTCTTGACCTGCATACAGGTGATGGAGAGTCTCAAACCATAAACAACAGGCCCTCAAATTTTAATTACAGGGCTTCCCCTGGTGATCTAGTGGTTAAAAATATGCCTTGCGATGCAAGGGACATCTGTTCAATCCCTGGTCTGGGAAGATCCCCTGGGCCCCAAGACAACTGAGGCCATGGGCCACAACTAATAAGCCCGAGCCCTGCAGCCTAGGAGCTGCAACTACTGAGCCCACACACCACAACCACTGAAACCTGCATGCCGAGAGCCTGTGCTCCACAGAAATGAGATGCACCCACATGCCACAACTAAAGGGTAGCCCCCACTCCCGGCAACTAGCGAAATTCCACATGCAGCAATGAAGACCTAGCACAGCCAAAAATATATAATTTTTAAAAAATTTTAATTATAGTCATTCTTGCCACCATAATTACTACATTAAAGGAAATAAATGTGTTTTGGGTATTTATATGGTTTATACATTACAAGGTTTATCATCTTCCAATTAAAGAAGTTGAATCACCATACTTCTGGTTAGCTACTTAAAACAACTGGATCCTCCTGAATTAGAATTAAATGTCCCCAAACAAAGAGATATGGGCACGTAAAAAAGAGAGAATCATTTGCCTGCAAGATTTTTTGAATAAAAAGGCCCCAAGGACATTAGCAACTTAGGGTGTAAGGGGTTATTAGGGAACAAACTGTTTAAGAAACAAAACCCTCATTGTGTGTGTGTGTGTGTGTGTGTGTGTGTGTGTGTTAGTCACTCAGATGTGTCTCTTTGTGACCCCACAGATTATAGCCCACCAGGCTCCTGTGTCCATGGAATTCTCCAGGCAAGAATACTGGGGTGGGTTGCCATTCCCTCCTCCAGGGGATCTTCCTGACCCAGGGATCGAACTCAGGTCTCCCGCATTGCAGGCGGATTCTTTACTATCTGAGCCACCAGGGAAGCCTTGATGGGCCACAAAAGCCCCTGTACCAACCCTGACTTTATAGCATAGAAAGTTATGAGGTAAGAAAGAGTGGATACAAAGAAATCTGGGAGTCACCTTGCCTCCTCCTGCCCCCGACCCTTGTTCCCACAGGCAAGCACCAAACCCATCCATCCTTTCTAAGTATCCACTACTACCTAGTACCTTGGTTCAGGTCCCTTTTATCTCCAGTCTCCTGATTTCCTGCTAACTGATCTTCCTACCTCCAGCCTTGAATCTCTTTGATCCCCTCCAGAGGGATGTTGTTATTAATAATATGCAAATTTAATCTTATCACTCCACTTCTAAAAAACATTTAGGTGCTTCAGGTAACAGGGTTTACAAGCCTTGAATGACGGGAGCTGCTTGCCTCTACAGTCTCATCTCCCACATTCCCTCATTCATCCTGGATTCTCTGGCTCTTTGTTCCAGCCCCAGGGAACCACCTGAAGTTCTCCCAACAGCCTATGCTCTCACTTTCCGGAACTTTGCACAAGCTTTCCTAGGTATCCTTTGCTGTCTCAAGAGTATTTTTGCTATCTCCTCTCCAGCAACAATTCTGTATGTGTTAGATGTACTACATTTGGTATGCTATATCCCCCCAAGAAACTACTCTAAAAGACCTCATATTATTTACCACCTTGCCAGAGGCGGTCAGGCTTCAGCGTTTGAGGTCTATGTTCTCCTAGTTCTTGCGTTAAACATGAGTGCATCTTATACTTGCAATTTTCATGTCAGCCTAGAAAATTTTGCAAGTATAATCTCAACTGGGAGCCCTCTTTTTCATTTGCTATCATGTTTTGTTATTGCCCTCTCCTAAAGCAGGGATAGTTAAAGTAACATAACTGCCACCTTTCTTTCAATTATCTAGTCCAAGAGATTCAAAATATATCTTCAGAAGAATTTCTTATAATAAATAGATCAGATATGAACATGGCTAAAGCCTTGATTACTTTGTAAAATAATTTTTATTTATATTCATAACTATGTTTCTTCGTTTTTTTTTTTTTAAGTCCCTTAAACAACCTACAAATCCTCGATGATTCTCCAGGCTCTGCCTTCAATATGACATAATCAAACACAAGGTGATAGTAAACACTGAAGCTTGGGGGAAAAAAAATAGTCCTGAAGAATTCCAGACTCAAGGATGTTATAGAATGCATTATTAGGGTTAGTATAAAACAGAATTTGCAGTTATTTTCTGAAAGTATTTACAATAATATTCAAGGAGAAAAAATGCCTAAGTTATTATCCTACAGATGTCACCAATGCTTTTTAAGATTTTAAAGCTACTGTGTTTTTCAGGAACTTTGACTATACATACAACAATATCTGGGTTGGAATCCTGGTTCTGTCACCTGCCAGCTATGCTGTGATCTTGGGCAATTACCCCTTTTGAGCCTCAGACTCTTCAGCTATAAAACCAAGATAATTAAACTCAGCTCAAAGACAGTTGTAAAAAGGGAGTAAAATGATGCCTGTGGAAGCGCTTTGTAAACTAAAAGTAAGGCACTGATGGTGTGTACTGATGGCCAATGCCGAAGAGCAATGTGATTAAAAGATAATGCTCTTCCAAGAGCTTCGTTCTCCACCTAACAGTCTGCTGCTTATTTCTCCAAGCTATTATTTTTATTGTTATTGGAAGTACATCAAAAGGATCTCTTCTAAGCCTGGGCAAATACCAAACAAGTCCAGAATGTACTATTAAGTTCCCGCAATTAATTACTGAGCTTGTATTCTTTTTCTTTCTTTAAAGAACCTCTCAGTATATTACAAACCTTAATATGAATAGATGAATTAGCATTAGACTAAGACCCAAGTGCCCAAACTGGAACCATGTGCAAATCTGCTAGTTCTGTTAGTGATGGATGGACTGCTGTCAGTGGATGCACATCTGTGAGGCTCTAGTCACTGTAAATAAAAGAACCTGTCATTGTTTCCAGAGCAGCTCAGCCCCTCTGCCAACAGAATACCCTTTGAGTACCCTCCAAGTTTCTATAAATTCCAGGTTTCAGGTTCTGATGTAATCATCTGATTTCCAACCATTTAAGTGCTTGAATGGGTTTTAAGAGGAAAGAGTGATCTAAATATTTTTATAAATCACTGCTAACATCAAAAACATCAGTGCTTTCTTATGTTCAAAGCCCCTGGGAGATCGCAAAAGATTTCTGAAGGAACACTGTCAGTGTAACCACTTCTAAACGTTAGTTTAATGAAGCCAAAAAAATACTTCATCAAGGAAGTTGTTGATCTCTCTTCCAAAGGTACCTAGGCAAGGTAAGATCTGACAAGCATGAAGGTGTTTGCCCCAGCATCATTGAAGATTGTCCAAAAATAGGCCATTGATTCTCCATGATGGGGTGGGATGGGCAACACTGACAATGGGCTTCTGACTCCCCTTTGGTAACAAACTCTAAAATATACAAGGCTCTGAATGGAAGGGGAGTTTGGGGGAGAATGGACACTTAGATGTGTATGGCTGAGTCCCTTTTCTGCCTACCTAAAATTATCCCAACATTGTTAATCAGCTACACTCCAATACAAAATAAAAAGTTACAAAATATATATAAAGTATACAAGGCTCAAACATATTAGTTTATTTCTTGCCTCTTTTCCACTTCCCCACTCAGGGCATTTGCCTTTACTATTCCTTCCACTAGGAAGCTCGTCCTGGCTCTTTGCATGGTTGATTCCTTCTCATTCTTCAGGAGATCCTACTACAAATGCTAACCATTCAGAAAGGTGTCCTCTTCCATCAGTTCTAAAGCAGCCCCTATCACTAGCCCACAAGTCACCAAATATTTGTGATTCTGAAATATCCAGGTTACAAATGCCCCCCTCCTGTTGTCTACATATGCCGATTTGGGGGTGGAAAAGAAGTTTAACCACAGACACATGGATTCCTCATGGAGTGCCCCATTGTTAATATGTGCACATATAACCCATCTGCGATACTGTTAACAGGAAAAAAATAAATGATAAAAGGCAAGACTATCCCCACTAAAGACCTGGAAACATCTGTGTTAAATCAGAGCCAACAATCTCTAACCAAGCACAACAAAGCTAGCAAACCAAGGCTTGGTACCAGGTCCTAAGATACACTGAGAGACTCCAGAACATAAGGAAGCAGAGTTCATGCCCACCAAAGCAATGAACACGAGGCAGAGGACAAATTCAGAGTTCCTGCTTGGCATCAGACCCACATGGAGCCAAATCCCAACTCTCCCACATGTCATAAGCTCTGTGATACTTCTGTGCATCTGTTTCCTCAGGCAAAAGAAAATATCCTAAGGAGCACTGATGATGGCAAGATGACACACAAGGGCAACAGCTTGTGCCAATGTGGTGACCACATATTTCTCTGTGACCCAAGCTCATACTCAGCCAGCAAGATGTAGAACCTGTCCTGTCAACTTGGGGCTCCTAACCGACTTACAACAGCTCTTCCTGCTCAGGTTATAATTAGGAATGTCTGACTATTATGAGGAACATGAGAGAACTTCATAAAGTGTTAATGAGCATCTTTGATTTGTCTGGCATCAGAGTGAAGGGACAATGACTTCAGGCCACCAGCATAGTAAGATAAACAGGTGGCAGTTTCATTACGTGTGACCTTAGGAAACTGACTTCATCTCTCTGGAAATTTTGATCTGTGAATTGGGGATTAATAATAGTACTTGCCTCCTAGAAATCTTCTCAACATTAAATAATACAATTAATATTAAATATTTAAAACCTGCATGGCAGATAAATACTAAGTTGTAAATAATGACAGCTATTTATACTAGTGTGACCTTCTCATCAAGGATTCTGAACTTGTCTTTCATGAAATTCTGAAACGTCGCTTGTCCACACTAGGAGGTCTTGCTTTGCCATGTTTCCTAGAAATGGAACTTCAAAGGCTGGGAAGACAGTCGCTATAGAGTACCACCTGGGACTTCTTTTTTTGGAGCTGAAATACAAAGAAGGATGTGACAGAGACTGCTGTTTGTCACACTAATATCAGTTATCCCCTTCTCCCTTGGGAATACTTTTTATCTGGTCACATGGCCTCCCAGAATGAAAAGTTACATTCCCAGACTCCCCTTCAGCAAGCTGTGACCACGTGACTAAGTTCTGACCAATGAGATGTGAGTGGCGGTGAGTGCAGTTTCTAGGCTATGTCTTAGAGAGAAGAGGTATGCTGGAAAACAACAGTGTTAGTTGGTCATCCTAGGCAATGAAGAAGAGGGCAAAACCCTAGAAGCATAAAGCAGCCAGGTAGAAGCGGCCTGAGACCCTAGTTATTCCAAAGAGTAAAGCTGCCATTGCAGATCAGGCTTTATATGAGCAAGAGATAAGCTTCCATCTATTGAAGCCATAGTTATAACGGCTTTTGTTACCTGCAGCCAAACCTATACTCCCACAAATATTGTAGGCAATGTGAAGAAAGGAATAAAGAAGGCAGAACGTGATGGAGGCTTACAACATGCCCTGCCACATAGCAAGCTGTCATATTTACTTGCAGAACTAAACACCTTCTCCAGAACTCCAGGCAATCAAATCACATTTGGAATATTGAGATCAGTTCCAAAAACAAGAGGGACAGTGGCCAGCTGAAAAGTGTTCATGGGAGAATGACTAGGGCAACGGAAGGCTGAAAGAATCTGTCTCACAAGGAAAGACTATAAGAGATAGAAGAAAAAAAAATAAACCAGGGCATTAGGATTAGGCTTCAAGCAACTTGAGAGTAGGAGTTGAGCAGGGCTCCACTCTTGCAGAGAGGGTGGTTAATTCCACAAGTGAATAGTAGAGCCTACTATGTGCCAGGGGCAGGTTGTAACACTCCATCATACTCTGCCTTAACTGCCTTAACACACTGTACTAAAAGAATAACACGTATCAAGCATGTAGCACAGTGCTAGGCTCACAGATGCTTATAGAGGCCATTAATGTCATATTAACCGTAGATACGAAGAAGGAAAAGAGAAAAGTTCCTCCTTTTGTGAGGAGCTTAGAAGATGAGAGTTATTTATCCTGGTGACAGCATCGGCAGGTAGAAGCCTGGAATTTGTAGACTGGGCAAGTAGTTGCACGGCCAAAATAAACTAGGGCTTGCCGTATAAATGCTGCAGAGTGCAGCAGGATCAAACATCACTGAAAGCGTAGGAGAGGAAGGAGAGCTGGCAGATAGAGTCTCATCAGAAACTGGGGAAGGACTCTTATCCAGACATCATGTACTTATCCAACATTCATTGATTATCTATGAGCAATTATAATGTGAGAAAAGTGCTTCAATGAGGAAAATACAGAGAATAATCAGGGCACAGAGAAGCATCTGACCCAGAGTTAGAGGGTCAGATGAGGGTTTCCAGAGAAAATGAGAGATAACCTAAGACTTACACTTCTGAGGCAAAGGTGTCTAGAGTGAAGGGTGGGGACAGAGGTCAAGCTTATAATGTGTTTGAAGGAGGCCAGAGGATCATAAACCTCTTCACCATCCCTCTAAGATTGCTGCATGCTGAGTAACCAATCAGATGGCCAAGTCGCTTCCAATCCTAAAGTTCTATAACGAATAAGCAAAATTAAATAAATTTCCCTACACATCAGAGCTGACTACATTTTTAAAAGGATAGTGGTGGGTGTGGATATGATTATAAAAGGACAATATGAGGGCTTCTGGTGGTATGTTGTGACTGTTCAGTATCTTGACTGTGGTGGTTGATTCATGAACCCACTTCAGTGACAAATAGTATAGAACTTATACTCCCCCATACATACACACACACAACATACAGATAATACCAGGAAATTATGTCAGTATCTTGGCTGTGATAAAATACTACAGTATTGCAAAATATTGGGAGAAATAGGCAAAGTTTACAAAGATCTCTCTCTACTGTTTCTTACAACTGCATGTGAATCTATAATTACTCAAATAAAAATTTAGCTACAAAATTAGCTATAGAAAAAGAACATAGTTATATAAAATTGTAGTTATGAAATGTAAATTCATTGTTAAAACTATAGCAAAACCCTTAAAAATGATATGTTAAAATTACTAGTACCCTGCTATCCAAATATCCTTTTATAATATTTAAATCTAGTTCCTTCATTTTTAGCCTATTACATAAACTTATAATGATCTTTCTGTGTATATATAAATATATATGTGTTTTTATATAGTTTAATTCAGCATATAGTTTTACTTATTCCATGAATTTTATATTTTAAAGATCTTCTCATTACATTAAAATTCTTTGAACAATCATTTTAATGGCTATTTAGAAATACCATATAGTCACATCATAACAATCTGAACCAATCTTCTTAATGGAACATTTTAAGTAGCTTTACAGTTTTTTGTATTATAAGTAATTCTGTAATAAATTAAGTCTAACTGGTTGCCAACATTACTAAGATGAAGGAGAGCCAGCACCTGAATACTGAAATATTAGAGTCAGAAAAGATCTTAGAAATTATATGCCCAAACAATCCCCCTGAAACAAACATATACCCACATACAAATCATTTCATAGTTACGGAAATTATGTGCCTATCCCCACTTTAAGAAGTAAGGACAATGCACAATTTCAACAGCTATCCTTTTTTAAAAAAAGCATGAGCAGCCAACCTTGCCCCAAGTCATTTTTGACCTTGTAGAAATAAGTAGAAAAATCATGAATGAAGAAAACTATAGAGAAAAAAATGTTTAAGATGAAAATATTCTAGACATGGTTCATATTCTCATTCTCTATGACACGGGGGAAGCAATTTAAGTATTTTAATTCTGTTTCTTCATCCATTAACATAAACTCCTTCTAGCAAGTCCTCAATAAATATTGGCCATGTAAGTGAATGACTGAACTTACGGATGCATATAGTTACTCAACACTTACTATTCCTCAAATACTCCATATTCTTCTACCTTTCCAGTCAGCTCCTATGCGGAATGTCTTCCTCAGCTCCTTCTCGCCAACACTTCAGAGCCAACACTATGGTCCCTCCTAGAAAAGCCTTCATCAACCCCCCTAACTTACTTTGTGCCCATATTCTTTACCTCATACTGTGTTATAGATACACAGATGTCTGTCCACAGTGATGTAAAGGAGCAACCTGTGGGTCAAGCTGTTTCTTTCTCAAGTTTGAGTGGGGCTTTGCCAAAAGTGTTGACATAAAACAGGCTCATCACGTCTCCTACCTTGGTTATAGCTACTGGATGAGAGGCACACAGGTAACACCTATTAAGCCAGCTGGATCCTCTCCTTCTGAAACTTAGGATTTGGGATTCAGAGACAGACGATCAGCAAAGACTGAATGCTTGAATCAGCAACATGTACATTGGGAGCTCTGGGGAAGCCATACACACAGAGAAGATGAGAAATCTGATCTACAAAGAGAATGAAGGGAAAGCAAAGGCACAAAAGGAAGCAAAACAAGAACCACGAGGCACTAGACAGAGTGGCTGCCAGGAATCTCTCAGCTCTGGAGTTCCAGGCATAAATGAAGCAGGGCTCCACTCTGACCCTGGGACCCAGGAGGTAGCCTGTGACTTTATAACAACTCCCTTCCCTTTGGTTTTAATTACTTGCAACCAAAGATAATTCAGTAAGACATGGAGCCTTCACTAAAGACTCTAATAATGATTTTTCCTCCTTCCCTTTATCACCTACTTCTTCCTCTGAAAATATTCTTTCCAACTTGATCTGAAACGTTCAAAGTCTATCCATCCTTCAAGACCAGCCCTAAGTACAACCTAACCAGAGAAGTCTGTCTCTGCCTTCTCTTAATCCCCTCCTAGAGCACTGTTGCTAGGCTTGGTACATGCACATCACAGTGATGCCTGTACTTGCCTTATCCCCTCTTTAAGTCACTTCCTCTCTCCAGGTCTCAGTTTCCTCACTCTTAAAAGGAGTGGACTAGATGAGCTTAGTGGTTGTCAAACTGAATTCTACTCAGCCCCAGGTTCTTCAGTTACGCACAAGAAACCACTTCTGGGCAGGAGAGGCAAGTGGTCCCAAGGAAGCAGTGTGCCAGCCTCCCATCCTTACTTGAACCAGAGTTGCTCTGTTCTCGTGTATTTCATATAGTACGATTCTGGGTAAGGCTTTATTAAAAAAGGAACATCAGTTCAGTTCAGTCACTCAGTCTTGTCCGACTCTTTGCAACCCCATGAATCGCAGCACGCCAGGCCTCCCTGTCCATCACCAACTCCCGGAGTTCACCCAAACTCATGTCCATTGAGTCGGTGATGCCATCCAGCCATCTCATCCTCTGTTGTCCCCTTTTCCTCCTGCCCCCAATCCCTCCCAGAATCAGGGTCTTTTCCAATGAGTCAACTCTTCGCAGGAGGTGGCCAAAGTATTGGCGTTCCAGCTTTAGCATCAGTCCTTCCAATGAACACCCAGGACTGATCTCCTTTAGAATGGACTGGTTGGATCTCCTTGCAGTCCAAGGGACTCTCAAGAGCCTTCTCCAACACCACAGTTCAAAAGCATCAATTCTTTGGTGCTCAGCTTTCTTCACAGTCCAACTCTCACATCCATACATGACCACTGGAAAAACCATAGCCTTGACTAGACAGACCTTTGTTGGCAAAGTAATGTCTCTGCTTTTTAACATGTTATCTAGGTTGGTCATAACTTTCCTTCCAAGGAGGAATATAGTGCTAATCAAATTTGAAAAGCCTAAACATGACCCATAGGGCTCCAAAATTCTAATAATAGTGAAAGAAAAAGAAAAGGTTGAGTTAGACACTGTTCTAAACATCCTATGTTTGTCAACATTTTGATCATCACAATAGTCATGTGAGGTATATATTATTCGCTCCATCCAAAAATGATGACCAGAGTCACATAAATTACAAGTGGCAGAGGCAGGATTTGAGCCTAGAACACAATCCAGACCCAGACCTGAGTTCTGAACCACAATACTGTCTTCTATGCTCCCCCAGGGCAGACACTGTGACTTCTGTTCCTTTCTCTCTTTGATTTCACACCAGTTACTTGGCTGGTAGTCATTTAATGGTGTTTGCTGAATGAATAAATGCTTGAATGAACAAAGGAAGTCTCTCGGGGATTCCATGGAAACTGAGACACAAACTTGAGCTTTCTGGGACTTCAGCTGCCTCTAGGTAATGTGTATGTGAGTGTTAAATAGCTCAGTCATGTCTTTCTTTGTGACCTCATGGACTGTAGATCACCAAGCTCCTCTGTCCATTGGATTCTTCAGGCAAGAATACTTGAGTATTTGGATTGCCATTCCCTTCTCCAGGAGATCTTCCCAACCTAGGGATTGAACCTGAGTCTCCTACATCGCAGGTGGATTCTTTACCGTCTGAGGCAACAGGGACAGCCTTCCAGGTAATAACCCTAGCCTAAGAGAACCATTTTATAACTTAGGCCTTTCCCACAACATCTTCCTGAAAAGCAAAGGACCTTTTTGCAGCCAGGAAGAAATTCCTTTCAGGTACAGCTTCATCTGTAGCCTAGCACTGATCGGTTTGATAAATCCATGAATGCATACCTCACCACATTCACTAACTTTAACTCATAAACAAATATATTCATACCACTAATATCAGAACTTCTCAGCTTTCAAACTATTGACATTTGGGGTCAGATAATTCTTCATTGTGTAAAGCTGTCTGGTGCATTGTAAGATGTTAAGCCTCTATCCACTTGATGCCAGGAACAACCCCTCCCCCAGAATGAGACAATCAAAAATGTCTTCAAACATTGCCAAGTGTCAGGGGCAGGGGCAATGGGACATAGATTCACTGAGAACCAGATTTACATGAACTAGCTTCGATAGCAACACAGGAAAAAAATAAACAAAAATAAGCATTGACTAATCATGATTAGAACTTAAATAGTAGATCCCTTTCATCCTTGGAAAGTTCCTGGGTTTCATCCTTCACCCTGAAAATTCTCCTTAAACTAGGCTGTCCTGAGCACTGGATAATGTATCAAGCCGGCTGATAGCCTTGTCCGAGAGTTCTGCTGATAACCCCACATATTTATAAGTACTACATGCTAACCACACATTGTATTTAAAAAAATGCTCAGAACATTGTAAAATGAAAAAACTCAAGATAATAAAACATTCCCAACATGGACTCACTTAGCTTAAACCTCTTAATGTAGCCAACACTTAACAAGAATCTACTATCAGGCTGGGAATGCACTAGGCATTTTTATATACCATATGCCATTTGGCTTTCCTAACAATCAGATGAGAAAAGCACTGTCTGAAGTCCCAAAGATAGTCAGTGATTTCAAAACTTGACTCTAGAACAACCACTAGCCTCAACGTCAGGGCTCTCTCCACTGATACACTGCAGTATCTACAAGAAAACTAGAAGCCACAATTGATGGAGAGCCAAGAAGGTAACTTGTCATTCATATTTTCACATAAGAGACAAAAGGACGAATTCAAAAATGCTAACAATGGCCACCCATGGAAAATAAATTTACCAGCTATTCTCTGTGTGTGTCTGTTTGTGTGCATGCACTTTTCTGTATGTTCTAAACTGTTTTGCCCTAAATATGTATTATCTGGGCTTCCCTGGTAGCTCAGCTGGTGAAGAATCCACCCATAATGAAGGAGATCCTGGTTCAATTCCTGGGTCAGGAGGATCCCCTGGAGAAAGGATAGGCTACCCACTCCAGTATTCTTGGGCTTCCCTGGTGGCTCAGACAGTAAAGAATCCTCGTGCAAAGGGGAGACCTGGGTTTGACCCCTGGATTGGGAAGATCCCTTAGAGTAGGGCATGGCAACCCACTCCAACATTCTGGCCTGGAGAATCCCATGGACAGAGGGGCCTGGCAAGCTACAGTACATGGGGTCAGAAAAGAATGAGACATGGCTGAACGACTAAGCACAGCACCACACAGAATGTATTACCTATGAAATAAAATAGTAATCACATCCCATTTCAAAAAACAAAAATAACTTACAGAAGTACCAAGATGCAATGCTAGTTTTAAACAAACAACTATCACTATTTCTCATTTATGAGACTGCTCAAAATGAAGATGTTTGATAATGCTTAGACTTGACAAGGATGTGGGGGGAAAGTAATCTCACACATTGTTGGCAGAAATCTAAGTTGGTACAAGGTTCTTAGAAAGCACTCTGGCAAGATCTACCATAATGTGAAATGAATATGCTCTTTCTGCTGGCATTGCCATTTCAAAGAATTTATCCCCTAAGTATACCACACGTACACAAAAATATATTCAAAGATATTCACTACCTATCACTTGAGGAACTTGCACAGTGGAATTCAAAGCAGTCATTACAGAAAATGAGTTACACCTCTAAGCACGAATGTCAAAAGTTATTCAAGACATAGTATTAAGTAAAAATCAAGTTTCATAACAGCAGGAATAGGATTCCAGAATATACAGGTGTACATTGTATATGAATGTGTGTATATGTGTGGGGGGGTATGTAGGAATCTGCATGTATTTATGTGGTTGTATACAAACTTGCATATGCTTGAATCTTCTATAAGTATATGCAGGAAATTATTAAATATTCATTATACCTGGAAAGTAAGACTACAAGCTGAAAGAAAATGCACTTTTGTTTTCATTTTTCTACCACTCTCTGAATTGTATCACTGCTATACACAAGAACAGGGGCTTTTATTTTGGTTTGGTTTTGAAGAGACAAGAAGCACAGCTCTCATGCAAAGGCTTGAAAACAAAGCAACATATGAAATAGAACTGTCTTCTTGTTACGACTGCAAATGCTCACAAAACAAGACAGTGTGAAAGCCTGCCAGGCTCTGTGTGCCAGTGAGAGGCATAATGGAGACAGTTCTCTCCTGGCACACTGAGAGACAAAGCCAGCCTCCTACCATGGGAGGGGATTTAATGGCTGGATTTTAAGACCAAAAATTAAAATGAAATCCTGCTGTATACTTTTTTGAGGCAACCTAAGCCAATTTATCTAACAGCTAAAATCCAATTTTTCCTCTTCTCTCCCTCCAGCTTGTCTCCAGCCTGTCTAGGATATAAAGTAGCTGATACATCTTGGCCCTCACAGCCCTCCCCCTATGCAATCTCGGTCACACTCCAATATGTCAGAAGACCTGGACCCTGCTGCTGGCTTGGCTGTGTATCAGCTCACTGAACTTAGCAGAGCTCCTCATCTCTAAAACATTTTATAAATGCCAACTACTCCAGTGGATAATTATAAATTATAAATATATTATAAAAATAAATATGAGAAGGTATTTTTAAAAAACATGTGATCAACACTAGGATGCTGTGAACATGTCACTTGAACCTGGAAAAGAAAAAAAGGCTGGCTATTAATGTTGAACAGACAGTTACTGACCTCACCTATGGTGAATAAGCTGGGCTTACAATCTGGAACACCTGTGAAGCCACCTGAAATTCTTTCTCAACATAAGCAGACAAACAGTTTCTCAGAAACACAACTCAGACTTCATTCACTCCCTCCTGGCTCCCTAAGTACCAGTCACACCACTACTCCTCTCTGCAGAGCTTTCTCCCCCTTCCACATCTTTTGCATTTGCTGTATGCTGTACTGAAAGCTCTTTATCCAGCTCTCCTTTTTTTTTTTTTTTTTTTGGCCACGTCACGTGGCATGTGGGATCTCAGTTCCCCACCCACGGACTGAACCCACATTCCCTACATTGGAAACAGAGGGTCTTAACCACTAGACTGCCAGGGAAGTCCCAGTTCTTATTTTTTTCCTGTTTGCTTCTGTTTCTTCAGGTGTCAGCTCAAATGTCATCTCCTCAGAAAGGCGTTCCTGGTCATGCTCTGTAAGACAGGCCTCCACCACCCAAAGTTATCTCTTCTCACTCTGGTCCTTCCATGGCATTTGACACACCATATAATCCTTTCTCTTTGCTTACTGGATGGTGGTATGACTTCTGCAATATAATAGAAGCTTATAAGTGTCGAGGTCTTAGCTGTCTCATCCTATGCCTAGAATAGTGCCAGCACATAGCAGGCAGTCTGGAGACACTGGTGAAGTGAATAAATGAAGGGTTATTCATGGCATGGTGCTTTCATCTACATGCCACTGTGCCTGCGAAACAGGCAGGGTCAGTATGACTTTTCTCACTTGGATTACCTGCCCAAGTGTAAATGACAGCTTGTAAATGACAGAGCCAGAGCATGAATCTGGGGTTTCTGCATCATGACTCCCTAATACCCCCACTGCTCAACAGCACCGACAAAATGAACTTGAAAATAATAAAAACAGAGTAATTTATCTCAGCTTTGGCATCAGGGGAAGGGAAGAGAAAGATCTGCTTTCCTGAAGGACTGAAGCAAGAGAGGGAGGGGGAACCGGCAAGGTACGATCTTGTACTCCCTCACTGCGAATTAGTAAGTAAAATTCTTTCCTTCATCTGAATGAAATAAAGTTACGTTTGGGATGGAGGCTTAGGAAACCTCTCATCACCAAGTCACAGCATGGAATACTCTGCTAATTGAAACAGCAAATGAAATTTTAGGTAGGTCAGATGCAATTACCCAAACTGGAAAGTGACACCACTGTTCACACCTATTGGACAACATGCAGCAGGCTGGATCTAAGTCACACACACACAAACACACACACACACCCCAAAACTACAGTCATCCACACACTTCCTATGGCATGGGGCTCCAAGTTTCCTGACCTTGCTGACTCACTGACTGGGAAGAAGGGAGGAGATCCAGACAGTAAAGGGGAAAGGAGAGAGAATGGAACAGAAGAGTAGCAGAGGCAAAGGAGGAAAGAGGGAGATGAAGTTGAAGATGGAAGGAAAGGAGAACGAGAAAGAAGCAAAAAGAGGGAAGGAGGACAGCAGAGGAGGAGAGGGGAGGAGAAACGGGGGTTTCTGTCCTGCGAGAACACGTGCTGCAACGCTCAAGTGGCCCAGTGCTGGTACACGGCAGGCCTGGAGAACTACTAGGGTCAGGTTTTTTTTCAGGGCCTTGTCTATTTCCATAGAGACCAAGAGTTCCTGCTGCAGTAACATCTTCCAATGGTATCTGAACTTTCTTCCTGGGCCTCCGTCACACAGCAATGAACCAGAGTTGAGGGCTCTGCTGGTAAGAAGGGGCATAAGGGGAGGCTAGCTACCCTACACCATCCTGGCCTCCAGCCTGGGTCCTGGACTCTGCCCAGTGGCATAGAGCTACAGTTCTAGCATTTCCAATGAGTACCTTACTCCTCCTCCAGGTAAACATGGGTTCTGCTCCTGCCTCCTGTCCTCTGCCCTCCACAGCACTCTCCTGGAGATCTGCAGAGCCCAGTGGGCAGCCTACCAAAATGCTGAGAGCCTGGTGAAAGCTTGTGCCAAGCTGACAGGAGATTCAGCCCTTCCACAAGCATACCCATGGGGCATCTATAGCAGAAAAAACCAGTCGATCATATTTGCCACTTTTGCCCAAGACCAGAAGTACTACCTCCTCTCCTCCTGTCATCCAAGCTAATCATCTCTAGTGTTCCTGTGCCTCCAACCTCACATCTAATCAGCTGTCCATTCTTTTTCATTTTTTTTTAAATTTGGCTCCATCAGGTCTTAGTTACAGCAGGTGGGATCTTTCATTCCAGCACATGGACTTCCCTAGTTGTGGCACTCAGGCTTAGCTACTCCACGGCATGTGGGATTTAGTTCCCCAACCAGGGATCAAACCTGAGTCCCTTGCATTGCAAGGCAAATTCTTAACCACAGGGACCACCAGGAAAGTCCCTGCCATTTTTCTGTGTAATACTTTTGGGAGTGGCCTCTTCCTTCCAGTCTCATTGGCACTGCCCTGACTTGGGCCTTAGCTATTTTTCAGGTCATCAACTAAACTGCCCCGTAACTGTTCTCCCAGTCCTCCAGGTGTATGCTCCCTCTCAGTGCACCCCCTCCCTCCTTACTAAATCAGGAATTCTTGGAGCCTAGGAACCAGTGCTTTCAACCAGCATTCCAGGAACATCTGATGCAGCCAGGACACAGGTAGGAACCATAGACGGACTTCACCCTGTACACAGCTGCAAATTCTCCCAGCTTCCACACATTACACACCTCTCTGGAGCTGCAGGAGACTCTGTGGGCCCTTTGCCTTCCTGTACCCACTCCTCCATTTTTAAAAAAGTTTATGTATTTTTTAGCTGCATTGATACTAAGATGAACTGCTTACTTATATACTCATTTATTTTATGCTAGGTTTTTAAAAGAAGTTGAAATCAAGATATTTTTATGGGCCTTCAAATTATTGTAGTCTCCAGGCACAATGCCTGTTGGATAAGTCAGGCTTGCCTCAGCCAGATTCCCAAATCTTCAGCACCCTCTCACAGCCTACAGAGTGAAGTCCAACCTCCTCAGCAGGCTCACTTGGATCTCTCTTCCAGTACCATCCACTAGAGTATCTCCCACCCACTTGGGCTTCAGCTTCCAGGTCTAAATGTAGGTCTCTCAACACACCGTGCATGATGATACCACTGTGTCTTGGCCCTCAGCTCCAACCAATTTTCCTTTCCTTCTCCACCTACTGACTTCAGACTCAAACATCACTTTCCACTGTGGCCTTTCTTAGTCCTCCTGGTTCAAATTATGGCTCCTTCTTCTGCACCCCCTTCACACTTTCTCCATCTCTTATTATACAACCTATATGCCTGGTTCCAACATGCACACCTTTCACAGCATAATATTTGTTAAATCATGAAAGGACTAACAACATATGCCAAACAAACCTGCAAGACACCAGGTAGAGTACTCTAGTTGTAACATGCCAACAGTCATTTTCCACAAATGCCAACCCAACACTACACAGAAGATACTGGGTCATCTGATTGTTTCCATGGTGGGGTTATCTGCATTGTTAACAGCGCATACAGTAAATTTTAATATCTATCCCCAGCACCTAAAATATTATGCTTTGATGCATTAATGAAATAAGAAGATATCTGGATCTAGACTATAGCCTGTGACATGTCAGGTAAAGTAATTAAAGGTAATAGAGACTGCCAGATCTCTTAACATGTCATGAAATTTCCTAATTCCTTTGACTGTGAGGGACTAATTCTTATACACTGAGCTGCTTTGTTGAAAGCTTCCAAGTAGATTTTAAGAGAAATTATTTAATATACACTAACTATAATTTAGTTTTTTCCTGAGTTACAAGTTTTGCCAACAAGAAAATGCACAATCTAAACTACAGGATTCTTCAAGTCACCTCAAAATTATAGATTCTTTCCAAAAGGAGTTCAAGATGATGAATACAGGTTATAAAAAGCAGTAAGTCACCATAAAATTTGTATGTTACTATTAACACATGTGGCCAAAGGTGATACCAAAAATGTTTTTAACACTAAACCTGAAAATGGCAAATATTCAAACCTTGGGATACTGATGAAGAAACATGTAGGTCTACAGAAAAGTTATCTAGTGTTAGACTATTTTTTAAAATTATATATGCTTAGTGTTTCTGTTTTTCTGCTGAAAAAGATACCTTGAAGAATCATACAATAAATTACATTTTTTGGTCAAGAAAGCAGTCTTTTGTAAAGCTATTAATCTCCACATTAGAAAATTCTTGGGAGTCTGAGAAATGTATTAATCATCTTTCTCCCTGGTCTGGTTTCCTTGCATATGAAAAATGCTCATTATTGAATTGGTCTAGCTTTTTGCCAACAGTTTAATTTTTTTCAAGTCTGGCCTCATTTCTGTGAAAATCTAGCTGTTTGCTTATTTTTAGGTTTAGATGGGCATATTTCATTATAAATGCCCTTTTAAAAAATTCAAATCTGTTCATGTTTTCAGTCATTCAAAGAATACCAAGCTCCTAATAAATGCCAAGCAGTGACAAGAGTACAAAGGTGAATAAGACACAGGCTTGTTCTGAACTTTACTTAATGTCTACAGGGACAGACAGACTAAGCAACATATCACAATTCAATGTGATGAGAGCTATGACAACGATGTGCAAGCTACTGGAGGAGCATGGAGATTGCTTCAACTCGTGTAGCCTATCAGTTCAGTTTACTCGATCAGTCGTAACTGACTCATTGCGACTCCATGGACTGCAGCATGCCAGTCTTCCCTATCCATCATTAACTCCTGAAGCTGCTCAAACTCATGTCCATCGACTCAGTGATACCATTCAACCATTTCATTCTCTGTCAGCCCCTTCTCCTCTGTCTTTAATCTTTCCCAGCATCAGCATCTTTTCTAATGAGTCAGTTTTTTGCAACAGGTGGCCAAAGTATTGGAACTTCAGCTTCAGCATCAGTCCTTCCAATGAATATTCAGGACTGATCTCCTCTAGGATTGACTGTTTTGATCTCCTTGTAGTCCAACGGACTCTCAAGAGTCTTTTCCAACACCACAGTTCAAAGGCATCAGTTCTTTGGTGCTCAGCTTTCTTTATGGTTCAACTCTCATATCTATACATGACTACTGGAAAAACCACAGCTTTGACTAGATGAACCACTGTTGGCAAAATAATGTCTCTGTTTTTTAATATACTATCTAGGTTTGTCATAGCTTTTCTACCAAGGAGTAAGTGTCTTTTAATTTCATGGCTGCAGTCACCATCTGCAGTGATTTTGGAGCCCAAGAAAATAAAGTCTGTCACTGTTTCCATTATTTCCCCACCTATTTGTCATGAAGTGATGGAACTGGATGCCATGATCTTCATTTTCTGAATGTTGAGTTTTAAGCCAGCTTTTTCACTCTCCTCTTTTACCTTCTTCAAGAGGCTCTTTAGTTTCTCTTCACTTTCTGCCATTAGGGTGGTGTCATCTGTATATCTGAGATTATTGATATTTCTCCCAGAAATCTTGATTCCAGTTTGTGCTTTATCCAGCCCAGCATTTCATATGATGTACTTTGCATATAAGTTAAATAAGCAGGGTGACAATGTACAGCCTTGATGTACTCCTTTCCCAATTTGGAACCATGCAGCCTATAAGGTTTAAAAATATGGAAGCCATGTCTTGAAGAATGAGTAAAAGACAAAACAGAAAAGTAGATATCTAGATGGCTATGGGATAAGCTAGCCAAAGCTGAGTGAACAATATATGCAGAAACAGAGATGGAGGTAGGAGGCAGAGTACCTACCAGTAGAGAAAGGAAACAAAGTTCTACTGGGCCGGCTTTCTGACGTACTACAATGGGCTTTTGATGTCCAGTTGAGAACACACTGGACCTAATTCCTAAGCAGTAAAGACTCATCTCCATTGACAAGATTTTGCTGTTCAGTCAGTCGTGGCCAACTCTTTTTGACCCTATGGACTGCAGCATGCCAGGCTTCCCTGTTCTTCACCATCTCCTGTAGTTTGCTCAAACTCATGTCCATCAAGTTGGTGATGCCACCCAACCATCTTGTCCTCTGTTGCCCCCTTCTTCTCCTGCCCTCAATCTTTCCCAGCATCAGAGTCTTTTCCAATGAGTTGGCTCTTTGCATCTGGTGGCCAAAGTATTGGGGCTACAGTTGACAAGATATTGTTCCATAAATTTATGAAGCTCTACCAATTATACTCTTTTTCAGTGTTATATCAGGATTTAATAACCCTTCTCCAGTACTCCTTTTGTTCTATCTCCTTTGTTTCCAGCATTTAAAAATTCCTTATATTTAATACAAAAGGAGACATTTGTCTTGTTTTACGAGGTTCAACGTGAAAAAAAACTACACTCATTTTAGCTCTCTCAGATACTTTTATTCCTTCTTATCTCAGGAAAGGAAGCAGATAGAGACATTTACTAATAAATTCTTCATTTCCAGTCTTACAGGCATTCCTCTATGGAATTTTACACAATATACTATAAGGAGAGCTTGTGTAACCTCAGGTAACTTGCTTAAGCTCTCTGTCCCTCAGTTTAACCAACTATAAGAGGAAAAGAACTATCATCCACCTTAAAGAATTCTTATGAGCGTTAAACAAGATATCATTTGCACAATGCTTAGCACAATGCCTGGATTACAATTGCTAAATTGTAGCTATTTTTATCATTAAGAGTTATTAAACAATTGTATATAAAGTATATGGCTACAACTTTGAATTTGTATTACAAATTATTACAATTTTAATCTTATATATGCATGCATTGTGGTGGTGGTGGTTTAGTTGCTAAGTCATGTCTGATTCTTGTGACCCCCTGGACTGTACCCACCAGGCTTCCCTGTCCATGGGATTTGCCAAATAAGAATAATGAAATAGGTTGCCATCTCCTTCTCCAATATGCACACATATATACACACAATGTATATATGTTTACATAAACTTTCAATAGGGATTATCTCTGGAGAGCCTATCCAAGAGGGGAGATGGTATATTTGTACATTTTTCATTTTTGCTCCTTTATGAAATTCTTTTTTAGTCAAGGGCATGGAAAACTTTTATAATAAAAACTGATGAAAAAAATCTTTGGAAGGAGATTGGATTTATTTTGAAATGTAGAAGGCAGAAAGGCTGAGTTTTGCCTAAAGAGAAAGGACTCTGTACCAAGGAGAACAGTCCAAAGGTACTGCCTCAGGAGGCAGTGAATGCTTCCTCACAGAAAGCGTACATCATAGGCTACGCGGATTCCCCTTCTAAGTCTATGAAACATAGCAGTCTCCAAGCATTTGAAATCTGACACAGATGCATCATTAAATGGTTATCCCAGAGTCACTCAAACTTTAGCCACAACTAAATAAGTTGGATGGATCAATTTTGCCTTCAACCTTCAAAACCCTTAAATGGGCAGGTATTCCTAAGTAAGTACTATCAGTACCTATATGTTGATGATATTTCAGTAATGAATTACGAAGTTATCCAAGTAAATACTTCATAAAGTTAAAGCCAGATTCAAATTGTGAATGCTGGGTTTAAACACTACCTAAAACAGTATTTGTTGAAAATAACTTCTATTTTCAAGGCAGATTCATACAAAGCAAGAAAACATTTTAGCATTCTTCATCATCCTTATACTTCATTAAATCATTGTAGCAATTCTCATTATCCTTATACTTTTAAATCCCATTAAAATCTGGATTTTAATTGGTCTGTTTTATGACTTATCATTATGAATTTTTTAAGTAAAGCCTAATATTGAAACATTTTTGTGGATTCTACTTTCCATGGAAGGTAAAATACACATAAGAGAAATATGGAGTTTCTGAGATAATGAATTGGGATAGCTGCAATGCCATTTGGGATATGAGAGGATGACGACCTTCGAATGACCATCTTTTAGAGAATAATTTAAATGAAGAGAAAGTGAGCCAGGACAGACAGAGAGCTCTGCAGAACAAACCCAGCAAGGAGACTGCTCTGGAATCTACCTGGAGTCTGTTAACTTAGAAAGTCATTACACTTCTCTGAACATCTATCAGTCTTTCATCTAAGAACAGAGGGGAAAATCAAAGTAGACAAGATTGCTTCCATTTCAACAATGATATTACACCTACATAGAAAGACAGCTTGGTTCAGTGGGGAAACACTTAGACCTTAGAGTCAGCAGACGTGAATCTAGCTGTCACTAACTTGCTATTTTACCTTGAGCAAGTCTCCTGCCATCTGTAAGAGTGTTTCCTCATCTCATAAATTGGAAGGGCACAGATAGAAAAAAGAAGAAAAACTGCAAAAGTATTCTTAGGCTGTTTCAAGTCTCAGACTTAAGCTCCATGGTCAGAACAACTATGATTATTCTCCTTTTGTAAATGGAGAACAAGTTTAAAGCATTTCTAGGTTTTCCATCTAGTAACAATAGTGCAGAGGTTTGATCCCAAGGCTCTAGGCATGGACACATGCTGCTTACCCTATCTAACAGAATTCTGGGGAAATAAAATAAGTGTCCAAGTGTTCTATTATAAATAGCTATAAAACTGTAAGGCATTATTAAGACTAAGCTTTACATTCTCTAAGGGATCTTGACATATTTTTTTCATTCTTAAACATTTTCATTAAAGCAAAAGCCCCATGAACCACCTATCCTACTCAGCATGTCAGTACAATCAGTTGAATAAATGGGCAAACTATTGCTAGTTTAGAAGTGATCCATAAGTTTAATTAAATACCTTAAACAAATGGATATATTTACACTGCACAAGGCCACTCTTTGAAAACCTTAGAAGCTAGGACTATAATTAGATAAACAGGTATAGTGTCCCTAGTAAATGAAACTTCCTACCCACTACAGGAAAGCCCATTCTCAGAGACCAGTCCCTCACCCAAACAGCATTCTCCTGAAATGAATGCTGAAAAAAAGCCACAGTATTCTCCTAGCCTAAAGTGGGTGGGTGGAAACCTAGCAACCTCTTCATATAGTGCTAGTTTGACCAAGTTGAACAATCAACTCCTAGCAATAGCACTTTAGAAATCACAGTATTCTTAATAAATATGGTTTTTCATTACAATAATTTATCAAAGCAATTCATTATTTTTCTCTAAAGCTATTGAAAAAGTCTGATTTCATAATGATAGGGAGGAAAAAATCCTCAAAAATCCAGAATTTAGCAGAATTTGGTAACTGTGTCCAAGTTACTGTCCCTATCGTAGGATAGCCCCCTAGAGGTCGGAGGTGTCTCATTTACTACTGCATTCCCTACAGCGCTTCCCTGGTGGCTCAAGTGGTAAAGTGTCTGTCTCCAATGAGGGAGACCTGGGCTTGATCCCTGGGTCAGGAAGATCCCCTGGAGAAGGCAATGGCAATACACTCCAGTACTCTTGCCTGGAAAATCCCATGGACAGAGGAGCCTGGTAGGCTACAGTCCATGGGTCACAAAGATGAGTGACTTCACTTTCACTTTCCTTTTCCCTACAGTGCTTACTTAGCACAGTGCCTAGCATATATACAACCAGGCTCAGAAAACACATGTAGAATTTATTCTAGAAGGTAATATACTTTAAAAAACAAATTCCAATTTTAAAATGAAAATCTCTATAAAAATTAAATTACTTGGAATTTCATATTTCATTTCCTTGAAGTGAGGCTCCTCTGTACGTTTTTGGAAATGTTCATTTTCATTGCATTTATCTGTTATATGGGCATTATGTTCCAAAAGAATTATAATAGCATCATTTAGAGTATGAATCTTTTTTAAGATTTAAAAGAGACTACATCCTGTCAAAATATGGTTTGTACCTTGATATAACACAGATTTGGAAAAACATAAATCAAATAAACATGTAAAACATCATACCAAAGCCCTTGAAACCATCAGTCCCTTAGGGATAATTTTAGCTTTAATTTAAAATTGTCCTGAGACAACATCCCATCAACACCTTATTTAACGTCAATAAGAACTTATATGGATAAAATTAGTTCTCAGCCTGGACACTTGAACACCTGTGGACAATATTTCATCACACTAATAGGATGAGGAAAATAGAAAATGGTAGCCCAAGAAGAGTCATTACACATTTAAAAGAAAAGAAGCTTTTTTTTTTTTTTTTTTGCAAAGTGCTGGAATTAAATTCAGTTTGGTTTCATTACCTCCCAAACAACTCAACACAAATCTTTCCTCCCAGAGTTCTCAGTTGTCCAGTATTAAAGTTACCAATACAGAAGAAACCAAAGAGCACCTCAATTATAAACTATCTTTACGTACACAATCGTCCTATTTTGGCTCCTTGAAAAGGTAAGCAAACCGCTCTAATAACAGTCCAGGTCAAATGTTGATATATTAAATAATTGTTCTACTATGGAAATCGCTAAAAGAGCAACTCCAAAAGAAAATCCAACTTGCTAAAACGCTTTTTAAAAGACGGCTGCAAGCCCAGATGCAAAGTTTAGGGGCATTTCCATCTTCTTTACATGTAGAGGTTCATGAAATATTAATACACTCACTGCAAAAGTATAAAGATAAACAAAATCAAAGCCAACAACAGATGAAAACATTTTCAATGTGCAAAACATAAAAGCTGTGCAAAAAGGCTCTAGATCCCAGGTAAAATTTGCTCAAGAAAGGTAACAGCATTAACCTTGGCACACAGCAGAGTAGAGAAGAGGCAGAGCTTTACTGAATTGTAAATAAGATCAGCATTGCAAGAATAATAATTGGAATAAATACCTTCAGCAGGCTGCAAAAGCAATCAACACACTCGGTCCTTCACCTCTCCCCCTCATCCAGCTGGGGAGTGAAAGCCGCTGCCGCTCCCCGCCTTCTTCCCAACCGCTCCTCGCGCCACCCCCTCCCCAATCCTGTCCACCCTTACCCTCCCCTTTCCCCTTCTCTCCCCGCCCCCCAGCTGATGTATCCAGCAGCCTAGAGAGATTAAGAGGCGCTCGCTACGGTCACCGGGCCTCCGGACTGATCTAACGTTTCCCAGCTCCCTGGACTAGAGAAATTAGAGACGCAACACCCTAGTGGTATTAGGTGCCTTCGCCTTCATCCTGTCCTCTCCCAAGCCCGGACAGGGTTGAGAGCCAGTGAACCGAGCCGCTACTGGAGGAGCCTGCAGAGTTCAGCGGGGCGCTGCCCTCCCGCGGCGCTACCTGAGCTGTCCATGGTGCTGGTGCGGTCCTGAGGCTGCCGGGCGGGACTCCGCGCCGCTGCCGCCCCGGCGTTCACTCTCTGTTTGCCGCCTCCCCCGCCGCTCCCCGCACTTAGGTCCCCGTTACTGTCCACCAGCTGCAACGATTCATAACCATCGTTGCTGGTCTTTTTCCGGTAGCTCCCGAGGAGGCTCATGAGCAAGCCCAGAGAAGAGGGGGGGGGGTGGAAATCAACCTGAGGAGACGAAGGGGGAGGTGGAAGGTGGAAAGGGCTAAAGGAGGAATTTTTTTTTTAAGGGGGGGAAAAAAATTAAGTGCCCCTCATGACGCAAATAGGAGGGAAAGGGGGAGCGGCCGGCGAAGAGGAGCTTTGCGGGGCCCGGCGAAGCCACCGCCCTGGGCAGAGCGCGGCTCTGGGCGCCGGGCGCGAGGGCGCAGGGGAGGGGGGACGCGGGCGGGCAGGCGGGTGCGCGCGTCCCTGGTGCAGCCGCGGTGGAGCCGCCGGCCCTGCCGAGCTCCCGACCCAGGCCAGCCACCCTCTGTCTGGGGAGTGCCCGGAAGCAGTCCTATAGGTGTCGCCGCGTCGCCCCGCGCCGCGCGGCAGGGCAACTCCAAGCGCGCCTGGCCTGCGGGGAGGGAAGGAAAGAGAGAGTAAGGGAGGGGAGATTCTCGGGGATGGGGGTGTTGAAGGCGGAAAATGGGGCGGGGTGGGAGGGGGAAGGGACTACTACGACTAGAGAGGAGGGTGTTTTCGCGCACGTGAGGTGAAGAAAGGGGCTGGGTGTCTCTGCCTGGTAAGCTTTGGGGACGAGAGGTTCTTTTGGTAAGATCCAGACACGCCCATTTTGTATAACTTAACCTATATTTGCTGGAAGATTCGGCGAGTCAAAGCCACCCCAACAGTTGCCCTCCGGGAGGACTGACTTTAACTCAACTGAACAGAAAAAGAACGCGTGTTATGCCAGGATAGAAAGAAACAGCAGTATTTTGCACATTTCCCGGAATGGGTAAAATCCCTAAGTGAGACAGCAAAGACCTGGCTATTCTAACGCTAGGAGGCAGTTACAGCCTATTCCACCTAGGGAGGAGATGTGACTGTTTAGTAACTCTTTGTTGAACGAAAATATTGGCGGGGTGAGGAGGAGAGGGGACAAGGTTCAATCAGGTGCAGTTTCAGTTCTGACATCATTTACCTTGGGACCTGGAGCAAGGTCTGTATCACTCAGCTATCTTGAGAGGATGGGTGGGAAGAGAGCTAGACAAGGATTTTGTTCCTAGTCTCTAGCTCCTCCCCCTTTTTTCTCTCATAATGCTGAACACAAAGGGCAGTCACTAATTAACCAGAGGAGAAATTATCAAGAAGCTAATGAAGCCTAAGAGTCAGGGCTCAATTTTTGGAGAAGACCCTTTCAAGACTAATGCACCTAATTTTATATCTGCGATTTTGTTTTCTTATTCTTAAACAGGGCCTCAACATTATATGTTTCAAGCCTTATGAAACTAAGGCTTAACTCTGTTAAGTCCCAAAATGCAATTACCAAATGCTCACTTTCACCTGAAATAAGATTGCAGAAGTAGCCCCTTCAGTTCAGGTGAAGACCAGGTGAAAATCTTGGCTTAAAATTATTTTTCCCTATTAAGATTTGGGATTCCTGAGGTGTTTTCAAGTCATCTGATGGACTTTCATCACAAAACAACAAGAAAAAAGTACATGCGTGTAAAATTTGCTTAACCCCATACACAAACCTAAATTTGCCATCTCACTTTTCATGACTTTCTCTTGGTGTTGTTATTTTGGTATCTTTTAAGAACACAAAGTTAAACTGTAGCGTCTAAGAGACTTCAGTCTAAATTATTTGGGATCCAAGGAGTTTCCTGGGAGCTCTAGCTCTATACATGTCTACATAAAATAAATTAATTGGATTGAAACAAATCTCCCTCTTCAAAGATTACTCAAATGCAAATTCTTGTAGGAAGGGGATAAATCAGTAAAAGCCAAGAGTGTTTGCTGTCTTCTAGATCCTTCCAGTCCCTCTGGGAAAAGGTAAATTATCTGCCCAGTTGCTTTCCTAACTGCATTATCTGATGAACATGTGTTCTTACCCAAATCACAAATCACAGTTAATGCTCATTTACAGGATCAATTTGAGTGGTGGCAGTTAAAACTGTAATAAAATTTACACGCAAATTTTATACTTTCAATTTTCCCAATCTGTCAGTTTGACATTATTTTAGATACTTGACTAGTACTCCCTAAAGTCTAGGAAGTAAATCTTTCCCAATAACATTTTAGATCATCTTTTTCTGCACCCTTCCTCATCTTTTAATTTATTACTGACCCACAGGGAGAAGAAAATACTTAGTATCTGTCATGTGCCTTGACGAATTCTGGATTTATACCCTGGATTAACAGAATTTAGAAAACATCATTTTGAAAAGTTAGAATTATTATTTTCATAAAAAAGCACTCAGTTATTTTCACTCAACTTTTCAAAGTTGCAGATATATGGCTGGAATAAATTATAAACACATGCCTTGTATTTTGTGATTTCTATTTCAACACTTTGTAAATTTAAAGAAAAACATGAATGGGATACAGGAGCCATTTTATTTTTATATGTACACTTAATTTAATGTAATTACAACCAATCAGAATAGTTATTAATAAATAGCCTACAAAATTCTGAATATAAAGAACATAATAAGGCAGGAAAATACAGTAACTAGATTAATTTACAACAGCCTAAAAGTTAGTTTAGGGCTTAAATTGGAATACACACAAATTTCATCACTAAAATTTTCTTTACTATCCTAAAGATCAAATTCACAAAGAGTTCACAAATGCATAAAGATACCACTGTATTCTATAAAATAAAGCATAATAAAAGTACCATCGTTATACAGTTGAATTAAGAATTAAATTAGTACCTAACACATATAGAGAAAGTTTTTAACAAATGTTCTCTATTATTGCTCTTAGTGATATGGCTTGGACACAATTCTATCCTTAGTGCTAATAGTCTAACTTCCTCTCATGATAGGAGCTCAGTAAAGGCTAAGTATTATTTTCTCCAGGACTATATTCATGGAAACTTGTCTATGTGATTTTGAATGCAGGCTTGGGCTTAAGGAAGAAAGGTGGTACTGGTAAAATTCAAGGTGAACATTTACAGTCAAACTCTGTTTTTCCAAGGTGAAGATTGTTTCATAATTTATTTTATCTCAAGAATATCACACTGTTCACAATAGCCAAAACATGGAAACTTAAATGTCCATCAGCAGATGAGTGGATAAAGATGTAGTGCATATATACAATGGAATATTACTCAGCCATAAGAAAATAACAAAGCAATGCCATTTGCAGCAACACAGGGGCAACTAAAGATTATTATACTGAGTCAGAAAGGAAAAACAAATACTATACGCCATCACTTGCATGTACAATCTAAAATATGGCACAAGTGAACCTATCTACAAAACAAACAGACTCACAGAAGTAGAGAACAGACAGGCATGGGGGAAGGAGAGGGACGGACTGGGAGTCTGGGGTTGGCAACTGCATACTATTACATTTAGAATGGATAAACTACAAGGTCCTAGTGTATACCACAGAGAACTAGATTCAGTATCATGTGATGTCATAATGGGAAAGAATATAAAAAAGAATGTTTATATGTACATAATTGAGTCACTTTGCTGGACAGCAGAGACTGGCATAACACTGTAAATCAACTATACTTCAATAAAAATACATTTAAAAAAGAAGAAAAGAATATCACATCCCACATGGGGCAGAGCCAAAGGATTAGATGCCCTCTTTGGGAGAGAGTTCTCTTTGCCTTTTCTGTTGCTGACTTCAGTCAGTTTTATTAACTTGACGAAGATTATCCACACTGAGGAATGTTTGAGAGGCAGGCTCCATTCTTCATCATCCCCTCCATCCCCCAAATGCTCTCCTAACACAACAGATGTCACACAACTTTTGTGTGATACAACCTATCTGGGATTATGATCTATACCAAGAACTAGAAAATCTGTTTCCAGGAACTAGAAAACATTGGTTATGACTGAGATTCTAGCACCATATTTCCCAGGACTGAATCCTAGTTCCATGGACTATTAGCTCTATAACCTTGAGCAAGTTACTTATTCTCTCTGCCTCACTTTTCTCATCTATAAAATGAGAATAATAGTGTCATCATCATAAAATTGTAGTGATAAATAAATTAGTACATAACACATAGTAAGAGCTTAGCAAATACCATTATCAGTATCATCGATGTATTTTTATATTTGTAAGTCATTTTTTTCAAAAACATAATTTCCTATCTGTAAAATTAAGTTAAAATAGGTCTTGCAGACTTAACAGATTGTCATTATGATTTATGATAATATAAAAGCATTATGTATAATGTGAAGTGATTCTTCTGCCTTGAGTCTTTAGATAAGTTAATGCATATCTATCCTGTTAGATTTTAGACTCCTTAAACAAAAACATCCATATTTTGCTCATGTCTGTACCCCCATGACACCAAAGATAATTTCATACTCATTAGATATTAATAAAGTATCTGCTGAATTTTAAAACTAGTGAATAAATAAAAATGTATTATTATCACCTAGCCTAGTGATTTTTTAAACTATATATTGTGGCCTACTAGTGGACTATGACGGAGAAGGCAATGGCAACCCACTCCAGTACTCTTGCCTGGAAAATCCCATGGATGGAGAAGCCTGGTAGGCTGCAGTCCATGGGGTCGCTAGGAGTCGGACATGACTGAAGTGACTTAGCAGCAGCAGCAGCAGTGGACTATGAAATAAACTTAGCAATTCACGACTATTATTTTCATAAAAGTGAAATAGGTTGGAAAACATCAGTTTTTAGCACATGGTAAGATGTTATTTTTTTGAAATATTGTTTTGGGCTTATAGAGCAAAACCTCCAGTATTGAGACTGGTGAATTCCCAACTGTGACTGTCCTACACATTGTGATATCTGAATTCACCTGGATAATCAGACAACAAAGAATTCTAGCTAACCAAACTGTATCTGAGGGCAGAGCTTCTGCCTTCTGTTTAAAGATGTATTATGATTTGGTTTCTGAAATAAACTTCTTCAATATTCGATTCAACTAACATAAATCAATGAACAGCACTAAAACTTTCTTTGGCAGCATGCCTCAGCTACATGACTCAATCATCTTCGTAGTGAACATGGCCAACGGATACAAACAGTGCAAGGCATTCAAACTGGGGACCAGGAGGCCACATTTAGCCCCAAATGTTTTGTTTGTCCTGTTGTTTAAAAAAAAATTCAGCTTAGATGCCTTTACAAAAGATACACAGATTCTAGCTGGAGTGCGGCTGTTGACCACCACCTCCCAGTGTATGATCCCCAGCCTGCCCGACTCTTCCCCACTGACAGCCCTGTGGGCAGATATATTTGAGACCTGTCATGCAGCAGCACACCTGGAAGATTAACATTAAGAGGGATGCTAAGGTCACATCTTCAAGCCACAGTCCAGAATAAAAAGCAACAGACTGGGAATTCTCTTCCAACTCTGTAACTATCTGACTTTGTAATGAATTGATAGCATCACCAACTCAGTGGACATGGATTTGAGAAAACCCCGGGAGATAGTGGAGGACAGAGGAACCCGGCATGCTGCATCCATGGGGTCACAGAATCAGACAGGACTTAGGGACTGAACAACAACAACCAATTGTGGGTCAGCAGAGAGGCCTTGGTTGCTTCCCCTTCTCCCAGCAGTAAAATGAAGGTGCTGAATTACAAAAGACTCTCTCTAGTTCTTAAATGTTCCTGTTTTTCTCAACACTTGGGTTGTCATTTCCTTCTTTCTCCTCCAAATGAAGCCCAGAGGGAAAAACCATGGCCACTGAAATGTTCCAGTTGCCAAGTCCCATTTAATTAAGGTTTTACCATAGAATGCATCCATAAATAGTGGCAGCTGTCAAGAGCTACACTTAGAGCAATACACAAGAGAAAAGAGGAAGTATGCTGGGAAAAAAAGTATGCTGAGAAGAAAATCTCAATTGTCCCCGTGAAATTATTCAGGAATGAGGTGGTCTGTTCTTGGTGCTTGGTGGAGTGCTGGAGCTCCTAGAAAATACGAGAATTTTTCCAGGCATGGCATATTTTTAAAGATAACTCAATACCCTAAGGCCTGTGCCTCCTTGAAGCTCTAGTCTAGTCCTAATAAAAATAACCGCCATTGATTACCTGTGCTGCTATGCTGTGGTCAGTCACTCAGTCGTGTCTGACTCTTTGAGACCCTATGTTCTGCAGCCCACCAGGCTCCTGAGTCCAAGGGATTTTCCAGGCAAGAATCCTGAGTGGGTTGCCATCTTCTCCTCTAGAGGGTCTTCCCAACCCAGGAATCTAACCTGCATTTCCTCTGTCTTTCCGTCTCCCGCACTGGCAGGCAGATTCATTACCACTGAGCCACCAGGAAGCTCCATTGATTACTTACCATTTGCCATTTATCTAACCCACCTTAACTCTCAGCTTCCCAGCATCCCTGCAAAGGTGTTATCCTTATTTTCAGGCAAGCCTGGCAATGGTAAAAAAAACTTGCCAAAACTCACACAGCTAGCTACTGATTGAGATTAAAATTCATCAAGAAGAATCATGCTTTGGCCCCTGCTCTAGTCAAGGCTGACTCATTGGAAAAGTCCCTGATGCTGGGAAAGACTGAGGGCAGGAGAAGAGGGCATCAGAGGATGAGATGGCTGGACGGCATCACTGATGCAGTGGACACGAACTTGGGCAAATTTCGGGAGATGGTGAGGGACAGAGAGGCCTGGCATGCTGCAGTCCATGGGTTCACAAAGAGTCAGACAAGCCTGGGCAACTGAACAACAACAACCAGTCAGAAGAGGTAATTTTAGAGGTCAAAGTGAAAGCTGGAAGACATTTAGGTCATTTCTTGGCTCTGACCTGCTTTACAAAGTGTGGTCAGTGAAAATGGTTTGGGCACCTTATCGAGTCACTCCTGCTTTACGACCCTCACAGCAGGTTCTGCTTAATGAAACCTGAAAGGTTTTAATTAATGTGTCTTCACAACAAGCAAGCTTGTTTTGTAACCATCTGAGTTAGAAGACATTTTATGTTGTGTTCCTGAAAATTGGTATGTGGCTATTGTTTGGCCTAGTCTTAAACCACTAGAAAGAAGGAAAAAGAAAATGCTTTGTTTTCATTAAAAGCAAGCTCCTTGCTTTAAAAGAAGCTTGACTTTCATTGTGTTCACACATATGTATGTGTATACGTATATGTGTATGCAGATTAAAGAGACATCACGT
Organism: Oryx dammah; assembly: GCF_014754425.2. Taxonomy (NCBI): domain Eukaryota; kingdom Metazoa; phylum Chordata; class Mammalia; order Artiodactyla; family Bovidae; genus Oryx; species Oryx dammah. Next base: position 77,941,834 of record NW_024070212.1, read on the forward strand.
ATGGTTGAAAACCACTAGTTTTGGGAGAAAAAAATACTATGGGGAAATACAAACTATGTTTGAGTCCTAGAGTTGCCACAACAAGTTTTCCTCAGTCTGCTGACCACTCATAGCCATACTCCCTTTCTATGAAGTGGACCACTCACCCTTTCTCACAGGAAAAAAAATAAAATGAAATAAGGCACATAAAAGCATACAATAAACACAAAAACCCTACTTATCAAATCTATGAAATCATCCAGCTTAAGTTGCAGCATTAAAATATATTTATCACTGGTGAAGTATGACACAAAATATACTATCAATTTAGGATGCTTTGAGGTTTTATAAATGTATTTTTAAACAGTTTTAGAATTGATGAAACAAATACTATTATTTGACTATAAGTTAGTCTAAGAATACTATTTATCAATTTATAATTGAGCAACTCTGGTAGGTAAAGACAATATTCACCGTGTTTTGCCAGGTCTAGCACATTGCCTACCAAGTAGTACATGCTTAATAAGAATTTGCTAACTGAATGAAGGAAAATGCAAAAAATGGTTTGGGAGGCCATCTTTAACTTATAGGAAAATTCACCAAAGGTTCTCCTTTAGTAAGCTCACTGAAAATATAGTTCCACTAGCTAACATTCAACTTACCCTTGACTTTGCAAGGACATGGTCATGGTATAATAATGTTACACACTCATTACCATTTCAAGAGTAATTCATGGAAGCACCAGCCCCTTTTATCTGTCACTTTACAAGCTGGAAAACTTCAGCTTCCTGGACAGACCCTGACAGACTACCAAGAGCTGGCCCTGTGATCAGTTACTCTCATTCTTGGGGAAAACAGACTGAAAAATTCTGTGTAGTAAAGAGTTCCCCAAAGTCAGGTGAAAATCTACACTGAAGTAAACCCATGAACCAGTGAAGTTGCTTAGTTGTGTCCAACTCTTCGTGATCCCATGGACTGTAGCCTACCAGGCTCCTCCATCCATGGAATTTTCCAGGCAAGAATACTGGAGTGGGTTGCCATTTCCTTCTCCAGGGGATCTTCCCAACCCAGGGATCAAACCCAGGTCTCCTGCATTGCAGGCAGATGCTTTACCATCTGAACTACCAGGGAAGCTACACTGAAGTTAAAGTTTCCCTAAATCCTAGATATCCCCATATTTGGCTCTGAGCTCATTATATATGATATGATGCTCAAGATCATTGAAATATGGAGACTTATTCTTTGTAATCCCATTGTGCCTAAAGGTTCTTGGCCCTGGAGGATGTGGCAAATCCTCTGTGGTGGCGAAGCGGAAGGCAGTGACCACAGAAGGCGCAGAGAAAGCCCATTCTCGGGGTGCTGAGTCTCCAGGCAGGATCTCCTGGGCACCCGACCACTGCTGCCCACTTGACCAAATCTACCTGGAGGGAAAGAACTAGCATTTCCTAAGCTCTAAATTAAGTGCCTGGGTTTCTTCATTTATTTACCCATTTAAATGTGAAAGGCCTTTTGATAAGAATTACCATGTCCATTTAATACCCAAGGAGACCAGAGCTCTGAAATGCAGCTGAGTAAGAGCTAAGCAGTGATTGCGAGTAGTCCTCAATATTCATATCCTCTTCTATGCTAACAGAACCCCTGAGCTTCAGCTGGTCACAGGGTTACAGAGATTTATAAAGAATATATTTCTCAGTCTTCTTTCATGTCTTGGGCCTGCCACATGCAAGTTTTCTATAATCTACTAGGTATGTACATGGGACTAAGTAAAGGTCATTATAATATAGGCAGAAATGATGTGTGTAATTTCTGGTATTTATCCTTAAAAAGGAAGATTGATGGTATGCCCTTCTTCCATTCCTTTTCCTTTTCTTCTGGATGGAATATGGCTTTCCAGTAGGTATCTTGGACCATGAAGTGACCTTGAGGATGGAAGACTTTCACAGGGAAACAACAGGATAGAAGGACTGTGATCGCCAGAGAACCACGGTAGCCTGGAGCGATTTTCTCTAGACTTCTTCAAGGTGAGAAAGAAACTATTATAAGTGATTGATATTTTGGTTTTTTCTGTTATGTGCATCCAAACCTAATCCTCACTGGGATACCAACTACAACCTAACCACTGGATTTCAATTTTTATTTATCATAACATTTACTGGGAATTACATAAAATTAGTGTGATCATGGACAAATCATATAACCTCTTTATGCCTCAATTCCTAGTCTGCATAATAGTGGCACTGAACTAAGGATAGCTATTAAAATTCTATGATATAAAAAACACAGAGAGCTTGATACAGTGCCTAGCATACAGTCAGAGTTCAATGAACATAGTTACCTATTTTATTTTTGTCATTGTCCTTCAAGTGATAATTTCACTGAGACTATTATGTTGTTGTTGCCGTTCAGTTGCTAAGTCATGTCCACCTCTTTGCAACCCCATGAACTGCAGCACTCCAGGCTTCCCTGTCTTTCACTATCACCTGGAGTTTGCTGTAAGTCATGTGCATTGAGTCGGTGATGCCATTCAACCATCTCATCCTCTGTCACCCTCTTCTCCTCCGGCCCTCAATCTTTCCCAGCATCAGGGTCGTTTTCAATGAGTCGGCTCTTCACATCAGGTGGCCAAAGTATTGGAGCTTGGAGTCTATTACGCCTGACTTCAAAATGAGTAACCTCTCCACCTCACCCTGCTATCCAGAGACTGCCTTCCTGGGTAGATCAAGCGCAGAGCAGCAGAGCCCTTGCCTATGTCATCAACAAAATCCCTAAAAGAGTCACCCCTGTCCTTAGAGTATAATTCTCTTGCTTTGATCGCCTACACAAACTCAATGCAGTCTGGAATATTTTAAGCCACCAAAGTTGATACAAAACTTAAAGCAAATTGTCAGTGTTTATGACACAGCAGTTCTGAGTCTATTTATTTCAATATGGCCAAAATGAGAGTCTGACTCTTTCTCCATTTGTGCTAAAAGTAAATAAAGAACTTGAGTAATAAATTGGAGCACTTTTATATTGTTATTGTATCTTTAATTTCCTGTTATGAAATTTTTCAAACATATACAAAATTAAATTATATTATATAATAATTAAATTATATAATGGACCTTTGATACCCATCATTCAACATTTACAATAACTAAGTCACAACCAACAATGTTTTAAATGTATAAACCCCTAATTTAAGCAAATTCCAGATTTCATCAGCAAATATCATTTTATCAGTAGATATCTCAGTATGTAGCACTTTGATTTTTGGAGAACAACTATCAGATTTCATCTGTAGTAGAAATAGGGGAAGGTGCCATTCCATCTGTCTGCTAAGAGGCTAAAGTCCACTAGTTCCCTCTCAGGAGACTGACAGAGGAATCTGCACAACCTTTCCGTTTCCTTATTTCTCAGTGGTAATGATGTTATTCATTCAGCTTTCTGCCTGCCCTCTCACCCACCCCTATTCCCACAAAATCACCCCTTTAAGCACTAGTTGTAATTTCACTACCCAAGAGTTCTAAAAGTCAGCACAGAATTAAGTTTTTTCATAACAGCTGAAATTTTTATAATATTAAACTTAGAAGGAGCTGTAAAGGGGAGACTATCCATTTCAATTTAGACATAAGAAAACTGAAAAAGAGGAGTGAACTGATTCATATTAGAGCTTTCTAAAATGCAGATCCAATTATGTGACTCAGATGCTTAAAAACTATCCAAGGATTTCCCACTGTCCTCAGTCTAAGATATTCAGCACAATGGAACCTCCACATTCCAATACCAGCTACTTCCCTCTGGAGATAAGCATCACCATTTCCACTTTCCCCATCCTCTAAGTCCAGACACTGAGCTTCTTTAAGAAAACCCGCCTGAGTCACCAGCTACATGTGGCTTGGAGCATGTGAAATATGGCAATTATGACTAAGGAGCTAAGTTTCAAATTTAATTTAAAATCATTTACATTTAAAAATCTGTATTGACTAGGGCTTTCCTGGTGCCTCAGACAGTAAAGCATCCGCCTGCAATGCAGGAGACCTGGGATCAATCCCTGGGTTGGAAAACTCCCTGGATAAGGGCATGGCAACAAATCCCCATGGACAGAGGGGCCTGGCAGGCTACAGTCCATGGGGTAGCAAAGAGTCGGACACAACTGAGTGACTAAGCACACATGTGACTGCTGCTGCTGCTAAGTCGCTTCAGTCGTGTCCGACTCTGTGTGACCCCGTAGACGGCAGCCCACTAGGCTCCCCCGTCCCTGGGATTCTCCAGGCAAGAACGCTGCAGTGGGTTGCCATTTCCTTCTCCAACGCATGAAAGTGGAAAGTCAAAGTGAAGTCGCTCAGTCATGTCCGACTCTTAGCGACCCCATGGACTGCAGCCCACCAGGCTCCTCCGTCCATGGGATTTTCCGGTCAAGAGTACTGGAGTGGGGTGCCATTGACTGACTAGTGGCTCCCAAATGACAATATCACTTAAAATTCACACATGTGCCTGATAAAACATCAATGGAGGATTGCATTCAAATGTGGAGATATATCACATGAGCATATTCCTATATTTCTTGTCTCACTGGAAATATACTGTTTAAAGAGCAAAATAAAAGAATAGCTTCTCAAAAACAGCCAACAAGAAAAAAGACAAAAACCCTGCCTGAACAATCTTGCTGGTCCTTCAGAACCCCTACACAGAAAGCACTTCCCCCAGAAAACCATCGAAGTTCTTAAAACCAAGTTAGATATAATCCCATGTAGTCCCACAGAACACCATATGTCTTCTAACATAACACTTGCAACACATTACATTGAAATTTCCTGTTACATGTATGATTTCTCATATCAGATTGTAAACTCCATGATGGCAGGATCATGTTTGGTACCTAACTCTGTGCCTGACACAATGCAGACCCCTGGTAAATACTGAATGACTACTGGCACTGGAAGAGTCCCCAAAAAACTTAAGGGAAGAGGGTTCTATATACTGTTTAGCACCCAACAAAGATTAGCCATTACATTTATTGCTGCGTAAGGCCATGCAGCTACATATAAGAAACTGGTTTTCTGACCAGTCCAGGGCAGAGATCTTAGTATTCCATCGCTGCACTAATATGAATTCAGCCATTAACACTGTCACTTATTTCTCTTTTCCTATGTAAATGAAACCATATCTACTGGATTAAGAAAAACACACTTAGACTTGTAGCCTTTTGAAGTCATTTTTGTTTGAAAGTATTTACTTTTTGACCTAAGGAAGAGATTAATATACTCTGGATAATCTTTTTCTGAAAGACTTATAGATCATTATTTCTAAAGAATATTTCCTTTGGGACAGATACTGTTTATGAATCATAGAAAACAACTCTTTCATCTTTGCCTCTGAAATCACTATGCCCATGTGGTATAAAAAAAAAATGGAACCATATGTTGATGACAAATGAGATGGAGTTTTTAAAAGAAGGTATGATCACAAATTACAAAAACAAAATGCCCAACTGGTGGTAAGTATGTTTTAAGCTTATTACTGCAAAGATAATTATGGTAAAGTTTTTCTATCACCATTAAAGTTTTGGCTGAAAGATCAAAAAGCATAAATATGTTGGTTTTCAATTCAAGAAAGATTTACTGAGTGGGTGTTACCATGGGACCAGTTTCCTTACACTTATTCCCATCATAAGTTTCAAAGGGAAGCAACTGGAACAGGGTAAAAAACAGCAAATTGTATAATTCGGGAAAATTTAAGTCAACACAATCCAATTTACTAGAACTCTCTGTTTTCAGAACCTGAGCTTTAGAGATAGATCTGTGCTTCCAGCTGGATGTTTGTACTTGGACAAAATATGTAACTTCTTTTTAGTTAAATTGGGGTATTACCCCCCACAGAATGGCTGTACTTACTAAATTAGTTAGGGTAGGTATGGTGTATATTTATGCTCTTATCAGACAAGAGCAGCACTTCCTTTTCCTGAGATATCCTCTGTGTGGTTGACATTAGAGCTGCCATGGCCCAGGGGTGGGTACCTGAAACCAAGCTGGGTCAACCATGGCCTTTATACAGGATGTTTCTGTTTAAAACCAGAGACAGAGCAAGTCTGAGTCCATCCCTGGAGCAAGGAGAGCTGTAGAAGGCCTGCTTTCTGACAAGGGGAGATACATGATCGAAGAGGAAAGTGTTGCCAAGGAGAGAGAAGTACGTATTGGAGAGGAAGAGAGAGAGCAAGAGAAAATAGCATTTACATCCTAGGAATTCAGGAAGCTCAGATGTGCTTCTCCCCTTTCCATGGTGACAAGATCCCCCCTTTTTAAATTCAGTTAATTCAAACTGGTTCCTGTCATTTGTAACCAAAGGAATCCTACCTACTGCAGTACCTAGCACAACTCCTGCGTCATCTTAACTCAATGCACTGAAATTATTTGCTTACATAATTGGATTCTAACAATTCTCGTCTACTCCCCTACTACACTTACAGAGGAAATATTAATATGTCTAAACAAAAGCTGGCTTGGAAACCTAGTAAAAATAATAAGCTTCCTGCTATTACTTAGAATCATTATCCATTCAATTAAACCTTCTACATTTTCTGGCTGTAACTAACATTTATTCTACATGTATGCTATGTTCTGCAAAGAACAGCCATGTAGTGTAGCACTGTCCAACAAAAACATAATGCAAGCCACAAATATGAGTAACATATGTAATTTTAAATTTTCTAGTAGCCACATTTTTAAAAACTAATAAGAAATAAGTAAATTAACTTTAATAATATATTTTGTTTAATTCAATGAATACAAAATACTGCTGTTTCAACATGCATCAATGGAAAAAAAGTAATCAATGAGCTATTTTATACTTTTCAAACTACATCTTCAAAATCTAGTATGTAATTTACACTTACAGCACATGTCATTTTGGACTAGGCACATTTTAAGTACTCAAAGGCTACTTACAGTAGTGGTGACTATATTAGACAGTGCAGATGAAAAAATGTCTCAATCTTTATAACAACTCTAAAAAGATTAAGGCTTCTGTCATTGAAATGCAAAGAAATCAAGTACAGTTCACCCTAGAACAACAATCCCCAATACAGTCGAGAAGCCACATATAACTTTACAGTGAGCCCTCCACATAGGCAGGTCCTGCACATCTGTGGGTTCAGCCAACCACAAATCCTGTAGTACTGTAGCGTGTATTTATTTATTAAAATCTCGGTATAAGTGGACCTGCCCAGTTCACACCCACGTTGTTGAAGGGTCAACTGTAATTTGTTCGTAGTCAACAGCTAGACAGTGCAAAACCAGACGCAAATCTTGAACTTTGGCCTCCCAATTTTATTCTCTTTATCACATTATGCTGACCATACAATAAGAACACAATCGCATTTTTCAAATACAGCCAGATCAATCAAATAAATTAAGAGTGATGTGACTTCACCTATAAAATGGAAGGTTTAGACAGGTGGTCTCTACATATAAGGGTTATATTTGGTGATTCACCACTAGGACAGAGAGCCTACCAAGGGGACAGAGGAGCTCAAATGGGAGGAATCGGCCCAAATCCACCGTTCTCTATATCAACTGGTTCATAAGATTCTTACTGTCACAAATCACTGAGTTTCCTCCATCACTCCTTCTTCTCTAGCAAGCTATTACTCTATTCACAAAATCAAAATCAAAATCATTGCAAATAAAACTGTTCACTGAAACAGCTGTTTAACAGCCTTCAGTGGAGCTTTAACATGGGAGCTAGTCCAGCAAAACCATTTCTTTAAGCAATGCACACAGCCTCATCTACTGCCAATGGCCCAACCCTCCCATCATTGACAACAGGGAGACAGCTCTTTCCTAAACAGCTAGAGCTGACAGGTCAGGCTTTCAAGACAAAAAGAGGCATTTGTTGATATATCTTAACCATTATAATTTTCTCTGGATCTTTTCACACAAAACCTATTGCTTTTTTTTTTTTTTCTTGCAGCAACAAACGAAGTCTTTGTTTGGTAGTAGAATGTCAATCCTGCAAATTAATAAGAAACTTGTTTTACAGTGAAGATAACTGTGTGAAAATGTTCAATATTGTGCCTGGAACATAGCAATTTATGTTGGTTTCCTCTACATCACAGAGTAAATGACATTGTCAACGAATACTTAATGTCTGAGAAAATACCTACAATATAATGTTAAGAGGAATGAACAAATACAAACCTGATTCTAAAATGTGAATCACATTCTTAAAAAAAAAGAAAAAGTCTACCTCTATATGTGCATAGACAAAATGATGGAGGAAATTAACATATTAACAATGGCTATCTCTTGATGGTGACATCAGGAATGATTTAAAGCTTTGCATGTTCTGGAAGACTGTTTATAAAAATGGCTCCAGTCATTCACCTCCCCCACCTCCCACCCCTTGCCATCCACATTACTTTGTAATATTACTTCACATTTGCTCTCATCAAGAAATAGTTTACTTCCACATTCCTAGAACCTGGGCTGGTCTTGTAACTTGCTTTGAACAACAGAGGGTGTTATGGACTGAATGTTTGTGTCCCTCCCCCCAATTCATATTTGTAGCCCTAAACCCTAATGTTACAGTTTTTGGAGATGGGGGATTTGCAAATGAGATTAGGAGGGTGAGGCCCCCAGGATGGGAATAATGTCATTATAAGAAGACAAGGACATCTCTCTCTCTGGGTCATGTGAAGATGCAGCAAGATGGTAGCCACCTGCAAGCCAGGAAGAGGGCCCTCACCAGGAATGGCATCAGCAGGCACCTTAAAATTCTCAGTCTCCCAAACTGTGAGAAATACATGTCTGTTATTAAAGCCACCCAATCTATGGTTGGACTAAGACAGAGGGAAAGTGGCACTGTACCAGCTCCAAGCATAGGCCCAGACCTTGTGGAATTCTGCTTGCTCTCTTGGCTTCCTTTTCCTCCCCTAGGTTAGCTTGCCACAGGATGGGAGACCACAGGGAGAAGCTGGTTCAGTCACTCTAGATATGTGAGCAAACTTCACCGAAAACGGCAGATTTTTCGGCCCAGATCAGAACTGCCCGGCTGAGCCCACTCACTAACCAAAATAACTGTGAGCTGAATAAATGCATACTGTCTTAAGCCACTAAGTCTGCGGTTGGTTTACTACGTAGCAAACCTAATTGATAAATATATATTTTTCAGAGTTTCTACAACGAAAAGCATAACATTCATTTAAAGCAACCTTTTTTGACAAATCAATCATAGTCATTAACAGGAGGAGCTTACAGTCTAAGAACAAAAGAGTGGATCAATACTCTGATGGAAGTATCTTTTGGGTACACTGGAGGTCCACAGAACAGAGATGTCAAATCATGGGGGTGGGGCAGGGTAGCATACTTGATTTGGATACTAGTTTCAAGAATGTGTTAACTTTATAAAAATTCATCAACTATATACTTAGAAATTGTGTGTACTTTTCCATATACTTAAAAGCTTAAAAATTCAATTATTTTTAGGGCATTATCATACTCACAAATCAATATGAAGAATTCTGACACCAAAGTTTACCAGTTCATCTCCTGAGAACACTCTACATTTCCTATTCATGTAATGTTCTTACTTTTATATATTGCCAATTTGGCCTTTTCCCAATGTTGTCATTAGTTATAAATTTCTCATGTTGGAGTTAAGCTTTTTAAAAAATGATATGTTTCAGTTGTACAACACTATAATTTGATATCTATACACACTACATAGGAATAACTCCCAAAAATCTAGTTCCCATCCATTACCATACAGTTAACTCTCTGCACCCCTTTCACCCACCCATCAGTTCTCTGTATTTACCTTTGTTTTTGCTTTGTTTTATTCATACATCTTTTTGCTTTTTGTTCCACATGAATGAAATCATATTTGTCTTTTTCTTTCTGGCTGATTTCACTTAGCAAAATACCCATAAGTACACGCTTCCTGTCACAAATACCAAAGATTTTATTGTTTTTATAACTGAGTAGTATTCCTGTGTATGTGCGTGTGTGAGAGTATGTGTGTGTACACACACCATATTTTCCTTATCCATTTATCCATGAATGGAAACAGGTTATTTTCATATTTTGGCTATAGTAAATAATGCTGCTATGTACATAGGGATAGAAGAATCTTACTGAGTTAGTATTTTCCTATTCTTTGAAGAAATACCCCAAAGTAGATTTGCTGGATCATATGATAATTCTATTCTTGATTTTTCAAGGTCTCTCCATAATGTTTTACATAGCGGCTGCACCAATTTAAAATCCCACAAACAGTATACGAGTTCCCTTTTCTCTACATCTCCAATATTTGTTATTTATTGTCTTTTTGATAATAACCATTCTAATGGGTGTAAGGTGATATACCCTTGTGGTTTTACTAGAACTTCATTAATATTTAGTGATGTTGAACATACTTTATGTCTTCTTTAATGTCTATACAGAGCCTCCACTACTTTTTTAATCAGGTTGTTTGGTTTTTTGTTGTTGAGATGTATGGATTCTTTATATTAGATATTAAGTACAAATCAGGTATATGATTTGAAAATATATTCTCTCATTGAGTAGGTTGCCTTCTCATTTTGATGATGGTTGCTTTTGCTGTGCAGGAGCTTTTTATACTTTGATGTACTCTCATTTGCTTATTTTTGCCCTTGGTTCCCTTGCCTTTAGAGGCAGATCCACACAAACATCACTAAGACTAATGTCAATGAGGTTACTACCTATGTTTTCTTCCATCAGTTTTATGATTTCAGGTCTTACATTTGAGTCAATCCATTCTGAATTATTTTTTGTGTGATATAGTTTTAGTCTTTTGCAGGTGGCTGTCCACTTTTCACACCATTTGTTGAAGAGACTTCCCTTTCTCCATTTTATATTCTTGGCTCTTTTGTAAAATAATTGTCAGTATACAAATGGCTTTATTTCTGGGCTCTCAACTTGGTTCCATTGATCTGTGAGTCCATTTTTTGTGTCAAACCTATACTGTTTTGAGTACTATAGCTTTGTAATATAGTTTGAAATCAGGGAGCATGATACCTCCATGTTTGTTTTCTTTTCTCAAGATTGCTTTGACTATTTGGGATCTTTTATGGTTCTATACAGTTTTGTGAAATATGCCATGGAATTCTGATAAGGATTTCTTTCAACCTGTGGATTGTTTTGGCTAGTATGGACATTTTAACAACATTAATTCTTCCAATCCATGAAGACAAAATATCTTTCCATTTATTTGTGTCTTCTTCTATTCCTTTCACCAATGCACAAGTCTTCCACCTCCGTGGTTAGATTTATATCCAACTATTTTATTCCTGTCAATTCAATTGTAAATGTAAATTCTTAATTTTTCTTTCTGATAGTATATTATTGGCATATAGAAATGGCACATATTTCTGCATATTAACTTTGTATCCTGCAACTTTACTGATTCATATGTAAGTTCTAATAGCTCTTTGGTGGAGTCTTAATGTATAGTATCATGTAATCTACAAACAGTGACAGTTTACTTCTTTTCTGATTTGCATGCCTTCTATTTCTTTTTCTTGCCTAACTGCTGTAACTAGGTCTTTCAAAACTATGTTGAATAAAAGCAATGAGAGTAGGCATATTTGCCTTGTTCCTGATTTTAGAGAAAACGTTTTCAGCTTTTCACTGTTGACTATGATGTTAGCTGTCTCTTTCTTATATGTGGCTTTTATTATGTTCAGGAACATTTCCTCTATGCCTACTTTGTTGAGAATTTTTATCATTATTGGTTGAATTTTATCAAATGCTTTTTTCTTCTTCTATTGAGATAATCATATGATTTTTATCCTTCATTTTGTTAATGTAGTGTTTCATATTGATTTGCAAATGTTGAACCATCCCTGCACTCCTGGAATAAGTTCCATTTAACTATCAAATTGCCAACATCTGCTAGATCATGGAAAAAGCAAGAGAGTTCCAGAAAAACGTCTATTTCTGCTTTATTGACTATGCCAAAGCCTTTGACTGTGTGGATCACAATAAACTGTGGAAAATTCTGAAAGAGATGGGAATACCAGACCTGACCTGCCTCTTGAGAAATCTGTATGCAGGTCAGGAAGCAACAGTTAGAAATGGACATGGAACAACGGACTGGTTCCAAATAGGAGAAGGAGTACATCAAGGCTGTATATTGTCACCCTGCTTATTTAACTTATATGCAGAGTACATCATGAGAAACACTGGACTGGAAGAAACACAAGCTGGAATCAAGATTGCCAGGAGAAATATCAATAACCTCAGATATGCAGATGACACCACCCTTATGGCAGAAAGTGAAGAGGAGCTAAAAAGCCTCTTGATGAAAGTGAAACAGGAGAGTGAAAAAGTTGGCTTAAAGCTCAACATTCAGAAAACGAAGATCATGGCATCCGGTCCCATCACTTCATGGGAAGTAGATGTGGAAACAGTGGAAACAGTCTCAGACTTTATTTTTTGGGGCTCCAAAATCACTGCAGATGGTGACTGCAGCCATGAAATTAAAAGACGCTTACTCCCTGGAAGAAAAGTTATGACCAACCTAGATAGTATATATATTCAAAAGCAGAGACATTACTTTGCCAACTAAGGTCCGTCTAGTCAAGGCTATGGTTTTTCCTGTGGGCATGTATGGATGTGAGAGTTGGACTGTGAAGAAGGATGAGCACCGAAGAATTGATGCTTTTGAACTGTGGTGTTGGAGAAGACTCTTGAGGTCCCTTGGACTGCAAGGAGATCCAACCAGTCCATTCTGAAGGAGATCAACCCTGGGATTTCTTTGGAAGGAATGATGCTAAAGCTGAAGCTCCGGTACCTTGGCCACCTCATGCGAAGAGTTGACTCATTGGAAAAGACTCTGATGCTGGGAGGGATTGGGGGCAGGAGGAGAAGGGGACGACAGAGGATGAGATGGCTGGATGGCATCACGGACTCGATGGACGTGAGTCTGAGTGAACTCTGGGAGATGGTGATGGACAGGGAGGCCTGGCGTGCTGCGATTCATAGGGTCGCAAACAGTCGGACACGACTGAACGACTGAACTGAACTGAAGTGCAGTATATGACACTTCCAATGTATTGCTGAAATTGGTTTTCTAATATTTTGTTGAAGACTTTTATATCTATGTTCATCAAGAATATTGATCTGTAATTTTCTTTTGTGGTGTCCTTGGTCCAGTTTTGATATCAGAATAATGCTGGCCTCATAAAAGGTGTTTTGAAGCATTCCCTTCTCTTCAATTTTTTTTCAGAGTTTGAGAAGGATAGTTGTTAAATTCTTTGAATGTTTCAAAGAATTACTGGTGAAGCTGTCTGGTGACAGATTTCTGCTTTGGGGGAGGTTTTCGATTACTGATTCAAATTCCTTACTCCTTACTAGTAATTGGTCTATTCAGGTTTTCTATTTCCTTATTTCAGTTTTGGTAGACTACAAGTTTCTAGGAATTTGTTCATTTCTTTTTGTCCAATTTGTTGGCGTGTAATTGTTCACAGTACTCTTATGATCCTTTATATTTCTGTGGTATCAGCTGTAACTTACACTCTTTCATTCCGATTTTATTATCTGAGCACTCTCTCTCTCTCTCTTTTTTTTTTTTTTTTTTTTTTGGTTAGCTAGGTAAAGCCTGGTCTATTTTGCTTTTCTTTTCAAAGAACCAGCTCTTAGGTTCATTGATCTTTTCTATTGTCTTTCTAGCCTCCATTTTATTTCTGCTCTGACTTTTATTTCCACTCGGATCCCTCCTTCTACTATTAGTAACTTTGGGCTTCATTTGTTCTTCTAGTTCCTTTAGGTGTACAAATTGTTTATTTGAAATTTTTCTTGTTCCTTGAGGTAAGCCTTTATTGCTGTGAACTTCTCTCTCAGAACTGCTCTTGCTGTGTCCTATATATTTGAGTATGTCATATTTCTGTTGTCATTTGTCACTATGCCTATTTTTTCTCTTTTAATCTCCATATTTCTGTGAGTTTTCCAGTTTTCTTCTTGTATTTCATTTTTAGTTTCATACCACTTTGGAAGGAAAAAATGTTTGAAATGACTTCAGTTTTCTTGAATGTATTGACATTTGTTCTTTGGGTGAAACTGTGATCTATCCTGGAACATTCTAGGTGTACTTAAGAAGAATGTATATTCTGATGCTTTTGGATGAAGGGTTCTATTCATATCTATTAAGTCAATCTAGTCTAATGTGACATTTAAGGCTGATGTTTCTTTATTGATTTTCTGTCAAGATGATCTATCCATTACTGTAAGTAGGTTTTAAACTCCCCTACCAATATTATGCTATTTTCAATTTCTCCCTTTAAGTCCGTTAATGTTTGCTTTATATATTTTGGTCCTTCTATGTAGGGTATATATATTTTTATATATGGTACATCTTGCTGAGTCCCCTAATATTGTAATTTTAGTTAATCTTACTACTTTGTCTTTTATTTATTTATTTTTTCAACACCATTAAGAGTGAAACCCTTTATTCTTTACTGAAAATAGGGTGTACAAAACACCAAATACAGTTCACCAGCATCCTGGGCAGGACTGCCCAAAGTGTGAGTGAATGTGTTTTAGGAACATCCTTACTGATTCCTGAACCACTCCAAGCAATGTTCATACTTGCTTTATAAGTGATTGATCCAATACCTTTACTCTATATTTACCTTTCTAATGAGATTTTTACTTTTGTATGTTTTCTTATTAGTGCCTTTTTTTTCTTTCAGCTTAGAGAAGCTGGAATTTCATGTAAGACCAATTTATTGGTAATGAACTCCTTCAGCTTTTGCTTATCTGTAACTCATCTTTCCTTCAATTCTGAATGATAATCCTTCCAGGTAAAAAATTCTTGGTTGGAATTTTTTTTCCTTTCTTCCCTTTGAATATGTTATGCTACTCCCTTCTGACCTGTAAAGTTTCTGCTAAAATATCTGATAAGCCTTATGGAGTTTCCCTTGTATATACATTGTTTTTCTCTTGCTGTTTTTAAATTTTTCTCTTTACCCTTAATTTTTATCACTGTAATTATAAAGTACCTTGATGTGGTTCTCTTTGGGTTCATCTTATTTGGAACTTTCTGGGTTCCCTGGACCTGGATGTCTGTTTCTTTCCTCAAATTAAGAAAGTTTACAGTCATTATTTCTTCAATTAATTTTTCTCCCTTTTTCTGTCTTCTCCTTCTGGGACTCCTATAATGTAAATGTTATTCTGCTTGATGTTGTTCCAGAGGTCTCCTAAGGCGTCTTCACCTTTTTAAATTGTTTTTGCACTTTGCAGCTCTGTCTGAGTGATTTCCATTGATTTGTCTCACTGATTCTTTCTTCCACTTCATCCAGTCTGCTGTTAAACACTTAAAGGGTATTTTCTAGTTCAGTTATGACTTCTGTTTGATACTTCCTTATGTTTTCCATCTCTTCGTTGAAGTTCTCACTGTGTTCAACCATTTGTCTCCCAAAGCTGGTGAGCATCGTTATAATCATCATTTTGAACTCTTTATCAGATAGGCTGCTTATCTTCCCATTTCTGCAGTGGCTGTTCCCTTTCTGAATGAAAATCAGTCTGCAGACCCTAGTTTGTTGATTACTGCTAGTATATTAACGTGCCCAAGAGGTAAAGGATATTGCTAATGGGGACCTCACAGGTCAAAAAGCTGTAATATTGGTGGGCACAGATTGAGCATTTAGAAGCTGTTAGGGCACTCACCCCCTAACCCAAAGACTCCCATTCTAGAATAAGTTGGTCATGGAATGGGTTAGACTGACACTAGGTCACCCTCCAACTTGAGAAGATTTCTGCACAATGAGGTACACTGTAAAATACCACACAAGCCCCAACCACATGGCACATCCCTCTCACATATTAATTTGGCTCCAAAAGACCCAAATTTGGCTAAAAGATATGGGATCCTTAAAAATCCAAAGAGTTAAATATACCAACTTTCAGCACAACTGCTTATTTTATTTCTAAGAACTATATGGTCTCAGAAACTGTGGATATCTACAAAAATGGCAAAATCTTACTTAAAACAACCTAGAATTACAATAGCCACTATGAGGACTGTTACATTTAGACAAGATCATTCATTCACGATGTGCACTTGACAGTAAGGTTTCCCATATCAAGCAAGCAGAATGGAATCCCTAGTTTAATCTGTATGTAGAAAATTCTAAAAAGCTCCAAGATTCAAAATAGCTTCATTGAAAGTGTTAGTCAGTCGTACCCAACTCTTTGGGACCCCATGGACTGCAGCCCACCAGGCTCCTCTGTCCATGAAATTTTCCAGGTAAGGATACTGGAGTGGGTTGCCATTTCCTTCTCCAGGGGATCTTTCCAACCCAGAGATTGAACCTTGGTCTCCTGCACTGCAGGCAGATTCTTTACCGAGTGAGCTACAAGGGAAGCCCATTGAAAGGTCCGTCGCAAGAAGGTAATGAAAAATTAAAGATATAAAAGATACCAAAGTAAAAGAATCTAATACTGAGATAAACTCCTCCTGCTCCCCTCTATCCTTTTTTGAGTACTCATTCTAGTAATCCTTTGTCTGAATTGTGTTTTCACTTTAAAGAGACTGTAAAACAGTTACTTTTTAATCCTTGGTCAAAGACCAAACTCAGGGCTATAGTTAAAGAATTTCCAAAACCCAAGGAGGACACTCAAAAGTTTTTGTAAATGGATTATATTCAGAGTCTGATATTTAAAAAAAAAATGAGGCCTTCTCCCTTAAGCTAAAATAAAACTATGTACCCAGAGAGGAATTTTTTTTTTTCTGAAGCCCTTGTGAAAAGATTTAGGACTGAACCAACCTATGATGTCTTTCAAGTTGCAAAAGATCTCTTTAAGAAATTAAAAGCCACTATCCTTGTCTTATGAATCAAGTCTTTATAAGACGCAAGATGGAACTCCAGAAACAACTGAAAAATCTTCAACCTTCCCCTGTGTATCTCAAAAGGTTATTGTGGTAAGTATTGTTAAAATTCTGGTCTTAGTGAATAAAAGTCCTTCTTGAAACAGTCTGCTTTCTTTCCCTGAGCTTTTGAGATATAAATGTTCTACTTGGTATTCTCAGAAAACTCTTATATTCCTATCTAGGTCATTTGTTTAAAATGCAAACTTCAAGGAGGTAATTCTTATCAGAAAAAAAAAAAAGGAGGGAAGGTTATTTGGAACTTGGGCAAAAGAAAAATCTTTAATTTCTACTCCACAAATATTAGTAGAAAGCTGTAGCTCTGAGCAAGTGAACTTAACTTATTCCAACTGCCAAAACATAATTTGGATCCAACTATTCTTTTATAAACTAAGTTTTGTAAGTTTTGTATTATCATACCTGTCTTATATCTAAAATTTTAAAACAAAGGCTATATGGTCACTATTTGCATTTGTGTCTATATGTTAATATGTTTATAGATGTGTGATATTTTTCTACCTCTGAATAGTATTGCCAAAACTGATCTGCTCAAGAGCTCTACTTAGCTGGATTGAAGGTCAAGCACTTTTAAGGACTGAATACTCCAAAACTCTCAGAAATACAGAAACAAACCAAAATGTTTTTCAAATTCACCTGATCTGGAATAATCTTGGTTAAATAAAAACTAGTTTGTCTATTGCATTAATTAAAATAAGTATATATTCAGAATTATCAGCATTAAAAACAATGCAGGTTAATGCTCAACATCACTCATTATTAGAGAAATGCAAATCAAAACTACAATAAGATATCACCTCACACTGGTTAGAATGACCATCATCAAAAAATCTACAAACAATAAATGCTGGAGAGGGTATGGAGAAAAGGGAACCCTCTTGTACTGTTGGTGGGAATACAAATTGATACAGCCACTATGGAAAACAGTAGACATTCCTTAAAAAACTAGGAATAAAACCACCATATGATCCAACAATCCCACTACTAGGCATATACCCTAAGGAAACCAAAATTGAAAAAGACACATGTACCACAATGTTTGTTGTAGCTCTATTTACAACAGCTAGGACATGGAAGCAACCTAGATGTCCATCAATAGGCGAACAGATAAAGAAGCTGTAGTACATATACACAAGGGAATATTAGCTGAGCAAAGAGATATCTGTGCTATGGTCAACACCACCTGTTGTACCTGGATTAACACTTCTGTGGAAACTGAAACTCAATTACTTAGGATCACTGAGCAAGCCACCTGGCTTGGAAAAGTAACTCCTCCGATGAGATCTTTTTTAATGAGAACTTATTTAATTTTGATTGATTTATGTCTTGGGGACCATGGCTCCAAAGGGCATCCAGACATTGGGAATTACCCTGCTTATAATAGTGGTATCAGTCCCCCTGGTATGCTGTATTCTTTCAAAAGCTTTAAAGGCATGTTTGCAGCCTGGCGCTAGTGGTAAAGAATCCACCTGCCAATACAGGAGGCACATAAGACACTGGTTCAATCCCCAGGTCAGGAAGATCCCTCAGACTACTCCGAGTAGGAAATGGCAACCTGATCAGTATTCTTGCCTGGAAGATAACGGGCAGAGGAGCCTGGCAGACTACAGTCCATGGGGCCGCAAAGAGTTAGACACAACTGAGTACCACCACCACCACTCTAGGAGTTGCTGACCACCAAGCAAATGGTCTTCATAAGACTAGAACATCAGAAAAGGAACAAAGTAAATGACTGACTTTAAAAATGTAAACCTGAAATCATGACCTGTGAACACCACAGAAATTCAGCAAAAAACAGTCATGACCTGTGAATACCACACAGAGGATCAATAAAAGCTATGAGAACCACAGAGCAGTGACTAAGAGTGGTGCTTTGAATTTTGATCATATCTTTCAGGCTGAGAGTCTGAACAAAAAGATGAAATCGTTAAAAAGAAACAACACGCCCAAAATGGAATCACTTATGCCAAGCCCCATGTCAACAAACTAAGATAATATCTAACCTAATGGCAGCTTCGGCCTCTCCCGGGAACGTGACCTTTAACCAGTCAATCTGGGATTACCTGGTTGGCACTAGGGAGGTAATCTGCCAGACAGACCCCACTTTTCCCCAAAGAAAGGTGACCCTGCCTGAAATAACCTGCTCTTTAGAAACTTCCTTTTCCATTCCCTTCTGCCTATAAAAGCCTTTCGTTTTGTACAGCTCCTCCAAGCTCCTTTCCAATTGTTAGACGGAGTACTACCCGATTCATGAATCACTGAATAAAGCCAAATAGAGCTTCAAATTTACTCAGATGGATTTTGGTGTTTTTAAAAAACAAAGTCAATTTATACCCTAGCCACTATATTATTTATTTTCTTCTGATTTGAATTATCGTCCTAAATCATAAACACTGCCCAGTTAAAGGTCAAGTTGGAATTGTTAAACTGTCAGTTTCTAGATCTTTTTTTTTTTTTTTTCGGCTGTACGACACAGTTTGTGAGATCTCAGTCCCCCAAACAGGGACTGAACCCAGATCGCAGCAGTGAAAGCACAGTATCCTACCTACCAGATCACCAGGGAACTCCCCTAGATCTTCTTTTAATAGCTGAAGGCCTGGTTATTATTATGAAATATTATGACTGTAACAGTATTTCACAAACACTAAAAAATATGGAAAGTGGGCAGTCACATGTGAAAAAGAAAACATGATCCCAGCAAGGTAAAGCACATATATGGAAATATAAAGATACACACAGAAAAGGAATATAATTTCTGTTGTCATTTAGTCACCCAGCCAGTCGTTTAGTGCAACCCCCTAGACAGCAGCACATCAGGCCTCCCTCCCTCACCATCTCCTGAAGTTTGCCCAAGTTCATGCCCATTGCATTGGTGATGCCATCCAGCCATCTCATTCTCTGACACCCTCTTCTCCTTCTGCCCTCAATCTTTCCCAGCATCAGGGACTTTTCCAATGAGTCGTCTGTTTGCATCAGATGACCAAAATACTGGAGCTTCAGGTTCAGCATCAGTCCTTCCAATGAGTATTAAGGGTTGATTTCCCTTAAGATTGACTGGTTTGATCTCCATACTGTCCAATGGACTCTCAGGAGTCTTCTCCAGCACCACAGTTGGAAGGCATCAATTGTTTGGCACTCTGCCTTCTTCATGGTCCAGCTCTCACAACTGTACATGATCACTGGGAAGACCACAGCCTTGACTATATGGACCTTTGTTGGCAAAGAAATGTCTCTGCTTTTCAACACACTGTCTAGGTTTGTCATAGCTTTCCTGCCAAGAAGCAACTGTCTTCTGATTTCATGCCTGCAGTCACCATCTGCAGTGATTTTAGAGCCCAAGAAGAGGAACTCTGTCACTACTTCCACCTTTTCCCCTTCTATTTGCCATTAAGTAATGGGGCCAGAAGCCATGATCTTAGTTTTTCTAATATTTAGTTTCAAGCCAGCTCTTTCATTCTCCTCCCCCACTCTCATCAAGAGCCTCTTTAGTTCTTCTCTTTCTGCCATTAGAGTGGTATCCCCATACCACTCTAGATACATACATAGAAAGTGTATACCACTTTCTATGGGGATACAATTATTTTAAGAAAAAGCATCTCTAAAGCATGGGTTAATGAACATTTTACAGGCTTCCACTGTGCTTTCCCTAACTTCTTTGGGGGAGCATATATTCTTGTTAGTTGCACAGTACTGAGTACCTCTATGTGTCAGGCACAATACTAGGTGCTTTGTACACACTATTTCTAATCTCACAATAACCCTTTGAGTTGACTATAGGCACACCTCAGGTGTGGCTCCAGGATGACTCCAATAAAGTGAATATCAAAATAAAGCAAGTCATACAATTTTCACATAAAAGTTAGGTTTACACTATTCCATAATCTATTAAGTGTACAATAGCAGTATGTCTTAAAAAAACAATGTACTTTATTGCTAAAACAAAAAATGTTAACCACCATCTGAGCCTTCAGCATGTTGTAATACTTTTGCAAAAGCAACATAAAAGATCATTGACCACATATTACCATAGCAAATATAACAAAAATGAAAAAAGTTCAAAATATTGCAAAATGTGACACAAAAACAGGAAGTGAGCAAATGCTGCTGGGAAAATGCTGCTGAACCCAGGGCTGCTGCCAAATTTCAACTTGTGAAAAAAAAAAAAGAAAATACACAGTATCTGCAGAGTGCAATAAAATGAAGCACACCTGAATTACTCTTTCAGTTTTGAAAATGAGAAAACTGAGACTCAGAGACTCCAGCTGCCCATCTTGTCTGTCTCTGAGAGGAGCAATCCAAACATGACTGTCTTCTCTTTCACCTCTGTCCCTCCTTTCTTCTCTTCTTTCCTTTTTTCTTCTCCTTTCCTCCTTTTCACAGTATATTTTGAAGGTCTGTGATCTGCCTGAATTTAATCTAGTAATTTACCGTATTGGAAGTGACATGAAAGGGGAAACAGACGCTCTGAGGGCACGTTATAAGGCAGGGCGTGGGGAGGGGCCTGGGGGAAGAGAAAGTCTTCCTGAGGAAGCTACTACTTAAAAGAGGAGCAGAGGAACTGACGGCTGGGAAAGAGGAAGGTAAGTAGATTCCAAGAAGAAGGAACAGCATTTCGGAAACTCAAAATTTAGCCTTTAAGAAAGTAAAATGCATCCAACGTGACTTAATGATTCACTACCAAGTCCGAGGTGTATGTGTGTGTGTGTGTCTGAGTGTATGCCTGTGTGTGTGTGTTTATACATAAAATACCCTCACCACATCCTCAGTAGGCCAAGTCTTGCAGAAGCAGAAGGGGAAATGGAGATATCTCCCACTGTTTCTTTCTTCTTATCGGCCCACCCGACTCCAAGTAAGGCAAGTACCCTGCCCTGCCACCCTCTTTCTTGAGTCCTCTTTTTTAAATATGAGTTCCCAGATTTTCCCCCATTCATTTCACAGCAGCAGAACTCACAGCTGGGTTCAATCTCTGCACCATCACCCCCTGTTTGAAAAAGAAAAAGTACTCTAAATTTAAACTATACAGCACCAAACTAAAAATGGCTTAGAAATGGGAACAGATGTACCTTGTGCTGGGCCCTTGTTAAATTTCACAGGCACAAATTACCCTCTTTCCTAAGCATACATAGTCAAATGATTCTTAGGTGATAAAATAACCATCTCCAAGTTTGCCTGAGATAAAAAGATCTGTTTTTAAATGACCAGAGAAGAGGCAGAAGAGGGTAGAAAAAGAGTAGGAAGTGCTGACTCACACAAGCCGCATTTTGGGTTCTGAGAATATCCTCAAGCTCCAGTGTTGCTGCATGCTGAGTTTCTCCTCCTTCTGCTTTTCCTGAACCAACCAGTTAGAAAAGTAAGACAGAACTAGGAGTCAAAGAGCCTGAGTGTCCATCTTTGTTCCATGAGACACTCCCTTTACTAAGTTTCAGTCTTCTCTTCCCTGATCACCCTAGGGATTGGAGGCTACACTAGATCAATGGTTTTCAAGCTTTCTTGTCTTTGGCACTTTCTTTAGATTTGACATTATAGTATTCAATTCAGTCACTCAGCCGTGTCCAACTCTTTGTGACCCCATGAATAGCAGCAGGCCAGGCCTCCTCGTCCATCACTAACTCCCAGAGTTTACCCAAACTCATGTCCATCGGGTCAGTGATGCCATCCAACCATCTCATCCTCTGTCGTCCCCTTCTCCTGCCCTCAATCTTTCCCAGTATCACGGTCTTTTCAAATGAGTCAGCTCTTCTCATTGGGTGGCAAAAGTATTGGAGTTTCAGCTTCAGCATCAGTCCTTCCAATGAACACCCAGGACTAATCTCCTTTAGGATGGACTGGTTGGATCTCCTTGCAGTCCAAGGGACTCTCAAGAGTCTTCTCCAACACCACAGTTCAAAAGCATCAAATCTTTGGCACTCAGCTTTCTTTACAGTCCAACTCACATCCATACATGACCAGTGGAAAAACCATAGCTTTGACTAGACGGACCTTTGTTGACAAAGTAATGTCTCTGCTTTTTAAAATGCTATCTAGGGTTGTCATAACTTTCCTTCCAAGGAGTAAGTGTCTTTTAATTTCATGGCTGCAATCACCATCTGCAATGATTTTGGAGCCCCCAAAAAGAAAGTCAGCCACTGTTTCCACTGTTTCCCCATCTATTTCCCATGAAGTGACGGGACCAGATGCCATGATCTTAGTTTCCTGAATGTTGAGCTTTAAGCCAACTTTTTCACTCTCTTCTTTCACTTTCATCAAGAGGCTCTTTAGTTCTTCCTCAGTTTCTGTCATAAGGATGGTGTCATCTACATATCTGAGGTGGTGGTGTCACCTGCATATCTGCATTATTGATATTTCTCCCAGAAATCTTGATTCCAGCTTGTGCTTCTTCCAGCCCAGCATTTCTCATGATATACTATGCATATAAGTTAATAAGCAGTGTGACAATATATAGCCCTGATGTACCCCTTTTCCTATTTGGAACCAGTCTATTGTTCCATGTCCAGTTCTAACTGTTGCTTCTTGACCTGCATACAAGTTCTCAAGAGACAGGCCAGGTGGTCTGGTATTCCTATTGCTTTCAGAATTTTCCACAGTTTATTGTGATCCACACAGTCAAAGGCTTTGGCATAGTCAATAAAGCAGAAATAGATGTTTTTCTGGAACTCTCTTGCTTTTTTGATGATCCAGTGGATGTTGGCAATTTTATTTCTGGTTCCTCTGCCTTTTCTAAAACCAGCTTGAACATCTGGAAGTTCACAGTTCACATATTGCTGAAGCCTGGCTTGGAGAATTTTGAGCACAATTAGTGTGTGAGATGAGTGCAACAGTGCAGTAGTTTGAGCATTCTTTGGCATTACCTTTCTTTGGGATTGGAATGAAAACTGACCTTTTCCAGTCCTGTGGCCACTTCTGAGTTTTCCAGATTTGCTGACATATTGAGTGCAGCACTTTCACAGTTAGTTCTTTTTAAAATTTTTATTGAAGTACAAAAATAATAATACTAAAAACTGATCAAATTATGTGTTGAGCCCAGTGAATTTTCACAACCTGAATATATCTAAAAAACCAGCAGCCAGATTTAGTAACAGAACACTACCAGCAATTGAGTAGGAAAATAAGCACTATTTTGTTTCATTTTAAAAGAAAATTTGAAAACACATAGAAAACATTTCCACAAGTGAGTAATGCACCAATCATCTGGTCACCTTTTCGTTTTATGTCACATGTGAGTAGAATTATTTATTGTCCTCAGTTCAGTTCAGTTGCTCAGTCGTGTCCAACTCTTTGCTACCCCATGAATCGCAGCACGCCAGGCCTCCCTGTCCATCACCATCTCCCGGAGTTCACTCAGACTCACGTCCATTGAGTCCATGATGCCATCCAGCCAAATCATCCTCTGTCATTCCCTTCTCCTCCTGCCCCCAATCCCTCCCAGCATCAGAGTCTTTTCCAATGAGTCAACTCTTCGCATGAGGTGGCCAAAGTACTGGAGCTTCAGCTTTAGCATCATTCCTTCCAAAGAAATCCCAGGGTTGGTCTCCTTCAGAATGGACTGGATGGATCTCCTTGCGGTCCAAGGGACTCTCAAGAGTCTTCTCCAACACCACAGTTCAAAAGCATCAATTCTTCAGTGCTCAGCCTTCTTCACAGTCCAAACTCTCACATCCATATATGACCACAGGAAAAACCATAGCCTTGACTAGACGGACCTTAGTCGGCAAAGTAATGTCTCTGCTTTTGAATATACTATCTAGGCTGGTCATAACTTTTCTTCCAAGGAGTAAGCGTGTTTTAATTTCATGGCTGCAGTCACCATCTGCAGTGATTCTGGAGCCAAAAAAAATAAAGTCTGACACTGTTTCCACTGTTTCTCTGTCTATTTCCCATGAAGTGATGGGACCGGATGCCATGATCTTCGTTTTCTGAATGTTGAGCTTTAAGCCAACTTTTTTGCTCTCCTCTTTCACTTTCATTAAGAGGCTTTTTAGCTCCTCTTCACTTTCTGCCATAAGGGTGGTGTCATCTGCATATCTGAGGTTATTGATATTTCTCCCGGCACACCACCCTTATGGCAGAAAGTGAAGAGGAGCTAAAAAGCCTCTTGATGAAAGTGAAAGATGAGAGCGAAAAAGTTTATTGCCCTACTTAACTTCTAAAACTATAGGAAAGTCTAGTACATAGGTGCTCAAAAAGTATGAGATTATCAAGTGAATGAACTGAACTTGTCCTTGAGAGACTAAGGACACAGCAAAATGAAATCATGGGTGCAGCTACACTATAAGTAACCTGCATCCTGGGAAGAATGTTGGGGGAAAAAAAGTATATAGTATGTAGTATATATCTACAGTATAAAGGTTTGAATCAAGTGTTCTAAAATTTATTGTAACTCAATAATTCAAATTATTTTATAAATTTCAGAATCATATCTGAACTTAGGAAGTGAAACTTGACAATTTCAAGTCATAAAATCACAAAAGTAGTAAACAATTGGATGGAGGGCCAGACCCAGGAAAATTAAAAAGTCATTTAGTAATACATTTTCTCTGGAACAAAGCAACGACAAAAAATGTGTAAGCATTCCAGAGAAATACGAGAAAAGAAGACACAAGCTTTTAACAAGCAAGAAACAGAATAATTAGAATAAAAAACAGTAACTAGAAATCAATTGCACATATCTTTTATACTTTGTATAAGATGTTTAATATCATCTACACTAAAAAGAAAAAAGAAAAGATCTGGTTCAACTTCTAGCTAAAATAGAGTAGAATGCAGAAGACCAATATGTCTGCTGAGGGCAATTAAAAAAGCCAGATAAAATCAAAAAACATCTGTTGACGTAACAGGAGAGTTGCTGAGTAGTCAGGATTTGAGGAGCCAAATCCTGGAGGAATAGAAAGCTCACTGAGGTAAGTCCAACTTTCTGAAAGCTCATTTTCCCCTCAGGGGTTATTTGCTGATTCTTGGCATGAGAAAGAAGTTGAGAAGCCAGAAAGAGAGCAGATGCTAAGAGACAGAGAAGGCTGCAGGATTTTAGCCACTCTTGTGGGGCTGTAAAAACGCAAGTGAAGTTCCGAACTGAAAAGGCACATCCTGCAGGGGCCCAGAGAAGTGAGTCTGATATAAACTTTTTCTCAGTATTGCCAACTCAGCTGTACAAGGCTAGGGGCTCAGAGCCGAGGAGAAAGGAAATGAAAAGCAGAGTGAGCCTTTTTGCAGAGTAGAGTTTCCAATGGACTCACAGTACAGGAACACAAAAACTGGAGTTTAGGACCTGCTGAGGTTCTCATCTCAGGTTCTCAGTCAGCATTCCTGGGGATCTAGAACTGGGTAAACCCAAAACAGACCAAATTTTGAATGTCTGCAAAACATCCTTAACTGAACTGAGTGCCTGACTGGACTGAGGCAATCTCCTTTCTACTGTGGGCAAGTGAGTGTGTTAGTCACCCAGTCGTGTCTGACACTTTGCAACCCCATGAACTGTACCCTGTCAGATAAGAATATTGGAGTGGGTTGCCATTTCCTTCTCCAGGGGATCCTCCGACCCAGGGATCGAACCCAGGTCTCCTGCATTGTAGGCATATTTGTTACCATCTGAGCCACAAAAGGGTAGTGGAAATACTCTCATAAAACAGAAGACATCATTCAGATCATCTTTATACATAATGCTCAACATTCAATAAAACGTTGTCAGGCATATGAAGAAAGAAGTCAAGAAGGAAAAACAGAAAAGGTAAACATACAAGTGACCCATACACTGGAGTTGTATTAAAGATGGTCTTTAAGATGACTGTAATTATATATTTGAGAAAAAAATTACAAGATGGTGAACCTACTTTTCAATAACAAAAACTCTAAAACTGAAAAATATAAAATGAAATTAAATTAATAGATTGTATAATAATACATTAGACACAACAAAGAGAGCTAGTTAATGAACCTTAAAACAGCAAAAAATAATCAAACTGAAAAAGAGAACGAGTAAGAATACAGATAATAAAGTAAGGAATACATTGAAGAGAGTAAAAATTTCTAACATAAAAGAACCCAAAAGAGAGAAAAAAAGGAGCAAAAATAATATTTGAAAATATAATGGCAGAGAATTACAAAAAACATCATTTCACAAATTAAAGAAAGGTTGAAAATCCCAAGCAGGATAAACAGAAGGGAAAAAAATCATGCCTAAAAAAGCTACCACAAATCAAATATATAAAGTAAACTCTTAAAAGTAGGCAGAGAAAAAAAAATCACATCAAATAGCAATAAGACTGACAGCCAACATTGCCAAGAAAAGATAAAAGCCAAAGACAATGGAATGGCATCTTTAAAGTGTGTGTTGGGGGGTGAAAGGGGGTATACTGCATCCTCCATTCATCCAATGAAATTATCTTCAAAAGCAAAGGTAAAGATAATTCATTTCCAGACCCCCCCCAAAGAAACAGAATATTCTTTCAAAGAAAATATGTATTACAAGTAATACAAAGGAAGTCTTTTTTTTAATTCAGAAAGGAAAGATCCCTAGGGAAAAACATATAAATTCAGAAAATAGCAAAAAGCAATGGATAGGGAAAATATGTGAGTACATCTAAGTGAAAACTGATTGTAAAAAACAATGATGCTGCATGGGAGAGAGGGTGGTGGTAACAGGGAGGCTCAAGAGGGAGGGGAGATGTGGATATTTATAGCTGGTTCACAGTTGCTATAAGCAGAAACCAACACAACGTTGAAAGTATTTATACTCTGGTTTAAAAAACTTTACTGAAACAATGATGCTAGTATCTCATGGGGGCTCAAATAAAATTTAAATGAATAATAATAATGACACAAGAGGCAGAAGGTGGGGGAGGGAGGATGGGTAAGGGGAGGACACAGGAAAAAGTAAAAGTGTTGCCAGAGTCTAATGTTGTCTGAATGTGATAAGTATAACTGGGGTAATCACATATACAGAAAATGAAAAGTAAAATGAGAACAAATATGCAACATGCTTGTAGAGAAAAAAAAGGGAAAGTTAAAAATAATGCTTGATTAGTCCAAAAAACAGCAAAAAAGAAGAAAGTGGTACAAAAAACAGAACACAAACAGGAAACAAATGTGAATAATTATAATAAAAGCTTTAAATACTCAAATGAAAGACCAGAACTGTCAGACTGGATTTTTAAAAACTTTATATGTTTCTCAAGAAGATTCATATTAAAACAAAAGGGCATAGAAAAACTTAAATATAAATATGAAAAAAGATATACCATGTACATATTAGCCCAAAGAAAGCTGATATGGTTCCATTCGTATCAGAAAGGTAGACTTTTAAGTACGAAGCATTACTTGAGAAAAGAAGAAACATTTCCCAATACAGATATATCAATTCTAAATTTATATGGCAGGCACCTAAAAACAGAGCCTCAAAGTTAATAAAAGCAAAACTTAGCAAATATAAAAAGAGAAACAGGAAATCTAAAGTCATAATGGAAGCTTAATCCTCTCTCAGTAACTAATAGATGAGAAAAAAGTGGGGAAACAGAAGACTTTCAGTATAAGATTTTAAAAACTGACATGATGGCATATATATAGAATGTGGAACCAAACAACCTCAGAATGTGCATTCTTTGAAAGTATACATAAAACACACGTCTTAACATATAAATTGACAATATGCAGGACCCTAAAGTAAGTTAGCAACACATTTTAAAGAACTAAAATCATCCAAAGTATATTCTCTGGAAAAAGAAATAAAGGGAATCCAAATTAGAAGAGTAGTAAAACTGTCACTGTTTGTACATGATATGATACTATACATAGAAAATCCTACCAGAAAAGTACTAAAGAATTCATCAACAAATTCAGTAAAGTTGAAGGATACAAAATAAATACACAAAAATCTGCTGTATTTTTACACACTAACAGTGAAAGATCAGAAAGACACGTTAAAAAACCAATCCGATTTTCAGTTCAGTTCAGTTCAGTTGCTCAGTCGTGTCCCACTCTTTGTGACCACATGGACTGCAGCATGCCAGGCCTCCCTGTCCATCACCAACTCCCAAAATTTACTCAAACTCATGTATGTTGAGTCGGTGATGCCATCCAACCATCTCATCCTCTGTCGTCCCCTTCTCCCACCCTCAATCTTTCCCAGCATCAGGGTTATTCAAATGAGTCAGTGCTTTGCATCAGGTGGCCAAAGTATTGGAGTTTCTGCTTCAACATCAGTCCTTTCAATGAATATTCAGGACTGATTTCCTTTAGGATGGACTGGTTGATCTCCTTGCACTCCAAGGGACTCAAGAGTCTTCTCCAACAGCACAGTTCAAAAGCATCAATTCTTCAGTGCTCAGCTTTCTTTACAGTCCAACTCTCACATCCATACACGACTACTGGAAAAACCATAGCCTTGACTAGACGGACCTTAGTCAACAATGTCTCTGCTTTTTAATAGCATCTAGGTTGGTCATAACTCTTCTGCCAAGGAGCAAGTGTCTTTTAATTTCATGGCTGCAGTCACCATTTTCAGTGATTTTGGAGCCCCCCAAAATAAAATCTCTCACTGTTTCCATTGTTTCCCCATCTATTTGCCATGAAGTGATGGGACCAGATGCCATGATCTTCATTTTTTGAATGTTGAGTTTTAAGCCAGCTTTTTCACTCTCCTCTTTCACCTTCATCAAGAGGCTCTTCAGTTCCTCTTCACTTTCTGCCATAAAGGTGGTGTCATCTGCATATCTGAGGTTATTGATATTTTTCCCAGAAATCTTGATTCCAGCTTGTGCTTCATCCAGTCCAGCATTTCTCATGATGTATTCTGCATACAAGTTAAATAAGCACAGTGAAAATATACAGCCTTGACATACTCCTTTCCCAATTTGGAATGAGTCTGTTGTTCCATGTCCACTTCTAACTGTTGCTTCTTGACCTGCATACAGATTTCTCAGGAGGAAGGTCAGGTGGTCTGGTATTCCCATCTCTTTCAGAATTTTCCATAGTTTGTTGTGATCCACACAGTCAAAGGCGTTGACATAGTCAATAAAGCAGAAGCAGATGTTTTTCTGGAACTCTCTTGCTTTTTCCATGATCCAATAGATGCTGGCAATTTGATCTCTGGTTCCTCTGCCTTCTCTAAATGCAGCCTGAACATCTGGAAGTTCATACAGTTCATGCAGTTCACTTGAAACCTGGCTTAGAGAATTTTGAGCATTACTTTGCTAGTAATGAGTGCAATTGTGCAGTAGTTTGAGCATTCTTTGGCATTGCCTTTCTTTGGGATTGGAACGAATACTGACCTTTTCCAGTCCTGTGGCCACTGCTGAGTTTTCCAAATTTGCTGGCATATTGAGTGCAGCACTTTCACAGCATCATCTTTTAGGATTTGAGACAGCTCAAGTAGAATTAGCTCAAGTAGCCAATTAGAATTTAGCTCAAGTAGAATTTAGCTCAAGTAGAATTCCATCACCTCCACTAGTTTTGTTCATAGTGACACTTCCTAAGGCCCACTTGACTTCACATTCCAGGATGTCTGGCTCTAGGTGAATCATCACACCATCGTGATTATCAGGGTTGTGAAGATCTTTTTTGTATAGTTCTTCTGTGCATTCTTGCCACCTCTTCTTAATAGCTGTGCTTTTGTTAGGTTCATACCATTTCTGTCCTTTATTGAGCTCATCTTTACATGAAAATTTCCCTTGGTATCTCTAATTTTCTTGAAGAGATCTCTAGTCTTTCCCATTCTATTGTTTTCCTTTATTTCTTTGCATTGATCACTGAGAAAGGCTTTCTTATCTCTCCTTGCCATTCTTTGGAATGCTCCATATATCTTTCCCTTTCTCCTTTGTCTTTTGCTTCTTTCATAGCTGTTTTTAAGACCTCTTCAGACAACCACTTTGCCTTTTTGCATTTCTTTTTCTTGGGGATGGTCTTGATCACTGACTCCTGTACAATGTCACAAATCTCTGTCCATAATTCATCAGGCACTCTATCAGATCTAATCCCTTGAATCTATTTCTCACTTCTACTGTATAATCATAAGGGATTTGATTTAGGTCATACCTGAATGGCCTAGTGGTTTTCCCTACTTCTTCAATTTAAGTCTGAATTTGGCAATAAGGAGTTCATGATCTGAGCCACAGTCAGCTCCCGGTTTTGTTTTCGCTGACTGTATACAGCTTCTCCTTCTTTGGCTGCAAAGAATATAATCAATCTGATTTCGGTATTGACCATCTGATGATGTCCATGTGTAGAGTCTTCTCTTGTGTTGTTGGAAGAGGGTGTTTTCTATGACCAGTGTGTTCTCTTGGCAAAGCTCTATTAGCCTTTGTCCTGCTTCATTCTGTATTCAAAGGCCTAATTTTCCTGTTACTCCCGGTATTTCTTGATTTCCTACTTTTTCATTCCAATCCCCTATAATGAAAAGGGCATCTTTTTTGGGTGTAAGTTCTAGAAGGTCTTGTAGGTCTTCATAGAACCATTCAACTTCAGCTTCCTCAGCAGTACTGTGATATTGAATGGTTTGCCTTGGAAACAAACAGAGATCATTCTGTCATTTTTGAGATTGCATCCAAGTACTGCATTTTGGACTCTTTTCTTGAGCATGATAGCTACTCCATTTCTTCTAAGGGATTCTTGCTCACAGTAATAGATATAATGGTCTTCTGAGTGAAAACCCATTCCAGTCCATTTCACTGATTCCTAAATTGTCGATGTTCACTCTTGCCATCTCCTGTTTGACCACTTCCAATTTGCCTTGATTCATGGACCTAACATTCCAGGTTCCTATGCAATATTGCTCTTTATAGCATTGGACTTTACTTCCATCACCAGTCACATCCACAACTGGGGGTTGTTTTTGCTTTGGCTCCATCTCTTCATTCTTTCTGGAGTTAGTTCCACTGATCTCCAGTAGCATATTGGTCACCTACCAACCTGGGGAGTTCATCTTTCAGTGTCCTATCTTTTTGCCTTTTCTTACTGTTCATGGGGTTCTCTAGGCAAGAACACTGAAGTGGTTTGCACTCCCTCCTCCAGTGGGCCACATTTTGTCAGAACTCTCCACCATGACCCATCTGTCTTCGGTGACCCTACACAGCATGGCTCATAGTTTCACTGAGTTAGACAAGGCTGTGGACCATGTGACAATCCCATTTACCATCACATTAAAAAGAATAAAATACCTAGGAATAAACTTACCTAAGGAGACAAAAGACCTGAACTATAAAAACTATAAGATGCTGATGAAAGAAATCAAAGATGACACAAACAGATGGGAAGATATACCATGTTCTTGGATTTGAAGAACTGATATTGTTAAAATGACTATACCGTC
The DNA here is from genome assembly GCF_014754425.2 of Oryx dammah. NCBI lineage: Eukaryota > Metazoa > Chordata > Mammalia > Artiodactyla > Bovidae > Oryx > Oryx dammah. The sequence continues at coordinate 77,973,992 of NW_024070212.1, forward strand.
CAAAACAATCTACAGATTCAATGCAAAATGGCATATTTCACATAACTAAAACAAAAAAATCTTAAAATTTCTATAGAGACACAAAAGACCCCGAAGATCCAAAGCAAATTTGAAAAAGAAAAATGGAGCTGGAGGAATCAGGCTCCCTGATTTTAGGCTATACTACAAAGATAGAATCATCAAAAATGTAGGATACTGGCACAAAAACAGACATTTAAATCCACAGAACATGATAGAAAGCCCAGAAATAAACACACACACTTATGGTGAATTAATCTATGAAAGAGGAGGCAAGACTATACCATAGAGAAAAGACAGTCTGTTCAACAAGTGGTACTGGAAAAACTGGACATTTACATGTAAAAAAAATGAAATTAGAACATTCTTTAAGGGATGTTATGTATATCACACATAATATCACACATATGTATCACATCATATGATCATATAATGTGACATCATATGTATCATATGTAACATCATATATATCACACATAAGGGGTGTTATGTGTAACACACACCATGTATCTGTGTTAGTCTCTCAGTTGTGTCCAAGTTTTTGTGACCCCACAGACTGTAGCCTGCCAGGCTCCTCCATCCATGGAATTCTCTAGGCAAGAATACTGGAATAGGTTACTATTTCCTCCTCCAGGGGATCTTCCCCACCCAGGGGTCGAACCCAGGTTGCAGGCAGATTCTTTACCATCTGAGCTACCAGGGAAGCCCCCTTTAACACCACACACAAAAATAAACTCAAAATGGATTAAAGAATTAAATGTAAGACCAGATACTCAAAGATCTTAGAGGAAAACATAGGCAGAATACTCGACATAAATCTCAGCAATATCTTTCTTAATGTCTCCTAGCATAATGGAAATAAAAACAAAAATGAATAAATAGGACCTAATTAAGCTCAAAAGTTTTTCACAGCAAAGGAAACCATAAACAAACAAAAGACAACTCAGAGTGGGGAAAAATATTTGCAAATGATGCAACCAACAAGAGATTCATCTCCAAAATTTACAAACAGCTCACGTGGCTCAATATCAAAACAAACAAGCCAAACAAAAAATGGGCAGAAGACCTAAATGGACATTTCTTCAGCCAAGAGGCACATGAAAAGATGCTCAACATCACTAATTATTCAGTTCAGTTCAGTCACTCAGTCGTGTCCGACTCTTTGCAACCCCATGAATCGCAGCATGCCAGGCCCCCCTGTCCATCACCAACTCCCAGAGTTTACTCAGACTCACATCCATCGAGTCAGTGATGCAATCCAGCCATCTCATCCTCTGTCGTCCTCTTCTCCTCCTGCCCCCAATCCCTCCTAGGATCACAGTCTTTTCCAATGAGTCAACTCTTCGCATGAGGTGGCCAAAGTACTGGAGTTTCACCTTTAGCATCATTCCTTCCAAAGAAATCCCAGGGCTGAACTCCTTCAGAATGGACTGGATGGATCTCCTTGCAGTCCAAAGGACTCTCAAGAGTCTTCTCCAACACCACAGTTCAAAATCATCAATTCTTTGGCACTCAGCCTTCTTCACAGTCCAACTTTCACATCCATACATGACCACTGGAAAAACCACAGCCTTGACGAGACGGACCTTTGTTGGCAAAGTAATGTCTCTGCTTTTAACATGGTATCTACGTTGGTCATAACTTTTCTTCCAAGGAGTAAGCATCTTTTAATTTCATGGCTGCAGTCACTATCTGCAATGCTTTTGGAGCCCAAAAGAATAAAGTCTGACACTGTTTCTGCTGTTTCCCCATCTATTTCCCATGAAGTGATGGGACTGGATGCCATGATCTTCATTTTCTGAATGTTGAGCTTTAAGCCAACTTTTTCACTCTCCACTTTCACTTTCATCAAGAGGCTTTTTAGTTCCTCTTCACTTTCTGCCTTAAGGCACTTCTCTTCCAACAACACAAGAGAAGACTCTACACATGGACATCACCAGATGGTCAACACCAAAATCAGATTGATTATATTCTTTGCAGCCAAAGATGGAGAAGCTCTATACAGTCAACAAAAACAAGACCAGGAGTTGACTGTGGCTCAGATCATGAACTCCTTATTGCCAAATTCAACCTTAAATTGAAGAAAGTAGGGGAAACCACTAGGCCATTCAGGTATGACCTAAATCAAATCCCTTATGACTATACAGTGGAAGTGAGAAATAGATTTAAGGGCCTAGACCTGGTAGATAGAGTGCCTGATGAACTGTGGAATGAGGTTCATGACATTGTACAGGAGACAGGGATCAAGACCATCCCCATGGAAAAGAAATGCAAAGAAGCAAAATGGCTGTCTGGGGAGGCCTTACAAATTGCTGTGAAAAGAAGAGAAGCAAAAAGCAAAGGAGAAAAGGAAAGATATAAGCATGTGAATGCAGAGTTCCAAAGAATAGCAAGAAGAAATACGAAAGCCTTCCTCAGGGATCAATGCAAAGAAATAGAGGGAAAGAACAGAATGGGAAAGACTAGAGATCTCTTCAAGAAAATTAGAGATACCAAGGGAACATTTCATGCAAAGATGAGCTCGATAAAGGACAGAAATGGTATGGACATAACAGAAGCAGAAGATATTAAGAAGAGGTGGCAAGAATATACAGAAGAACTGTACAAAAAAGATCTTCATGACCGAGATAATCACGATGGTGTGATCACTAATCTAGAGCCAGACATCCTGAAATGTGAAGTCAAGTGGGCCTTAGAAAGCATCACTACGAACAAAGCTAGTGGAGGTGATGGAATTCCAGTGGAGCTATCTCAAATCCTGAAAGATGATGTTGTGAAAGTGCTGCACTCAATATGCCAGCAAATTTGGAAAACTCAGCAGTGGCCACAGGACTGGAAAAGGTCAGTTTTCATTCCAATCTCAAAGAAAGGCAATGCCAAAGAATGCTCAAACTACCGCACAACTACACTCATCTCACATGCTAGGAAAGTAATGCTCAAAATTCTCCAAGCCAGGTTCAGCAATACATGAACCGTGAACTTCCTGATGTTCAAGCTGGTTTTAGAAAAGGCAGAGGAACCAGAGATCAAATTGCCAACATCCGCTGGATCATGGAAAAAGGAAGAGAGTTCCAGAAAAACATCTATTTCTGCTTTATTGACTATGCCAAAGCCTTTGACTGTGTGGATCACAACAAACTGTGGAAAATTCCAAAAGAGATGGGAATACCAGACCACCTGACCTGCCTCTTGAGAAGCCTATGTGCAGGTCAGGAAGCAACAGTTAGAACTGGACATGGAACAACACACTGGTTCCAAATAGGAAAAGGAGTACGTCAAGGCTGTATATTGTCACTAATTATTAGGGAAATGCAAATCAAATGTACAATCAGATATCACCTCACACCAGTCAGAGTGGCCATCATCAAAAGTCTACAAACAATAAATGTTGGCAAGCAAGTGGAGAAAAGGGAACCCTTCTACACTGTTGGTGGGAATGTAAGTTGGTCCAGCCACTGTAGAGAACAGTGTGGAGGTTCCTTAAGAAACTAAACCAGAACACATGTATGATTCAGCAGTCAGAGAAAAACGTGGTTCAAAAGAATACATGCACCCCAATGTTCACTGCAGTACTATTCACAATAGCCAAGAACCAGAAGCAACCTGAATGTCCACAGACAAATGAGTGGACAAAGAAGCTGTGTTACATATACACAATGAAATAGTACTCAGTCATTAAAAAGAATGAAATAATGTCAATTGCAGCAACATGAATGCACCACGGAGCAACATGAATTATCATAGTAAATGAAGAAAATCAGATTGAGAGAGACAAATATCATACGATATCACATATATGTGGAATCAAAAAAAGAGATACAAATGAACTTATAAAACAGAAACAGACTCACAGACTTAGAGAAGAAATTTATGATTATGGGGGTGGGGCAGGAGTGGGGGTAGGGATAGATTAGGAGTTTGGGACAAACATGTACACACTGTTACATTTAAAATAGAAAACCAACATGGACCTACTGTATAGCACATGGCACTCTGGTCAATATTCTGTAACAACCTAAATGCAAAAAGAATTTTTGAAAGAACAGATGCATAATACATATAACAATCACTCCACTGTACACCTGCAGCTAACACAATACTGTTAATCAAATATACTCCAATATAAAATTTAAAATTTTTAAATAATAAAAATATAATAAATAAGCAAAGTGCATTCTCTGACCACAATAAAAGTAAGCTAGAAACAAAGAGCAAGGGACCTTCCTGGCAGTCCAGTGTTTAGGACTCCCTGCTTCCACTGCAGGGGGAGAGTGTCCGATCCCTGCTCAGGAAACCAAGATCCTGCAAGCCGTGGGGCCCATCCAAAAACAGCTAGCTCTTTGTGAAGATTAATTCAATTTATAAAATCTTTACAATATGCATGCAAAAACTGAGAACGACCAGTATAAAAAATAGAAAATCAATATCAGGAATAAAAGTAAGGAAAATACCAGGCAACCTACAGATATTAGAAAGATCATAAAAGGATGTAAAGAAAACCTTATGCCAATAAATTTGAAAGTTCAGGTAAAATGGACAAATTCTTAGAAAAACACTTACTAAAAAAACACTGAAAAAAACTTACTAAAACACAAAAAGAAATAAGAAATCTACATAAATCTATTCTATACCTATTACAATAAATGAATCCATATTTTAAAACTTTCCCACAACAAAATTTCCAGACACAAATAGTTTCCACCAGTGAATTTTTAGAGAATAACTGCAATCTCACAGAACTCTTCAGGAGAACAGATTGAAGAATTGTTTTATAAGTTCAGTAAAACCTTCATGTCAAAACCAGGGAAAGATACCATCACAATAGAAAATTACAGGTTAATCTCTCTTGTGAACAAAAACACTCCGCCACAAAACATTAGCCAGTGAAATCCAGCAAATATATGCAAAGGATAATATGCCACAACTAAGGTGAGTTTATTAAGTAATGCAAAGTTAGTTTAACACTCAAAACATAAATGTAAAAACAAACAAATAAATATAACAAAACAGAAACAGATTCACAGATACAGAGAACAAACTAGCGGTTACCAGTGGGGAGAGGGAAGAGAGGAGGAAGATAGGAGTAGGGGAATTCAGTTCAGTCCAGTTCAGTTCAGTTCAGTTCAGTCGCTCAGTCGTGTCCAACTCTTTGCGACCCCATGAATCGCAGCACGCCAGGCCTCCCTGTCCATCACCAACTCCTGGAGTTCACTCAGACTCACGTCCATTGAGTCTGTGATGCCATCCAGCCATCTCATCCTCTGTCATCACCTTCTCCTCCTGCCCCCAGTCCCTCCCAGCACCAGAGTCTTTTCCAATGAAGAGGTGCAAACTACTATGTATAAAATAAATAAGCTCTGCTGCTGCTAAGTCGCTTCAGTCATGTCTGACTCTGTGCAACCCCATAGACGGCAGCCCACCAGGCTCCCCCGTCCCTGGGATTCTCCAGGCCAAGAATACTGGAGTGGGTTGCCATTTTCTTTTCCAATGCATGAAAGTGAAAAGTGAAAGTGAAGTCGCTCAGTCGTGCTGGACTCTTAGCGACCCCATGGACTGCAGCCCACCAGGCTCCTCTGTCCATGGGATTTTCCAGGCAAGAGTACTAGAATGGGGTGCCATTGCCTTCTCCCAAATAAGCTCTAAGTATTAGATTGTACAGCACTGAGAATATAGCCAACATTTTATAACAACTATAAATGGGGTATAATCTATACTCTACAAAAATTTTGAAACACTACGCTATACATCTTTATCATATAATACTGTAAACCAGCTATACTTCAAACTTTAAAAAGATCATTCAAAAAGAAAAAATCAATGTAATTCATCATATTAACAGAATAAATATAGAACAGTCATATGATCATCACAAAACAGGAAAGCATTTTTATCTTTTTTTTTTAATTGGAGGATAATTTCTTTACAATGTTGTGTTGGTTTCTGCTGTTCAACAACAGGAATCAGTCATCAGTTTATATATAATTTCCCCTCCCTCTGAAGTCTCCCTCCTTCCTCCCATCCCACCCCTCTAGGTCATCATAGAGCACCAGGCTGGGCTCCCCAAAACAGGAAAGCATTTGATAAAACTCAGCACCAATTCATGATAAAAACCTGGCACACTAGGAATAGAAGTTAACTTTCTTAATCTGATATAAAAATGTCTATGTAAATCCTACATCAAATAATGTACTTAATGGTGAAAGATAGCTTTTTCTCTGAGATAAGGAACAAGATAAGAATGCTCACCATCACCACTTCTATTAAACATTTTGAGAGATATAGCCAGTGCAATAATACTGGCTATTAAAGGGATAAAAAGTATAAAGACTGGAAAGTAAGAAATACAGTGTCTTTATTCATAGAAAACCTACTATCTACAAAAATCTAAAAACTATTTAATAAATGACTTTAGCAAGGTCACGGAAATAAAGTCAACAAATAAAAATCAACTATATTTTTACATCCTAACAGCAAATAATTACAAAGTGAAATTTTAAAATTCCAGTTACAGTAACACAACTATATATTACCAGTGGCATTATTTTTTGGAAGATTTATAATGCCTATATCTCAGTATTTCTGCCCTTAAAGAGGTCAGTTAATGCTCAGCTCAAACTCATTGTTGTAGACTGCTCTAATTTTTTTTAAAGAATAAGAAAAGTAAAATTGAATATACAGTCTCCAAAAGTTTTAATATTTGCTGAAATTCTTTTAAATTATTAAAGAGGTAAAAATAAAGTCATTTGTGTACTCTAACATGTGTGTGTGTCAGTCGCTAAATCATGTCCGACTCTTTGCAACCCCATGGACTAGAGTCCGCCAGGCTGCTCTGTCCATGGGATTCTCCAGGCAAGAATACTGGAGTGAGTAGCCATTCCCTTTTTCCAGGGTATCCTCCTAATCCAGGGATCAGACCCGGGTCTCCTGAATTGCAGGCAGATTCTTTACCATCTGAGCCACCAGGGAAGCCCTACACTCTAACAACAAATATAAAAATATCCTGTATTTCCTCATTTAGCATCTCAAGATGAAATTTAAAGATAAAATAATCTACCTAACACAATTAAACAATAACTATATGTATATATCAACAATAACATAAAAGAGAAGTAAATACCAAAACAATATGGATTTCAATATACAAATACTCAAGCAAGATATAATATTCATACACGTACAGGTACATACACTGAATGAGACGGGTATGTTGTATTGATGTCTCAAACCAATTGGTGCTTTGGGCAAGTGATTTTTCTAAACACAATAAGTATTAAATAAAATCTTTCCTTGCTTTACACAGCATTTTTAATCCTGGAAATTTCAGTGCATATGTAAAACCAATAAATATGTTCTAGGCTCAGAAAACTATAGAGAGTTTTTCAACTTACCTCTTCAGCAAAACATCTGAAAATTGCACAGGACCCAGGAATAATTCATCATTAAATGGAACAGGAACATTGCCGGCCATCAAGCATTTCCAGTTTCTGCCCAGTGAATGCTGCTAGAGCCCCTTGTATATTTCTAGTATGTTCCACAGGAAGCACATAACAACAGGAAGCAGTATCATGTGCACTTGAGAAACCACTGACATAGTCCAGGCTCTAACCCAGCTTTATTTCATGCTAGCCATGAAAACTGAAAACTCACTCAACCATGTATAGATCGCCCCAACCAACATACATCACTTGCCTAACCTACACAGTCCCAAGCAGCAAGGACAAAAATCTTGAAAGAATTGAGTTTTCTCTAAAAGTATCACTTTTTCTAAAAATAGTCATGGTTGTTAAAACACACACACACACAACATTAAGGGGGTTTCCCTGGTAGTTCAGCTGGTAAAGAATCCATCTGCAGTGCAAGAGATCCTGGTTCGATTACTGGGTCAGGAAGTTCCCCTGGAGAAGAGATAGGCCACCCACTCCAACATTCTTGGGCTTTCCTGGTGGCTCAGATGGTAAAGAATCTGCCCACAATGTGGGAGACCTGGGTTGGGAAGATCCCCTGGAGGAGGGCATGGCAACCCACTGCAGTATTCTTGCCTGGAGAATCCCTATGGACAGAGGAGCCTAGCGGGCTACCTTCTATGGGGTCACAAAGAGTCGGACATGACTGAGTGACTAAGCACAGCACTGATTTCATTTTGAACTGCTGATTGGGGAGTGTGCACCATAGTCTTTTAAATATTTAGGGTTTAGAAGTCTGGATCTGACAATATTCAAACTCCCAATCAGATTCTGTAATAACTTTCAGTAAAAAATCAAAATCTGTCAGGAAAATGTGCTCTAATCCTAGTTTTACTGTGTTACAATGTCACGCATACTTTTATTTGCTCACAAAATGTCATGCTTGTTATTTTGAAATAAAACATAGGAAAAAATTGAAAAAAGAACTATTTGCTCTAAACTGTTGTAGGAAGAAAAACGTTTCCACTCAAATTTTCAAACTCTGCACTATTCTTTTTTATTTCTGTTTCTAAAATCTTGTTGTACAAAATACTCAGAGAACTTAAAAATAAAAGAAAAATTTGCAGCTGAACTTAAGCGTTAAAATGCCTGTTTTCCAAATAAACACCGTCTAGAAAATTATGGAAAAGCCAGCATTTTCTATAGTTCACATTTCCCTTTTTATAATAAGTAAATTAATCCAACAATAAATAATGCTGAAAATTTTATTTAAAAACTGCTATTTTCCCATGCTACTTACTCTCAAGCCCTTGCACACCATGTGAATGGTTTTGAAGATAAAATGATCCAGGTTTGAACCCCGGGTCTGCCACTTACTAGCTATGTGTCCCTGTACAAATTCTTAATTCAGTTCTTTACACATAAAATACCTCCAGCCTTGCAGTGTTGTGACAATGTGTAAAGCACCTTGCAGAGAGCTTTTCACATATTACTTGATCATTAAATAGGAGCTATGGTTGTTATTAGTATAATTAGCTGTCACGTTTGCCAATACCTAGTCATTAACTCATTCAACTATTTTCTTCTGAGTTGCCCCATGCAAAGTTTTTTTCTGGCTTGCAGAGCATTTTGAGATGTTGGGTAAATGCTATACAACGCCGTTTGTGTTTAAAAGCCTCATCAGATTGTCTTAAGATGTACTGAAAAGAGGAAAAAGCAAGGCATTTATTAAACCACAGCTCAACATTTAGAGAACACTAGTCACGTGATGGTAGCTTATAAAAATTCCGTTTCTGCCTACCAACATTCTGATGACTTATTTGTCCCTGTCAGTCTCTTGAGATTTTACCTGGTTCTTGTTTTCAATCTTTTCAAGCAGAGCTAACTTCCAAACAAAGCACAACATTTTGGTGGGTTTCCTGTGGTACTTTTCAGCACAAAGACTAATTTTTAGATATTTATGTTTCATATTTAGGTCACCAACTGGCACTTTGGAATCTACAAATAGCTCTCATGGTCTGGTTACCATGGGCACACTTTCTCTTTAACATGCTCAAACACTCCATCTCACATCTCACACTTAACTGGTCCTGTCAACACACACCCATCTCCCAGCCCTGAAAGGATTCTTTGATCTCTAAGAAGTTAGCTTGTGAGGGCCTTAGTGGAAACAGAATGATTCATAACCTATTTGGGATCTCAAACCCCTTCAAAATTTTGAGGAAAAACTATTGACATTCTCATCATACACAAACAAAAGTGGACATGCATATAAAACCACATTTCATAGACTCCTTGACAAACAGGAAGCTATGATTGATTGCCGTGTTTCTCAAACTCTTTTGAGTAGGATTTGCAATAAGAAACAGATCTGACATTAACGCAGCCCATATCTACATAAATAAACATAAATACCTAAAACAGAAGTTACAGGAAACAATTATTTACACTGAGCATACACAATGGTTTCTGATATTTTCTATCCTATTTCATTTTTCTACAAGGTTGCTTGAGATTCACTAAATTGCTTTCTTACGACCCACAACCTTAAGAACAGTGCTCTGGTCTAAGATTACTCCATTTTCGATATAAGAAAACAGATCCAAAGGTTTCTGTGCTAGGTCAGTAATGAGTTAAGTGACAAAACAAGAAGGAACCTAACCATTCTCACTTCCGACCAAGGCTCCTTCCAATATAAAGTGGAACAAAATTCTAAATACCAACTCCCCTCAAAAAGGCAGCTAGGGGGTTGAAGTTTAAAGCATCCTGATACACTTGAGAAAATGAGAGTGTTTCCATTCCAAATGATGGTGAATATTAACCTAACCTGAGCCACCAGCTCAGTCTCAATTTCTTCTAAACCGTGCCTCTGGCCTAGCATGACAGGGCATATAAGCATATTTCTTTTCTTTCCAGAAACCCTTTCTCCAGCTACTGAAAACAACACAAGAAAGGCCAACATTCTCCCCGAGTTCATTTAAAATATTTTAAACAAACACGCACATGTTTTATTTGTCCATGAAAGCCTGGCTTACAAATAGCAGAGGACAGGTCCTCTTTGATTTTCCAGGGCCATGCAAATCTCCCCACTCAGGCTGTTTAATTAAAATTTAAACATCAAAACCACAGAGATCAATATGTGGACATGAATGATCCAGAGCCTATTAGACCTAAATCTACAAACACCAGCTACCCCGGCTCCTTTTAAAGCCTCAATTATAGAAAGTGAGATGGTTTAAGAGCCTTCCTTACAAACAGTGTGATAGATTAAAATACCAGCCTCCCTACCAGCATCAGGCTGTGTGTTTTTGATTTGTTTGGTTGGTCGGTTTTTGCTTATTTTTAATATGGAACAAGCATCACTGTCCATTAAAGTAAGACTGCACGCCACAAAGTGTGGCCGAGGACTGGGCTGAAGAAGGCCAAGCAAGCAGTCCTGCGCACAGTAGAGTCAGGAGAAGGTTTGGGGCCTGTGGGGGTCTCACTGATCACGCAAACAACTCGTCTTGGGCGTTGGGAAGGGTCGGTGGTTACGAGTAACCCGCCCGGAGTTGCATGCTACGCATCAGCTGGGCACCCAAGCCGTGGCCAGAGGCAAAGTGCTGCAGTGTCCTTAAAGCAGAGCGCTCTGGGAGGAGATAGAGTGCAAATTGCTGCGCAGAGGCTTGGGGTGAGATCAGCGAATGCCTGCTTGGGGGCGGGGAGTGGGGGGGGGTGGGGAGGAGCGCGATGCAGCAGGCAAACCCTAAAATTAGCGCTAGGGAGGCTGGGGCTGGCCCAGGTGGTGCGATGATGGAACGGCGGCTGCCCAGGAGCTTTCCCCTGGAGCCTTGCTGCCTGAATACCCTGCACCTTCCTCCTGCACCCGACCCAGAGCAGCACCTACGCAGCACCAAGGACGGGCTCCTTCCCGGGAACAGGATTGGGGTACGCCCTGTAGCCTCCCGAGCCTCGAGATCTAGAGCTCCTCCCCTGTTTGCGGAAGAAAATGTAAGGAGCCTCGGAATTCAAAACCTCAGTATGGTCCAAAATCGATGTTGAGCTTAATATTTGTCTGGCTCCCTTTAGAGACCCCTGTCCTTTCCTGAATTTTCCCTTAAATCCGTTCTGTCTTCCCCCATGCCTCAACAGAATTGGGGGATGTGGGGGAAGGTGCTGGGGGAGGGCCCAGGGATCTAGGGACGGAGGCTAGGGTTGGGATGGGGGGAGAGTTTGCATCTGAAAATTTCTCTGCAAGATAAACACTTCTGAAGGTCAGTGACAGCTCCCTGTTGGATCCTCCTGAAAAGGTGAATCTTCATTAAAGGATTCCTGGTCCACATTTTTCTTAAGAACCCAGACTGTAAAAAGTCTGAAGTATTTCAGATATTGCAATTCCAATAATGCACTGAAGACCTATATATTAAGTAATGTGAACACTCTTGAAATAAAAGCAAGCTATTATTAGGAAAATTGTGAAATGTAAATATGTGTTTCTCAGCCAGGATTAAATGAAGAATGCAAAACTGTTGTTATATTTAGTAGCACAAAAATGGAAAACTGAATGACACAGTATTTGGAAACCAGAAACCAGTTAATTTTAAAAGTCATGTTTATTATATAACTAGACTTTTTAAACAATATATGCACACTAATTTTAAACCAGCCATTTAATATACACTCAGCACGTCCATGGAGTGACATCTTAACCCTAGCATCTTTTAGCCTTCCCTCTGCAGTCAGCCTCTTACCTTTATTTTCAGAATCTTTCATTCTCTCCCTCCTGCCTCTGCTGCAAAGGAGCAGGAAAGTCCGGCTGATTCTGCAACTCTGACTTTAGATCTGTCATTCAGACAGTCAGCAGTCTCAGGGACAAAGTCCTTCAACGGAGGAGCACCAGGGCTCTGATAATTGCATGCAAGTCAGTGTGTTGGGTTATAATTTTGCTTATGCTGAAGCGGAAAGGATGGCGATAAAGGCAGACGTAAACACAAATTCCAAAACATGGCATGGAACTGGATCTGGAGCCTAGGCTTGCCATTCCTTGCAGTAGGTTAGGGGACTGTTTAGTGCCTCCTCTCCAGAGAGATTTGATTCAAATTGAAAGGGGAACGTGTGTGCCGTTCACCAAGCTTATCCTCAAATGGAGACCTTCATTTTGGAGGTGGATTAAGAGCCCTGTGCCATTTCTTCTTACATATTCATTCATTCAGCAAACATTTCCTTTACCTTTCTGTGGACCAGGCTCTGTGCTAAGTACTAGGGATAAAACAGTGACAGAACCAGCCCCAGCCTTCAGGCCACTCACCAGTGTTACAAATGCGTCATACAGTGCCATACAATGACCTGTATCTGCTGTATGGACCTAGATTATTTAACCCATTTCACCCAGGCGTAAGTTGGTACTCAAGGCTTTAAAGCCACTAGATGGCTGAGACAGAAATGATCTGTGGAAAGCCAGACCAAGACCCCCCTGTTAGACAGCCAGGAATACTCAAGCAAACCTTTCAATCATCCAGTTCCAGCTTACTTTCAATCATTGCATAGCTCCAATCCATTCCTTCTTTCATTCACTCAACAAGTGGTTATCTGTGCCAGGCACAACTCCACCTGCTAGTGACTCAGGAGTGCAGGAAAACAGACCAAATACCTGCTCCCGTGGCTGTCACATCTGGGTGGGAGGCTTCAGACAGGCCATAAACAAATAAATACAAACATATAATTAATGGCAGTGAATGCTGTGAATAAAACTGAAGCACGATAATAAGGTAAAAGAGGTGCTATTTTAGATAGCGTGGCCAAGGGCGGTACCATTTAGCATACTTTTGTGGGAAATGGATCAGAGTTATCACAGTCCCTTCCAAAAATCTTCACTCAGAAATTGTTTTAAAAGTTCTGAACTCTCACAACCTCCTTAGCTCCAAGTGCAGTCACTAATGGGCAGTGTTTATTCCCCATTGTACAGATTGGTAAACTGATATTCAGAAAGATTAACTGACCCAATCCAGGCCCTCACTAAGTTGGAAGAAGAACAACAAAAAGAAATATATCCTTTGCCATACAGCAGAAACTAACACATCATTGTATATCAACTATATCCCAATAAAAAAGTATTAAAAAAAAATAAACCAACCTATTACTTTCATCCCCAGTACAATACTGACATGGAAGTTTTGCTGGAGGAAGGAGAGGTTAAGAAGGTGAAGACCTCTCTCTACCACTATTACCTGAGTTGTGTAGGGCAGGTGATTTAACCTCTCTGTCACCAGTTTCCTCATTTGTAAAGTGGGGCTAAGCATTCCTGCCCTGTGTATATTCCAGGCTGTTCAGGAGGTCAAAAGAGAGAATAGACATGCCACTTTATAAACCAAGTTCTATATAAATGTAAAGTATAATTATCAACATACTTGGGCACATTAAGAGAACGAATTGCTAGTGTTTACCTGCTCATTACTGCAGCCCAAGTTAAACACAGCTATGGAGCACAAGCTTGTCACGGCCACTAGAGGTCCTGGAGTTGGCTGCTAGCTGCCACAGTTTAAAGACTCCTTCAAAGTATGGGGTAATTTTATTTATTTTTCCATCTTTCCTCGACAGTGCATAATAACTTTATGCTCATCTTTGAAAAAAAGGCCAATGACAAAAATCTGCCTTCACTGGAACTCCTCACTGGCCACCAAGTGGGCCAGGCTGGCCCATAAATCACCTCAAAGAAAAAGGCATCTCCATCTCCAAGGACCAAGGCCAGGGCAGCCAAAAAGTGCCCAGTTCAGAGCTCCTTTAGGGGCAGATAGGGTGAAGAAAGAAGTGCTAAGAGCCACCATCCAGGTACTCTTTCATCCAATAAATATTATTATGCCAGACACTGCTCTGAACACAAAAGAATAACACAGTGTTGAACAGAACATTCTGTTCTTAAAGAGCCTGTGGTCTCAGAACAAGAGCTTTCCACAAGGTCTGCTGAGGAAAGGCTTGGGTTTGAATAGGAGAGCAGAAGAGGCCGGGTCCAAACACAAGCTCTGCCATTTCCTGGCTCCTGAGGTAGCTGGGATATGTTCCTGCGCCTCTCTTAGTCTCTATTGCGTGATCTGTAAGATGCAGACAATAAGGCACCTACCTCCTAGGGCAGGATGAGGCTCCAGTGAGTTAGTGCATGTCAAGTACACAGCAAAAACATGACACATAAAGGGAGGGCTCCATAAATGCTGTTAAGACTAGTATTATCACCTACTGATCTGGATCAAGCATGCCCCTCTGCACCTCAGTTTCCTCGTAAAATGCAGAAAATAATAAACAGCTAATCTGGCTACTGTGAGAATTACATATCAGGAAAACTATATAGCCCTGGCACACAGGATCAGCTCAAGCCCTGCCAGGCTCACTCCAGGCCCCTTTTAATCAAGCAGGTTTTCCAAGAACATGCTTTCCCTCATGATACAGATTTTACAGAGCCTTAGACTGTCTGATTCTGTGGCCATTCTAAGCGGCGTTTGGTAATTCTCAGAAGTCTTGTCTGGCCCGCAGTAAACAAGGATGTGGCCACCCAGTTGAGGAACAAGGATGAACTCAAGCCTTGGAGCTTTCCAGAACAAGGTAGTGTCTCTGGCACTCCTACGCTCCTATTAAACTGGTACCAACAACCATTAATGGAAATGATGCTCCATCTCAATAACCAAGTTTAGGGAAAGCGTCAGGCAAGCTCCACCGGCCACAAGTCCCTTCACAGCTCTGCCCAGTCCTTGTCTTCTCAGATGCCACTTCTGAGTCATTAGACTGGTGAGTCATGCCCAGCGAGGGAGGCCATCTTGAGAGCAAAACCAAAAAGAATTTTCAAGAACAATGAGTGACACCCTGAATTGAAAGAGAATAAGGCTTTTCATTGTCCTAGCAAAATAACAATGAAAAAAAAAAAAAAAAAAACGCTGCTGTTAACACTGTGGGTTCAACTGCCCAGCTGTAAATTTTACTGAGAAGAAAAACTCAGCAAAAAAAAGCTTTCACATTCCCTTGGAAATCTGAGAGCAAAAGAGACTTGGAGGCTCTGTCTCAAATTAGGCAAACCCAATGATCTTTGGGTAACTTGCCTGGACCCTCTTCTGGCTTAGTCATTCATTTTCAAAACATGCCAGGGTAGGGTGACAGGAGGGTGACTTTACCTGCACCACCACATTTGGTCCTCCCCCAGCCAAGCCTCTGTTTGGTTTGCTCAGCCATCAGAGAGATGTCTGGAGTGAGAAAACTGCTGCCTGGGGGTGGGCGGGGGGAGGGGGGTTTGTGATTAGGGACACCGCAGAGGAAGGCAGCATGACTATCAGAAAAGCTGGGTAGGCTCTGATGAAGCCAAGCCACAAGGCAAGGGGAAGAGAATTCACACATGCAGTGCCTACTCTGTGCCAGGCACTCTTCTCATCAGCAGCACCATACATTTAAAGAGAACTTATTTGCCAAGCATGGCCTTTAAAGCAAGGACTTTCACAGCACGCTGCCTAGGTTTGAATCCAAGCTTACTAGTTGTGTAACTTTGAAAACGTTACTTACCCTTTTTGTGCTGCAGTTTTCTCATTCATAAAATAGAGACTGTAAAACAGGGTTACTGTAAGAACTAAACAAAATTAAAATATTCACATGTTTAGGACAATGGCTGGCACACAATAAGCTGTGCAGCAGGCATGGTAACACTTGCTGGTCCATCTTTTTAATTTTTTTTTCTGGCCCTGCTGCAAGGCTTGCAGGATTTTTGTTCCCAGACCAGGAATTGAACCTGTGCCTCCTGCAGTGGAAGCAAGGAGTCTTAACCACTGGACCACCAGGGAAGTCCCAGCCCATCTTTTCAGATGAGAAAACTGAGGCAGAAAGAAGAAAGATTTGCTGAAGGACACACAGCTACACGGTGGCAGAACCTGGATACTGCCTGTCACTGACTTCTCACAAACCCTGGGTGGGAAGTGACATCCTCTTCCTTCTATCAGTGAGAGCCTGGAAGGCAGAGAGCTTAGTAACCTGCTCATCACACAAACTGGCAAACGGGAGAGTTAAGATTGAAAATCCCACATTCGCTGTCTTTAAAGCCTTTGCACATCCCACTAGGCCTGTTCTCAAGCATTAGCGTACATCAGAATGACTGCAGGGCTTGGTTAAGCATAGGCTGCTGGGCCCTACCTCCAGAGTTTCTGATTGGGTAGCTCTGTGGTGGGGGGGGCAGGGATTGGCATTTCTGACAAGTTCTGGAGACACTGTTGCTGCTGGTCTGGAGCCCGCATTGCCTACAATCAGGCACCTGTATGCAGAACAGAGAGTAGAAGGGACGGGGCCCAAAGGGTATGGGTCCCACCCCGGCAAAGGCTTGGTTACTCCCCTGGGCCTACAAACATACTTTGCATTTACATGGTCCTTTGATAGTTATGATCTCATCTGATCTTTCCAACATCCCTAGGTAGTGATCATTCTCCCCATTCATTGTGATTTGTTTGTAGGAACATATGGTTAAGAAAATGGCAGTGAGAGCATAAACCACAGGTCACCTGACAAGTGTTCTGTTCTTTCCTCCAAGTACCTAGTCCTGGAAGCACTACCTGCTGATGGAGACTGACTCCACTTCCAACCTGTGACTTTACAAAGAATAACTTCAATTCAGGCAAGGGCACTTCGACCCACCACAGTTTGTGGCAGGTAATTTCTGGTGGGAAGAGCATAAGACCCATTTTCTACCATCATTTCAAGGACTAGGAAAGGCTACTGCTCACAAAATACTTCCACCAACTATTTGCTCCCTGCTCAATAACCTAAAAGCTTTGATATCTGACTAAAATGTGTTTATCTATAAAAGATGAACACAACTTGGGGGGTTTATTTCTCCTGGAGCACAGCTTGTTCATTTAGAACAGCTTGCATGGTTACTATAGTTTTTAAAGTTGCTTGGACATATAAGCCACTAACTCATTAGTATCTAGAAAATTTCAAGAACTCCTATAAGTAGATAAGAAAAAAACAAACCCCCAAGAAAAAATGGGAAAAGACATAAACAGGCATTCACACATGTCTTCATCACATATGGCCAATATTCATATGAAAAAATCCTCAGCTTCATTATTTGTCAGGGAAATTCAATATAAAACAACCAGGCAGTACCACTTCATACCCTTCAAAAAGGCAGACACCACTGAGTGTTAGCAAGGAAGTAAGGAATCAATATATATATCCTAGAGGATTCAATTACTACTTATCCATTCATGTATTGTCATCCAATAAATACATAAACATATTTACATTCATCTTCTACATTCAGGATACAATGTTAAGCTGAAAAGATGCCAGGGATTCCCAGAAGCTATGCTACTTCTCACCTGTAGTCTCCTGGTGGAAAAAAAAGGGGGGAAGGGAAGAGAAGGATACTGACATGGAAGGCCTTCCAGTTGGTCCAGAAGGGATTGCTGCCCCTAAGGAGCTTCCAGTCATGTTTCACCCCACCACCCACTGAACTTCCCATATTTCTGGTGTGATCATATGGTTGAATATCTGGACTAAAATTAATAAAAATAACCACCACCTGTGAGCTACTATGTACCAAGCACTTTATATACATTAACCCATTTAATCATCACAGTAACCTAAGACAGGAATATCATTCCTATCTTACATATGATAGATAAATGAGTTTTAGAAAGATTCAGCACCCTGCCCAAGACACACCATTTATTAGTGTGCCACTCATCAGTGGCAGCTTTAAATCACAGTCTGTCTGGCACCAAACCATACAATTATAGATGCCCTAAGTGATGTTGACATCATCATGAGAAATTCAGGCCACCTTTAAGAAAGATTCATGTCAATCTATGCCAAAACCAATACAGAATTGTAAAGTAAAAATTAAAAATAAATAAAAAAAATAAATTTTAACAACAACAAAAAATTTGGATATGGATTTCACTCATTGCATAATTTTCATTCATTTTACTTCTTCCTTCTATGAGTATAGATATTGGAACATGTTTATTTTGTCTGACGTGGAAGAAAGGAACCTGTGTGGATAACCAGGCCTGAATCGGCCACACACCAGTCCTGTGAACTTCGGCAAGCTACCCTGTCTCTTGCTTCACTTTCCTCATCTCTAAAATGCGGGAAATAAATACCATCCATCATCCTTCTTTCCAAGGTTTGTTAACATCTAAACAAAACCTCATAGTTGAGCTATTCTGAAAACTGTAAAGTATCATATAACATAAGACGTTTTAATGGCCTCATCTCCAGGTTGGGGGTGGGGGAAAAATAGGGAAATATAGTGATCAGCCAAGATCCTACTGAAGAAAAGAGAGGTGTGGCGTGGCAGTGGGCCCTGGGAATCCATGGGTGAAGTCTAGGATGGGAACAGAGAAGAGGAGAGGATGGCTGTGTACACAGTTTACACCTGGGTTTAAAAATTGTAAAACTAGAAAACTTATCCTAACCCTATTCACTGCAGTAGGAATATCCATTTATTCCTCTTTTGTAAAACATTCACACAACACCTGGAGTACCATTATGCATGTAAGTATCACTAAAGCAATACTTGTTGCAATTCCCAATCTATTCAACTACTCAGGCAAGCTGAAAAAAAAAGGGGGGGGGGGTGGTCAGCCTTCAGACCTACTAAGTTTCAGCAACCGTTTGATGCAAGGAGAAAGGAATTTAATTGGCACACTGACTAAAAGTAAGAATATATCCTTTGAAAGCTCACAAGATGACAATGCCAAGCCACAGAGTCTCCCTAACTATCCATAATTGAAAAGCTTATTTCTAACACAATAAATAAATATCTGAAAATTGTTTTTGCCCTTTGTCAAATTTCTCTTTAGAATGCTTACTATGTGCCAGCCCTTTACAATTATTAACTCATTAATTCATTTAATCTTCCAAACAACCCTGGGGTGGAGGTGGGGATGACGCCAACACCAATGACAGGCCCTGGTGCAGTCTCCCTTTGGCCCCGGTCGGCCATTTTAGAGCGCAAGGCATGTTAGCCTCGGAGTAAGAATGCTCACATGATGGAAACAGATGAAAAGGACAAGACAGGAGACACACACCCACACAAGCAAACAGGCATCTTAAAAGTACAAAATCCTGACTTAGCTTGATGGGGGATGCAAAGATGAAGTGGATGAGAACTTGCCTACATGGAACCTGTAACGGCAGATGAACAGTGACAAACGCCCTATGGATGACAAAATACCACAAGAGAGGCTACAGGTGGCACGAACCTCCGGAAAGGCTTCACAGAGATGGCATTTGTGCTAGTCCTGAGGGATGGGTAGGAATTGGCCAGGCTGAGAGACCAACGGATGGCCACTGCAGACAGAGAGAAAGCAGTGAGCCAGCATATCGGATCAGGCCCTGTGCTCAGAACATGCCGGGAACATGCAGTGTCTTCCCAGCTCACTTGGAATAAAATCCCAACTCCTTGTTACATCCTACTAAGACCCTGAGCAGGCCCTGTCTCCCTTACTTTCCCCTTGCTAAGCTCAGGCACTGGGATGCTATCCACCTGTTATTGCCTCTGGCAGGATGCTCTAACCCTGGCTCCATGCTGGAGTAACTCCGGATCAGTCTTCAGGCTCCGCTGCAATGGCATCGCCTCAGAGACCCTCCCTGGCCACCTTCCACGTAAGCCAGGGCCCCTCTACCTTTTTGCCTCTCCCAGCAGACGATCTGATTCCTGCCAAGTACACACGGCAATTTGTAATGGGGATTTTTACCGGTCTGACGTGTGTAATGTAGGTTCCCCTTCTGGAAGTAGTTCCATGAGCTGTGGCCTTGTCTATTTGGATCTCTCCCGGCCCTGACACACTCTCTCCCGGCCCTGACACACTGGGGAGCTCAAAAAACGTTTTGGAATGAATGAAAGCAGTAAGTCAGTGATTGAATACATGTGAGTGAAGGCCTAGTTGAGGACAAGGTGGAATGTGTTTGGGAAATAGGTAATCGTGACTAGGGCGTACATGATAACAGGTTGGAAAGGGGGTGGGTCCAGATGGGGAGGACCTAAAAGGCAGACCTGGATCGGATTAATTCCCCCAACGGGTACTGCATTGCAGGTGCCGGCCAGGTGTTTGGGGGTGGGGGATGCAAACTGTTTCTCCGAGGCACCCCGGATTCTCTCTGCTAAGAGCCAAACGGACACACTGGTACTTCTTCGGGAAATAAACAAGCTGCAACCACCTGGGCCAAGGGGAGATGCTCAAGGGTGGAGGCGGATGGAGGGGCGGGAAAAGGACAGTCTCTGAGCGACCCCGGGGGAGCTCCGGTACTGGTCTAGTCCCTGCGGCCAAGGGTCAGGATGGAGGGTCGCCCATGCAGGGCCAGACATCCAGGAGGCGTCATCCCCCTCCGCCCCGCCGTGGGTCCCGGGGAGTTGCGGGGGTGGGTTGGGTGCCGAGAACCCAGCGGGAGATGCCACCTACGGCCTCCGGGGCCACCGCAGCCCCCCAGCAGTCGAAGGCCGGCGCCCGCGGCGCGCAGTAACAGGTCCCACGGCCGCGCCCACACTCACCCTGCGCAGCCTTGGAAGCCGAGCGCGTCCGCCAGAGCCGCCGGGTCGCCTTCCACGGCCGCAGCGAAGAAAACAGCCTCCGGCTCTTCTTGCCGCTCTTCTCAGTTGCTCCCATCTGTGCGCCCGCACCCCTCCCCCGCCGCCCGCCGCCGCCCGAGGGTCGCCTCCCGCTTCCCCGGCAGCCGCGCGTCTGCCAGGTGCCCGGCCGTCGCGGGGGAGGACGCGGCCGCGGGGGGAGGAGCTTGCGGTCGGGTGGGGGGCGGGGAATGGGGGGGTGGGTACCGCGCTCGCGCCGAGCCTGGGGGCGCTGCCGGGATGCGCCAGCCCCGGGGAAGAGCTCAGCAGCTCACGGCTCAATGCTTTAGTCATTCGTCCTTGATTCCGGAGGTGTCGACAGATTGCCCGACATCATTAATTAACACAAAAACTCCTGGGATATGCGCTGATTTTTATCCCCAAATTTCAAATGAGAAAATTGAAGCTCCGAAAGGTCAGGTAATTGACCGGGAGATCACAGTCTCTAAACCATGCAGATTCCTAAGTCCTCGGCTCTAACTGCATTTGTTCATTCCCTTCTACTTCCTCAGGATGAGTCCGCGTTATGTTCGAATTTTTTTAAGTGTGATAGATATTCCTGTTTTCTTCATATAACAGATTAAGAATCACCTGTTTTTCTCTCTCTTTTTTAAGAACCTAGTCTATGTCCAGGGACTGTTACACATATGCCACTAAACCTCATAGTACCGCTGTGGGGTAGGAAGCATTTCCCCATTTGCCAGATGAGGAAACTGAGATATCAGAGCTGAGGTAGCCCAGCCTTCTCACCACTTCGTCTCTGTAGCGATTTTGCTTGTAGTTGGGGGAGTCCAAGAGAAGAGCAAAACCAAGACTCCTTAACAGGGCCTGGCTGCAATAGTAATAGCTCATGTGTATAGAATGCCTTTCATGTGTCGGGTTTTACATACATTATTTAACTCTCCCAATGTTACTCATGGGAGAGAAATTATTAATATCTATGCTTAACAGCGGAGAAGGCAATGGCACCCCACTCCAGTGTTCTTGCCTGGAGAATCCCAGGGACGGCGGAGCCTGGTGGGCTGCCGTCTATGGGGTCGCACAGAGTCGGACACGACTGAAGCGACTTAGCAGCAGCAGCAGCATGCTTAACAGAGGGCTTCCCAGGTGGAGCTAGCGGTAAAGAATCCACCTGCCAGTGCTGGAGACACAAGAGTCAGTGTTTGACCCCTGGGTGGGGAAGATCCTCTGGAGTAGGGAATGGCAACCTACACCAGTATTCTTGCCTCAAAAATTCCATGGGCAGAGGAGCCTGGCAGGCTACAGTCCATGGAGTGGCAAACAACTGGACAGGACTGAGCACATATATCCATATATACACTTAACTGATGGGGGAAACTGAGCATCAGAGAGGCCAGGTTACATATATAAAGCCTTAATAAAGTTTCTAAGTTAGGTTGAATCATGCCAAATCATGCCAAAAAGCCCAGTTTATTATAGGACAGTTTCACCATATGATCAAAATTTAAATAACCAAAGGAGGTAACTGATAACTCAATGCATCTAGATGATACACAGAGAAAGATATATATATATATATAGTTTCAGGACTTCCTGATTGCCACCTTCGATCCCTGAGTTGGGAAGATCCCCTGGAGAAGGGCATGGCAACCTACTCCAGTATTCTTGCCTGGAGAATTCCATGGACAAAGGGGCCTAATGGGCTACAGTCCATGGGGATTGCAAAGAGTAAGACACGACTAAGCAACTAACGCTTTCATTTTTTTTCATATATGTTTGAGTCTTTGTCAGTGATAAACTGTTGAAGTTGATCATTATATTGGTGAGAAAATATCCAAGTTTTAGAAAATACATACTAAGATATTTAGGAGTAAATGGTCATGATGCATTTAATTTTCCTTCAAGTGCTTTACCAAAGAAGTTTCATATATATGTTTGCAGAGAGGGGAGAAGCAAATGATAAGGTAAATACAGCAAAATCATAATAACAGATGAATCTGTATAAAGAGTATATGGGTGTGCTTTGTACTACTCTTTATTCTTGCAACTTTTCTGTAAAATTTCAATTTATTCCCAGGTGAAAGGGTAAAACAACCTTTGTTTCCTAGAAAAAGAAAATAAAGTGGGAAGACTCACTGTACCTGATATTAAGGCCTACTATAAGGCTATATTTATCAAAACAATGTGGTCTTGCCAGAGGGATAGATGCATAGATCAGTAAATAACTCGAAAAACAGGCCTATACATGTATACCCAACAGATTTTTGACAAGGATGCAAAAGCAGTTCAGTGGAGGACAAACAGCTGTTTCAACAAATAATGCTGAAGCAAATGGACATGCGTTGGCAAAAAAAAAAAAAAATTACCTTGACCTTATATGAAAGTCTAGAAAATGGATTATAGACTTAAATGTAGAATTATAAAACTTCTAGGGAAAAATAAGAGTAAATCATCTGTGATCTGGAATACAACAGAGAGGTATCACCAAATGCATGATCCATACAAGAAAAGGCTGATAAATTGGACTCTATAAAAATTAAATACTTTTGCTCTGTGAAAGACCCTTTTAAGAGGATGAAAATATAAGCTACAAAATGGACAAAAAATCCTTATCCAACAAAGGACTAGTATTTATAATATGTAAAGAATCTCAAAACTCAACATTAAAAAAATCCAATTAGAAAACGTGCAAAGGGACTTACTTCCCTCATGGTTCAGAGGTTAGCAATCCACCTGCCAAAGCAGGGACACAGTTTAATACTTGGTCCAGGAAGATCCCACATGTCATGGGGCAACAAAGTCCATGTTCCGTAACTACTGAACTTGCACTCTAGAGCCCATGCTCTGCAACATGAGAAGCCACCACAATGAGAAGCCTGCATACCACATTGAGAAGCACCCCTGCTGGCTACAACTACAGAAACCCCGGGCAACAGTGAAGATCCAGCACAGTCAAATATAAATAAATTTTTAAAAAATTTAATTGGAAATGTGCAAAAGACTTGAGCAGATATTTCAGTAGAGAGGATGAACATACAAATGTCAAATAAGCACATGAAAAGCTACCCAGCACCATTAGCTATTAAGGAAATACAAATTAAAACCACAATGATATATTAGTGCATACCTATTAGAATGGCTAAAATGAAAAATAGTGATAACGTCAAATGCTGGTGAGGAGGCAGAGGGAGAAACTGGATCATTTATACATTGCTGGTAGGAATATACATAGCACAGCCACTTTGGAAAAGAATTTGGCAGTTCTTATAAAACTAAACTTGGGCTCTAAAATCACTGCAGATAGTGACTGCAGCCATGAAGTTAAAAGACACTTGCTCCTTGGAAGATAAACTATGACAAACCTCAGTTCAGTTCAGTTCAGTCGACAAACCTAGACAGCATATTAAAAAGCAGAGACATCACTTTGCCCACAAAGGTCCACGTAGTCAAAGCTATGGTTTTTCCAGAAGTCATGTACAGATGTGAGAGATGAACTGTAAAGAAGGCCAAGCACCAAAGAACTGATGCTTTCAAACTGTGTGCTGAAGAAGACTCAAGTCTTGAGAGTCCCTTGTACAACAAGGAGATCAAACCAGTCAATCCTGAAGGAAATCAACCCTGAATATTCATTCCAAGGACTGATACTGAAACTCTAATACTTTGCCCACATAATGTGAAGAGCCAACTCATTGGAAAAGATCATGATGCTTGGAAAGATTGAGAGCAAGAGGAGAAGGAGGCAACAGAGGATGAAATGGTTGGATGGCATCACCGACTCAATGGACTTGAGTTTGAGCAAACTCAGGGAAATAGTGAAGGACAGAGAAGTCTGGCGTACTGCAGTTCATGTGGTTGCAAAATGTGAGACATGACTTGGCAACTGAACAACAGCAACAAATAAAACTAAACTACCATAAGACCCAACAATTACACTCTTGGGTACTTATCCCAGAAAAAAGTGAAAACGTATGTTCACACAAAAACATACAACAATGTTTATAGTAGCTTTATTTGTAATAGCCCCAAACTAGAAACAACCCAGATATCAGATATCCTTTGATGGGTAAATGGTTAAACAAACTGTGGTATACCCCTGCCATGGAATACTAAGCAATAAAAAGTAACAAAGCTATTGCTACAGGCAATAAGCTAAATTAATCTCCAGGGAATTATGCTGAGTGGATAAAACCAATCCCCAAAGTTACATACTACATGATTCTATTTATGTAGTATTCTTGAAATGGCAAAAATTATGTAAATAAAAGACAGATCATGGTTGCCAGGGATGAGGGAGATGAGTATGGCTGTGAAAGTACAACAAGAGGGACTTTCCTGGTCGTCCAGTGGCTAAGATTCCAGGTTCCCAATGCAGGGACCCTGAGTTCAATCCCTGGTCAGGGAGCTAGATCCCACATGCTGCAACTCAGAGTTTGCATGCTGCAACTAAGACCCAGCACAGCTAAATAAATTAAAAAAAAATTTTTTTTTAAGTACAGCAGGAGAGAGAGACCTGTGGTGATGGAACTGTTCTGTATCTTGTCTGTATCAGTGTCTATACTGGCTGTGATATTAGACTACAGTTTTGCACAATGTTCCCACTAGGGGCAATGCATAAAGCTGTACATAGAATCTCTGTATTATTTTTTACAAGTGCATGTGAATCTACACTATTTCTAACTTAAAAGGTTCATTTTTTAAAAAATGACAGGTCTGCAATTCATATAGTTCACTCTAATGTCTAAATCATGATTGAACCAAGATTCCACCAAGGTCCACACCTTCGTGGCCACACTAGGCTTTCTCTTGACTGCTGGCTCACTATGAAAGGGCAAGGATCTGCTGCTAGGTTCCAGGGAGGAGGGGAGGACTCGGAAAGGTCACAGGAGTCTGGAGACCCAGGTCAGTCAGGGAGTGCTGAACTACTCTCTTGGGTTTGTTTTTCTTTAGCATATTTATTTGGCTATGCCAAGTCTTCACTGTGACACATGGGATCTTCCTTGTGTTAACTCAGAATCTTTCCTTGTGGTGCTCAGGCTACTTCCTAGTTGCGGCACGCTGGCTCCAGAGCACAGGCTCAGTAGTTGTGGTGCATAGGTTTAGTTTCCCTGACCTATATGGATCTTAGTTTCCTGACCTGGAATCACTGGAAGGCAGATTCTTAACCACTGGACCACCAGGGAAGTCCCTACTCTCCTCTTTGAAATGAGTCCGTTGCAGGTAAGCGACACTGTGAAAGTAATTATGGGCCAGATCTATTCTCTTCTTTCTTGAATCCAAAAGGAGTAGGAAGATATAAATATGAAATAAAGAAGGGGGGTGGGAGAGACCGGGAAGAGAGTAGAAATCAAGAGGTGTCCTCTCTCTTAGCAATGAGCTGCATTTTCTTGTACATCAGCCTTCATTCTCCATAGCACTTAAAGTCTAAAGAAATAATTCCTTAGAAGAAACAATCCAATGAACAAAGCTACTTAGAAATAGCAGACACGTGCCAGCAACTCACACCCTAGAGAAGGGTTACCTCTGCTCCTGAGACTTCTTATTTGGCCTTGGGGTAAGGAAACTTAAATCTAATCCTGGATACTCGAACCATCTGCAAAATACTAGTTATGTCCCTGCCACTCATGGCTTACCATTTTAATCACCACCACCACATCCACTCCCATTCATTAATGGAATTTAACCAGACAACCTAGAAGTTTCCTTCCAGGGTTTCCCACCACCCTTCCCTGCATCGTGTCCCCCTGGTCTTGGAATACTGCTAAGCATCAGTAACCCAAGTTGGCCTGGCTTAGGGACTTACCTTTTCTTCTGTTCTTTGGCATATCCAGTGGATTACAGTTGCTCCTTGGAGGGTTACATTTGCTCACTGCTTAGATTCACAGGTCAGGACAGCATGAGAGAGCCATTCTTCAGCTTGCCCTTTTAGTCCAAATGTCATGTGATTTCATGACACCCCTCCAGCTTGGAGCTGGAACCAGGTCAAAAGTCTCTGGCTCCCACAATCACAGACTGCTCCAGGCAGATCCAGTGGGAAGCCTTATCTGCAGTCCCTGGAGCCTATGGGGAAAGAATTTAGTCTGAGAGATATTCAACTCTACTAGAAACACTCAAGCGCCCTGAGCACATTCATGAGCACTAGCAACATAGAATTTCTTTTCAAATGTCAAAAGTGCGAAACAAATGTTGGGCATAGGACAAAAAGAAAAGAACCCCCCCAAACCCTCAATTTCACTCATGTCATTGGATTTACAAAGCTAAGTCCAGAGATTTAAAAACAGCAATGCTCAAAGTTGATAGGATACAAGATTCTATGTGTGTATGTGTGGAGAGGGGGCTGACAGAAAGGACCTACATTTCCCAGCTAGGCAGAGCTGTGTGAATCCTGGCTCTGCCACTTACTATATATGTCACCTTATCCAACTTGCCTAACTTCTCTAAGTCTCAGTTTCCCCATCTGTAAAATGGATTTAGTAAATAGTACCATATCACAACTCACAGGGTTGTGATATGTTTTATTATCATATATAAAGAATTGAATAGGCTCAATGACAAGAAAGGAGCTTATTATAATACTATGTCCATTTAGAGATACAACAGATTAAAAAGAATAGCATCGTCTTTCACAATTAATAAGTGTGTGTGTGTGTGTGTGTGTCTGTGTCTGTGTCTGTGTGCATGAGTCTCAAGAGAGAGAAATAAAACGGTTGATTCTTGGTGAATATCACATCCTCCAGACTTCATAATTTAACTCTATGTCTGTCTTCTTTTATGTCTGAAGTGTCCTGTTACCCTTCCTTACAGAACGTTCCAGAATGTAAACTAAACTGTATAACGTAAATACACCTCAGGCGCCTTTGGAACCACTGGGCGCTATTTCACGTCACCCCAGTGGTAATGCCAATAGGACTGATATTAACCCAGGAAACAATTCAGAGCAGTCTCCACTTTACACTTATTTTTCAATCTGAAGTTCTGAAGTTCATATTATATTGAAAATAGGTGCTTAAAAGTCTTTCTCACTCCACAGACTAGCACTCTCATTTTCGCATCTGACTCCTGACTTAATCACAAGATTCTATGCCCCCAGCACAGACTTGGTAAAGTAGAGGTTCTCATCAAATGTATACTCATTCTGTTTTCGGTTTATGTCAGAACCAAAGGACTTTATTGCAGGGGAGTAGTGATCTTGAAGTAGTCCAGAGAATGTTGTTGTTGTTTAGTTGCCAAGTTGTGTCTGACTCTTTGTGAACCCATGGAAGGTAGCCTGCCAGGCTCCTCTGTCCATAGGATTTCCCAGGCAAGAATACTGAAGTGGGTTGCCATTTCCTTCTCCAGGGAATCTTCCCAACCCAGGGACCAAAACTGGGTCTCCTACAATGACAGGTGGATTCTTTGCCGCTGAGGCCCAGGGAAGCCCACAGTCCAGAAAACAGGCATAGTGAAAAGTCATTACCACTCTAGGCTGGACTGACAGCAGCCCAGGGGTGGAGTCACTAGAGACTGGAACCAAGGAGATGCCCAGAAGAAACAGCCTCAGCAGAGATTTCAGGAAAATGTTTCCTGACCTGTAACACAATGTGCAGCCCCACATAACCCAGACATCCCACACCTCCAAGGAGTTTTTCCAGAAATCCTCCTTCTCTGTCTCCCTTATGATGTGTGGCATTTCAGAGCAGTGGAGAAGAGTGATTAAAGTCACAGAATTGATCACTTCTGGGTAACTAGCTTCTGCGTACCTTTGTTTTCTCTTCTTTAAAATTGGGAAATTCAGACATATCTCAAGGGGTAAAAGTTGAAGAAGAAATGTGAGATTACATTTACAAAGCATCTAAGCTTGTCTGGCACAAAGCAAACATTCAAATTATGCTAATCCTCACCCTCCCTTTTTAAATGACACAGAACATGCTGTAACAAAAGGCTTTTGTATTCCACCCCTTTCTATTAGAGAACTTTTGTGTGGAGACTAGAAAATCTGTCAAAGGGCAAGGGATCTTTCTGGAATGTTGGCCATGGCTCAGAGTTTAACTGTATGCCTTGGTGGATGGGAAATGAAATATAGGGTGAGTGGTTATCTATAGATGTGTAGTTGGAAAGCCTTCCAGGTAGAGAAGGGAAGGGCCATGGGAATGGCTGAGGGAGGGTGACTTGAGGGTCCCTCCTCTTCTTTCTCCAATCTCCTTGTCAGAGACTTTGGTGAAAATGACAGTCCAATTGTGTAAATTATTTTTTCCTCGCATCTTTCAATTTTTCCTTTTTCAAGTTTTCTATGTGTGGATCTTACTTGTATAATAAGAAAGAAAAATTAAGCACCAATTTTTAGGTCAACTAACAAAGCTGACTCTATTGCAAGTCTTTAAAATGAATGGGGGACTTCCCCGGCAGTCCAGTGGTTAAGACTCAGAGCTTCTACTGCAGGGAACACAGATTCGATCCTTGGTTGGGGAAAGAAGATCCCATATGCCAGATGATGTGGCCAAATAAATAAGTGTTGTAGTTGCTGGTTAGTTGCTCAGTCATGTTTAACTCTCTTGCGACCCCATGAACTGTATGTAACCTGCCAGGGTCCTCTGTCCATGGGATTTTCCAGGCAACAATATTGGAGTGGGTTGTCATTTCCTTCTCAAGGAGATCTTCCCAATCTAGGGATCGAACACATGTTTCCTGCATTGGCAGATGGATTCCTCACCGCTGAGCCACCAGAGAAGCCCTAAATAAATAAATAATAAAAATGCGTGGTAATAGGAAAATGGAAATAAGGTGGGTTCCACTGAGGATTCAGCTCTATCCACAAGGGATGGTGCTGGCTGTTTCAAACCAGTCTCACCAGCTGGGTCTGCAATCCTAACATCTTTTGTTCTCCTGGAGAGTTCCTTTGCAATACTTAGAATTGTGGTATAATGCCCTCAGGGAAGGCCTGCATGCTTTTAAATCTTAGAATGTGAAGATACTCCTTTTTTTGTTTGTTTGAGGTATAATTATAGGTAAAATTGGAGTTCTTAACTTCTCTTCTACTTGCTGTTAATCTTGGTTATCAAAGTATCAGTTTGCTTTTGTGACAGAGATGGGTGGTGCTCACCAATATCCTCTTCTTCCTGGGCCCCAGCTAGACTACTTTCCCAGCCTGACTTGCAGTCAGTCATGGCCGAGTGACTAAGTCTGGCCGAAGGAATGGGGAATAATGATGTACATCACTCAGAAGCCTGGCCTCTGACCATTCTCACATAACCCTCCACACTCTCTTTCTTCACAGATCGGGTGACTGGAAGCTGAAGATCCACTGACTGATTTTTGAAGCCCAGAGGGATGGTGGAGCTTTCAGAAGGAGGGAGCTGGGTCCCTGAATGACTGCGTGAAACAAATTCCTTCTGCTCTTCCATCAATCACATTGAACTGCAGTGTGAGCAAGGAAGACCTTTGCTATGTCTGGCACTGAGATTCTGCAGTTGTTTGTTACAGCAGTCAGAGTACTCTTATAAATACCCCTACAGAGAATGCATGCCGGAGGAGAAATATCTAACTCCGAGTGGTGTCCCTGGCGACATGGTGCCAGATGGACACTTCCAAGGAAGATTAGCTGGAGCTGCATATCACCATCTCCCAAGGGGCCACAAAAAGCAAATCAGATCATTGGATGTAACCTCTAAGGATAATTTTCTCTCAATTACATTTGCTGGTTTATGTTTTCCTCTTACATGAATAATTACCTCAGCTTCTTATTTTCAACTGTGGGTTGTTAATGATGATAGAGGGACCTAAACAGGGTGGATACTAAAAGCTGTTACAAAATGGAGAAGGTTTTTGAATATTTCAGAGGGTGCTTCTGTAAGCTTGGCTTGAAATGTTTCATTGCCTTATCCTGTGATACTAACAGGCGTCCATTAATTCTTTCTTTCATTAAACAATTAGTCTGAACAAATATCCCACTAGTCCCTGATACAGTGGGATATAACTCTGAGAAACTGAACACCTGTGGTTCTTTTACTCAAGGAGCTTATGGTCTAATGGAGAAGAAAGACATTAAATAACCAATTACCCACACAGATAATCACACAAGTGGAATAGGTGCTATGAAGGAAAAGCCCAGTGTACCAGTAGTGTTAGAACATATAATGGTGGGGGTGGGGGTGTGGTGGCTAAATTCACTGAAAGGGAAACAGCTCCCTGAGAAAGTGATGTGAACTTTGAGACCTGCAGGATGACCAGTTGTCCAGGGGAAAAATATATAAGGTATGGGAAGCAGATCTTAATGTAGGAGAACTACATTAATATAATTAACATTAATATTACTAATAATATTAACCAATGGTTTTATACTACTTATTATGGCTCAGGTAATTTAATCCTTTCAGCAATCCTATAAGGTATAGGACTATTATTATTTTCATTTTGCAAATGAAAAAACTGAGGCATAGAAATGTTAATAAGTTGCTAATAAACAGCAAAGGAAGAATTTTCACTCCAACTACCTGGCTCCAGAATTTTGTACTCTTAGTCACAATAGTCTGCTGAGATTTGGTAGATTCTGGGCAGGAATAGAGAAGACAGGCATAACTGAAACTTGGTGAGCAAAGAAGAAGATGGCACAAGTAAAACAGCGAGATGGACTTGGGAATTCTCTCAGGGTAGGGCTTCCCTGGTGGCTCAGTCAATAAAGAATCTGCCTGCAATGCAGGAGACGTGGGTTCGATCCCTGGGTCGGGAAGATCCCCTGGAGAAGAAAATGGCAACCCAATCCAGTATCCTTGCCTGGGAAAATCCATCGACAGAGGAGCCTGGGCAGGCTACAGTCCATGGGGTTGCAAGAGTCAGACATGATTTAGTGACTAAATCACCTCCATGGCATACACTAAGAGGTCAATAAAGCCCCTAAAATTCTGAGCAATCTTGATCTTTATTTCGTCCATGTGAATTTGGTGACCCATGAACTCTGGCGGTCATGACCCTGGGGGAGAGAGAAGTGGTCCTGCCACATTAGCAGCTTGCACATCCTATTAGCCGCGATTCTTCCCTATGGAGTTTAATTCTTTCTTCTGGATAATAGGCCTGGGGGCCACGAGGACATCCTGCCCATGGGTTCAATGTACCTGTTCTTTAATTAGTGTTTTGCTCATGATGCCTGTGACTTCTCAGCCAGCCTGATACACCTCCCAGGTGAGCCCAGGACAAGCTGACTTCATCTAACTCAGTACAATCATTACCCTTGTATACCCTCCTCACACAATTCACCCCTCTTGCAGTCGAGACAGGAAATGCAAAAAACAACAACAACAAAGCTTCTAGAGTTATGTTGTTCATTACAGCATCCACTAGACACATGTAGCTATTTGCCTTTACACTTAATTAATAACACTTTATTGAATAACTTAAAAATTCCTCAGTTGAACTAGCCACATTTATTTTTGGCTGCACCATGCAGCATATGGGATCTTAGATCCCAGACCAGGGATAGAACCCATGCCACCTGCATTGGAAGCAGGGAGTTTTAACCACGGGATCACCAGGGAAGTCCAAACTTGCCAGATTAAAAATATTCACTCATAACAAGTGTCTTGTGGCTACTATATTGACAGCATAGTTAAAGAACATAAAGTTTCTACTGTTGCAGAAAGTTCTATTAGACAATATAGAAACATGCTTTATGCTTCTTGGGTTCATCTTAAGATCTGTAACCATAGCAGAGTGCGTTTTATTCCAGAAGCCATTCATAATACATGATACCTCATTCATATTCATAGATTATTCATCCTCATTCAACCCATGCACGCTAATGTAGACTGAACATCTACTGCTGTCAGATTCTATACTGTATACTGAAAAAGGCTGCACTATCACACTGTTAAAAAGTCTTAGATGACTAGAGCAAAAAGGGTTTGAAATATGGATGCACCGGCCTATCCCAATTTGGGGGGGGGGTGGCGGTTGTTGTAGGTAGATAATCAGACCTTGGGAAAGGTACTTAAGCTCTCTGAACCTCATAGCACTGTTGTGGGTATTAAATGAAGGTATTAAATATATGAAAAACACTTAGTAAGCATTCAATAAATAATAACTGTTAATGTTCACATCATCATCATCTTCCAAGTTGACCGGCAACACAGTGGGAAGGGAATTCAGCCTTATTCATTTTGGGATAGTAATAAATGTTATAGGCCTTCTTTATATTGATCACAGATTACCCTCTTGATGACACTTAGCTCTGCTGTGGGCTAGTCATTAGATATCTGAAGACTATGCCTGCTTATCCCCTCCCCACACTCAGCCCTGGGTCCTTCACCTACCTACCCCACTTCTGCAACTCCTCCTTCCCATTTATTTCTGAATATTTTCTTCTTTCACAATGCTTTTCTAAAAAGTAGAACTCAGACCCTCTCCAGGTACTTCAAGTATTGCCCAAATACTATATAGTCAGAGACTACCAAAATATGTGCCATGAGGAGGAATTCATTTAATAATTTTTTAACATTTAAAAAATTCATTTAAAAATCATTTATGAAGTTTACTCCTATAACTGAATTTTGAAAGTTAAGTACAAGACTTAGTTCATATCCACTACACACATGCACACACACATTTTTTATATGAGTGGTATCATAGTCTATGTTTTGTTCACATTTTTCATTAACAAGAAATCTGAAAATATCTCCAATGCTAAGCACAATATGATGCCTCCATTAATCTGAACACAAAACTATATTTCTATATGAGTGAAGATCCTGTTAGTTGTCTTTTTAGAGGGTGGAAGATTTTTAAACAGTAGATTAGGCTAGTGTATAGTTACCTAAAATCTCAGAATTTTTTTTCATAAAATTATTAAGCCAAGTTCCTCCCACTCTATACTTCTGCAACTGCTGAATATTTTAAGCCTAAATGTAGGACTTGGCATTCATTTCCATTAAACTGCATTTTGTTGTTTTGACCTAACTTCAAGGTCTTTCAAAATCTTGAGTGCTTTATCCAAAAGGCAATCCCTCCCAGCTATAAATCTAATAAATATAATTTTACTTCCACTAAATCACTGCAGCATCAAGGCCAAAAGCAGAGGCCTATAAAACAGATGTGACCTTGCTTCAGATACACGGATCTGCTTCCACTGATCTTTGCAGGTGACTTGCCCTGGGACTGTGTGTTTAACCTGTCGCTTTCACCCTTCCTCCATTTTAGGTCTCCATTTTTTTTTTTAATGTTTATTTATTTGGCTGCATCGGGCCTTAGTTGTGGCATGCGGGATCTTTCATTGTGTGTGGACTTCTCTTTAGTTGTGGCACGTGAGCTCAGTAGTTGTGGTACACTGGCTTAGCTGCCCCGTGGTATGTGGCATCTTAGTTCCCTGACCAGGGATCGAACCTACTACCCTGCATTGGAAAGGAGATTCTTATACACTGGACCACCAAGAAAGTCCCCTAGGTTTTCCTCTTTATATTTGAACCAAAAGACTATCAAGCATGATAAATCAGATGATAAAAACAAAATTCGTCACAAGAATTTGAAACAGCAGAGATAAAATAGAGTTTCAGGATTATCCGAAGATTCCAATTGTAAATTAAATATAGATCAGAAACTCATTTGATGAACCCTTATTTATTAATCGTATCCATTAGGAGGGGATAAATGAGAGGTGAAATCCAATCTGCTTGTAAAAAGTCAGCCAACAAGGAGGTTTTAAAAGGAGTGTCTCATACACATCACTTTTTCTGAACCTCTAGTTTGGAGTGTGTGGAGTCATCAGTGGGTTCACAAATGTCATTCTCTGTCACCTTCCAGGCACACAGCAGGGTTGCAGCTCCCCACTTTTCACAGCCTTCCCCAGAGGCAGTCACTCTTAATTGTTTGACCTATACCTTTCAAGATATTTCTTCTACATTTCCACATATGAATAAATATGAGTAAAAAATATCACTATAAGATATTTAGAAATATCGACCACATTCCTTTCTTTTTATTTCTTGTTTTCAAAACTGATAAGGTTTAAATTTTTTTTTTTTTTTTTGGAGTATAGTTGCTTTACACAGAGAAGGCAATGGCATCCTACTCCAGTACTCTTGCCTGGAAAATCCCATGGACGGGGGAGCCTGGTAGGCTGCAGTCCATGGGGTCGCTAAGAGTCGGACATGACTGAGCAACTTCACTTTGACTTTTCACTTTCATGCATTGGAGAAGGAAATGGCAACCCACTCCAGTGTTCTTGCCTGGAGAATCCCAGGGACGGGGGAGCCTGGTGGGCTGCCGTCTATGGGGTCGCACAGAGTCGGACACAACTGAAGCGACTTAGCAGCAGCAGCAGCAGTTACTTTACAATGTTGTGTTTGTTTCTACTGCACATTAAAGTAGATCAGCTAAAGGTATACATATATCCCCTCTTTTTTGGATTTCCTTCCCCTTTAGGTCACCACAGAGCATCAAATAGAGTTCCCTGTGCTTTGCAATAGGTTGTCATTAGTTATCTATTTTATACATAGTATCAATAGTTTATACTATTGATACAATAGTATCAATAGTTATATACATCAATCCCAATCTCCCAATTCATCCTATCACCTCTTTTCCCCTTTGGTATCCATGTTTGTTCTCTATATCTGTCTCCATTTCTGCTTTGTAAATAAGATTGTCATACCAATTTTTTTGGATTCCACATCTATGCATTAATATACAATATTTATTTTTCTCTTTCTGGTTTACTTCTTCCTTTCTTGCTGTAACTCTCCAGTTAAACAGCTTGCCTTTTTTGTGCTCATTGAGGGGAGGATGATAAAAGACAAGTATGGGGGTTGTGAGGGTCTTTCCTTGGCTTTGGTTTTCCAAAGTCTAAAACCCTTGGAATGAGGATGAATCTTAGTTTCTATAGTGCTAAGTAAGAAAATTAAGGACAGAGGGATTGCTCACTCATCATTTCTTCTCCCTTGGATATTTCCCTGGGAGGAGGGGAGCAGACAGTCTGAAAGAAAGTAGTGAGGATATAGATTTCAGACAGTTCTGGAGTGAGAGTCTTGGTAGGTTGCCTCTGAGGCAGCATTCTGAGACGTTGCTTGTCGACTGTCCAGTACCCTGGCAGGGAATAGAAACAGCAAAACAAGTCCTGGGCCTGACAAATGACTTCTGTGCCCGGGAACAAGATGGAGCAGCAGCAGGCAGAAACTCTTGGGCTCACAGGATGGAAACACCTAGGGGACTGATGACCACACATCAGGAGGATGGATATCTTGGCAGGTGCCTGTGTTGACAGAGGACCTTGAGTATCAGAGGGACCAATCGCGCCCCCATCTCCCAGTTCCTTGAAACTCAGAGGCACCCCTGGAGAAAAGGAATGATAAACTTCAAATTCATTGAGAGTATATCTGCAGAGTTGATATGGTGAGGACTCAAAATAGAAATTAGACCAAATTATAAAAATAAAAGAAGTTCTTTTTCTTGCATATCTGAGTAATGGACTTACTATCTATCCATCACACACACACACACGTGCGCACACACACACACATACTAGTTTTTATATAAACGGTATAATCTACAATAGTTTATATTTTTTATTAATGGACTTCCCTAGGGGTCCAATGGTTAGGAATCTCCCTGCCAATGCAGGGGACACAAGTTTGATCCTTGGTATGAGAAGATTCCACATGCCACAGGGCAACTGAGCCCACACGCCACAAGCCCTGAAGCCCATGCACCCTAGAGCCTGTGCCCCGCAACAAGAGGAGCACCACGATGAGAAGCCCGCTCACCACAACTAGAGAGGAGCCCCTGCTCACCGAAACTGGAGAAAGCCCACGGGCAACAGCAAAGACTCTGTGCAGCCAAACATAAGCAAACAAACAATATACTTGGAAAATTATCCAGTGCACAATGGTCCATATACGGATAGACTATGATTTATTATTTACTACTTAACCATACCCTTACTGTAAGATATTCAGGTTGTTTCAAGTGTTCGCTGTTTCAAACAAGACTTCAACATATATTCTACGTAACTTTGTGCACATATGTGTTTCTGTAGAAAGGAGTCCTTGAAATAAATAGGATATAGGATCAAAAGACATGTGAATTTTTAATATTGATAAGATATATACTAGCAATTTGCCTTCCATAGTGACTCTATCGCTTTGTATATCCTGTGACAGTGTAAAAATTTCCCTTTACGTTATAACCTCACAATCTTGAATATTATTAGTATTTTAAATTTTTGAGTTTGATAGTTAAAAGCATTTTTCATTGTTCACTTCAGGGTAATTGAAAAGTAAGAAAATTTCCTCCTCTTTCCAGCTTTGGCCAACTGGCATATCCCATTTTAAGAGACTAAGAAGCAGGGATTTCTTGGATCTCCCCAGTGGCCCAACAGTTAAGACTCCGTGCTTCCAATGCAGGAGGTGCAGGTTCCAGTTGGGGTACTAAGATCCCATATCCCACACTGTGTGGCCAAAAAAAGTACAGACTTCTAAAAGAAACAAGTGATTAACCAAACCAGATTTCTAGTAGAATCTTACTTAAATATATCATAATGGAATCCTGATTAACAATCTCATTTTTCTCAGATACAACACTTAATAAATTTAATGATGAAACTCTTTTATAGTTGTCCATAACTTATTAATAAATAATGCAGATAAGGTATAATAGAGAATTTAGCTTCTTTTCAAGCATTCATGGAGAGTCACAAAGCTTGACAAAAGAATATTCAAAAGTACAGTAAGGTAGAAATCATACCCCCCAAATTTTTTTTCTTTACTTTAGGCCCCAT
Source organism: Oryx dammah (assembly GCF_014754425.2). Taxonomy (NCBI): domain Eukaryota; kingdom Metazoa; phylum Chordata; class Mammalia; order Artiodactyla; family Bovidae; genus Oryx; species Oryx dammah. Next base: position 78,011,682 of record NW_024070212.1, read on the forward strand.
TGTGCAGCATGTAAGATTAGTTCCCCGACCGGGGATGGAACCCATGTCTCCTGCATTGAGAGCCCAGAATCTTAACCACTGGACCAAGAGGGAAGTCCCATACTAAAAAAATTTTGACCACAATGCAATAATACTATAAATTAATATCAAAATTAAAAAATCAAAAACCCTTCTGCATAGAATTTGAAAGAAAAACTATTAAACAGCCTTTGTGTAAAGAGAATATACAAACAAAATTGAAAAATTTCTATAAGTACTATAATGAAAGCATTGCATGTCAGAATTTGTGAGATGCTGCTATAAAAATAATTGGAGGAAAACTCACACTCTTAAACATGTATAAAAATGATAAAATGAACATAAATGAATTAAATTTTCAACTTAAACAGCTAGGGAAAAAATCAACAAACTGAATCAAGAATTCCAAGGAAGGATATAATAAGGAGAAAAGTATAAATCAATGGAATATGACATAGACACATAATTAAAATATCTTAGGAAAGAATCAGTGAAAGGAACATAGCTACCTTTTGAAATGGAGGAAATTTAAGAAGTTTTATTTATGGAGAAACATGAGACAGATTCCTTCTAAGGCCAGAAACAAGATAAAGGATGCTATTGTCTCCACTACTACTTAACACTGTTGGAAATATTAACCAGTGCAGAAAGAGAAACAATTAGAAACAAAAGAGAAACCAATCAGAACTAAAAAAGTGGAAAATAGGTGACACTATTCCTATGTACAGATATTAAACATGGAAGAGCCAACAGGATCAGTATTACAACACAGAAATAATAAAAGAATTCCCTAATATAGCTGAATGTAAAACTGACATATGAAATTAACAGCCAGCTGTCTGTCAGTCAACTGCTTGCTACTGGTCTTCAAGAAAATAAGGAGCTAGTACCAGATGTAAATCAGCTAGGCCACTAAATACACTACTGAACTAGACTGGCAATTTTTTAAAAAGAAAAACTTCCTAGTACCTGAAGAACACAATGAGTTGATTTACATAATACAGAGAGTAGCACTGGGACAAAGCAGATAAATATATCAATGTGAATAGGAAATAAGATTTTCAGTTTGAGAAGAAAATATAAAAGAGGGTATGGAAAAATCTTGCAATATTTAAATTTGAACTAGAAACATCAGTATGAACTTATCACTTAAAATATGTACATTTCTTAATTCTATCTAATGTCACCACAATGACAGTGAGCATACTTGGTGCCAGGATCCTGGTGGTTTCTAAATACTCCATTATCCCAGTAAAAGAGACCAGAACTCTGCGGAGAATTGACTAATTCCAGGTCTTGGAAGGGAAAGTTGAGATGACACTGTGAAATCTTATGTCAACAATCAAGTAAGTATTCAAACACTGATGGAGCCTCATTAAAAAGAAACAAGAACAACTTGAAGAGGATCCTACTTGCCAAATATGGGACAATTTGAACATGAGAAAATAATTGTTAGAGCTAAAAAGGCAGTTAGCAAGACATGAGGTTACAAGATCAGTACACAAAAATCAATTACATATCTGTACTAACAATAAACAATTTGAAAATGAAATTTTAAAAATTTCATTTACAATAACATCAAAAGAATATAATACTTAGCAACAGTATTTTCTAAAAACCATAGCAAAAGATATGTACACAAAAAACGACAAAACTTTATTGAGAGAAATTGGAAAAGAATTAAATAAATAGAAAGGCATCACATGATCATAGGAGGGAAGACTTAATATTGTTAAAATGGCAATATACCCAAAATTGACCTACAGATTAAATGTAATCTCTAGCAAAAAATCCCAGCTGTCATTTTTTGCAAAATTGACCAGTTGACCTTAAAATTCATGTTGAAATTAAAGGCACCCTGGAAAGGTCTCCTCTTGAAAGAGAAGATCAAAGTTGGAGACTTGTGTTTTCTATTTCAAAATGTACTACAAGACAGTGTAATCAAGATTGTAGTGATGGCATAAGGAGAGATACATAGATCAATAGGAGAGAATTGAGAATCCAGGAATAAAACCATTTATCTATTTTTAGTTGATTTTAACAAAAGTACCAAGACAATTCAATTAAGAAAGAATAGCCACTCTAACAAAAGTTGCTGCACAACTGCATGTCCACATGCAAAAGAATTGTTGGAGCCCCACCTTATGCCATACACAAAAATTAACTCAAAATAGACCAAAGACCTAAAAAGGATTATAAAATCCTTAGAAGAAAGCATAGGGGTAAATCTTTGTGACTGTGGATTAGGTAATTGTTTCTTAGATATGACACCAAAACACAAACAACACAAGAAAAAAAATGGTAAATTGTATTTCAGTGTTACTGTTGTTCAGTCGTTGAGTCGTGTCCAACTCTTTGTGACCCCATGAACTGCAGCACTCCAGGCTTCCCTGTCCTTCACTATCTCCTGGAGTTTGCTCAGATTCATATCCATTGAGTTGGTGGTGCTATTTAACCATCTCATCCTCTGCTGTCTTCTTCTCCTTGCCTTCAATCTTTCCCAGCATCTGGGTCTTTTCCAATGTGTTGGCTCTTCACATCTGGTGGCCAAAGTATTGGAGCTTCAGCTTCAGCATCAGTTCTTCAAATAAATATTCAGGGTTGTACTTCATCAAAATTAAAAACTGTTGGGACATTCCTGGTGGTCCAGTGGCTAAAACTTCACAGGGGTCCTGGGGCTCAATTCCTGGTCAGGAAACTGAAAGATCTGTGCCACAACTAAAAGACCCTGTGTGCCACAGCTAAGATCCAGCACAGCCAAAAAAGTAAACATTAAAAAAATAATAATAAAAGACTGCTGTGCTTCAAAGGACATTATCAAAGAAAGTGGAAAAACCAACCCATATAATGGGAGAAAATTTTACAAATCTTCTATCTGATTAAAGTCTAGTATGCAACATTAAAAGAACTCTTACAACTCAACAATAAGACAAACCCAGTTTTTAAGTGGGAAAATGGTATACATAGATAAATAGACATTTTTCCAAAGAAGATGTACAAATGGCCAGTAATGAAATAAGAAAGATGCTTGACTTCATTAGGGAGATGTAAGTCAAAATCACAATAACATTCCACTGCACATCCGTAAGAATAGATATAACCAAAAAGACACAATAGGACTTGGGAGAACAAGATGGCGGAGGAGCAGGTGGACGTGGAGTGCATCTCTCTCCACGGATACATCAGGAATACATCTTCAGACACAGAAGGGCCTGCAGAACACCAGCTGAGAGTGGACAGGAGTACCTGACCAGTGGAAAAGAATATATAGAACCATGCAAATCTCAGTAATATGAAGGAACTAGGGGGAAAGCCAGGAGTGTTAGTAGGACTGGCCCTGCCCTTAGTGGTGGGGTAACTGAAGCAGGGGTCCAGTTCCCATGTTGGGGCAATTGTCTGAGTCAGAGGAGAAACATTTAAGGCTGAGAGTGAAACAGCTGATTTGTGGCAGCCTAAATGGAATGAGAATCAGACAGTCCTTGCCACAGTCATACATACCCCAGACAGGGACGCAGGTTCCCTGGAAGGCAAAGCAACTAGGAGCTGGAGTTTAGGGATTGTGAAGCAATCCCAGAGTGAGGGCTGCTGTTGACTGAGGAGAGACGGATCAAGGGAATGTGAGGGAGGAGATCGTGGTGGGAAATGCCTGTGGAGGAGAGCAGAGCAGCTATGGAAGCAAGGTGATACTGCTGAGTCATGTGTAGGGGGTGGAGCCCTCACCATAGCCTCTCTCTCCCCACATGCTAGCATCGGCAGCTGAACAGTAGAGAGGCTGGGCCATCAAATGCCTGACCTAGGGAACTAGAGTAGGACCCCACCCAGAGTGCTCCTTTAAGTGCCTGACACACTGATCTCCAGAGTAGGACCCCAGTCAGGGGGGCCCCTCTATGTGCCTGTTGCACGGAACAGAGAAGGACCCCAGGCAAGGGAGCCCTCTAAGTGCCTGAATGGGCAGAGCTATGGAGAAAGACTGGCCAAAGAGGCCTTCTGATCGCCAGCTACCAGAGGCTCAAAAAAGATGCTGCTAAGAGCCATAACTCCTGTGGCAGAGACAGTCCCTGTCCCTGAACACTTGGTGCCGCCAAGGTCCCTGCAAGCCAAGCAGCAGCATCACCTTCACGCTCAACCCTCACTGGGGCAGAGCTGCCACAGGCAAAAAAATCTTGCTTCTATACGTGCAGGGTCACTTCGGTAGTGTCTGACTCTTTGTGACCTTGAAGACTGTGGCCTGCCAGGCTTCTCTGTCAGGGAGGGGGGTTCTCCAGGCAAGAATACTGGAGCATATTGGCCAATACTGGTTGCCATACCCTTCTAGAGCACTATATTTCCTGCTTCCCTAGCTGCCATCTCCCCTCAGTACCTGGTGCTGCCAGAACCCTGCAATCTAAGCAGCTGCACCACCTCCACACTGGCCCTCACAGGGGCAAATCCAAGTCCTGCAGGGAGGCCTCAGGAGCAAACCCCAGTGGACGACCCACATGCAGGGGTGGAAATAAAACCACAATTGAAACCCAGGGGCAGTGTGGGTAAGGCAGAAGACTCAAAACCTTCCCACCAGCTGTATAAGCTGCAGAATAAATCCACATGATCAACGAGGCAGACCCTTGTCTATGGAATATATAAATGATAATTGAGAGCTCCCATAAAAGAAAACACACTAGTTCTGATAGCTTTGGACACCGGAGGCAAGAACACACAGGAGCAGGACCAGATTAGACTCTGAGCTGCCCTCACAGCAGGTCCAGAGATCAGCACAGTGTTGGAGAGCATCCTGGGGTGGTGAAGTGGACTGTGACTCCCAGTGAGGAGAGGGACTCTGAAGCAGTGACTCAAGAAAGACATTTTTTACTCTTATGTTTTGACTTGTCCTGTACATTCTTTTGGATTTTCTTTTCCTTTTTTCCCCCCTTTATTGTAGTTCTTGATTTTATTGGCACTATGAAATCTTATTAAGCTTTTGAGCTTTTTTTCCCCTCAGTCACATTTTTATTGTTCTTACAAACCTCTGCCTCTATGTTGGGCTTTTGCAGTTCTGTGGAGTTTTCCTTTTTCTTTTCTTTTCTTAATTTTTAAAACTTATTATTTTTTCTACATTTACTCCTTTTTTGCTTTTCCTACTGTTCTTTTCCCCTTGCAGTTAATCGTCAATGCATATAAATCTTCTTTATCTACCTCTATTTAACTATGCATCCAGCAGTGACCTGCTGGAGGAGGAGATGCTCGGGGTGTGGCAGTGTCTGCACGGGACCTTTTGAAGGAGTCCTCATTATCTTCATTACCTCCACCATAGTCTGGCCTCAGGTCAAACAACAGGGTGGGAACACAGCCCCAGCCATCAACAGAAAATTGGACTAAAGATTTACTGAGCATGGTCCATCAGAACAAGACCCAGTACCCCCCTCAGTCAGTCTCTCCCAACAAGAAGCTTCCACAAGCCTCTTATCCTTATCCATCAAAGGGCAGACAGAATGAAAACCACAATCACAGAAAACTAACCAAACTGATCACACAGCCTTGTCTAACTCAATGAAACTATGAGCCATGCATGGAGGGCCACCCAAGATGGATGGGTCATGGTGGAGAATTCTGAAAAAACCTGGTCCACTGGAGAAGGGAATGGCAAAACATGTCAGTATTCTTCCCTTGAGAACCCCATGCATAGCATGAAAAGGCAAAAAGATAGGACACTGAAAGATGAACTCCCCAGGTCGGTAGGTGCCCAGTATGCTACTGGAGATCAGTGGCAAACTAACTCCAGAAAGTATAAAAAGATGGAGCCAAAGCAAAAACATCACCCAGTTGTGGATGTGACTGGTGATGGAAGTAAAGTCTGATGCTGTAAGAGCAATATTGCATAGGAACCTGGAATGTCAGGTCCATGAATCAAGGCAAATTGGAAGTGGTCAAACAGGAGATGGCAAGAGTGAACATCGACAATTTAGGAATCAGCGAAATAAAATCGACTGGAATGGGTTTTCACTCAGATGACCGTTATATCTACTACTGTGGGCAGTAGATATAATTTCTTCTTCTTTAGAAGAAATGGAGTAGCCATCACAGTAAACAGAAGAGTCCAAAATGCAGTACCTGGATGCAATCTCAAAAACGGCAGAATGATCTCTGTTCCTTTCCAAGGCAAACCATTCAATATCTCAGTAATCCAGGTCTATGCTCTGACCAGTAATGCTGAAGAAGCTGACATTGAATGGTTCTATGAAGACCTACAAGACCTTCTAGAACTCAACCCAAAAAAAAGATGTCCTTTTCTTTACAGGGGACTGCAATAAAAAAGTAGGAAGTCAAGAGATACCTGGAGTGATAGGCAAATTTGGCCTTGGAGTACAAAATGAAGTAGGGCAAAGTCTAACAGAGTTTTGCCAAAAGAACACACTGGTCACAGCAAACACTCTTCCAACAACACAAGAGAAGACTCTACACATAGACTTCACCAGATGGTCAATACCAAAATCAGACTGATTATATTCTTTGCAGCCAAAAAAAAGAGAAGCTGTATACAGTCAGCAAAAACAAGAGCAGGAGCTGACTATAGCTCAGATCATGTATTACTAAATTCAGACTTCAATTGAAGAAAGTAGGGAAAACCACTAGACCATTCAAGTATGACCTAAATCAACCCTTATGATTATACAGTGGACATGACAAATAGATTCAAGGGCTTAGACCTGATAGACAGAGTGCCTGAAGAACTATGGAGGAGGTTTGTGACACTGTATAAGAGGCAGTGATAAAGAACATCCCCAAGAAAAAGAAATGCAAAAAGGCACCATGGTTGTCTGAGGAGACCTTACAAATAGTTGAGAAATAAAGAGAAGCTAAAGGCAAAAGAGAAAAGGAGAGATATACCCGTTTGAATGCAGAGTTCCAAAGAATAGCAAGGAGAGATAAGTAATAAATAAAGAAAATAATAGAAGAAAATAATAGAATGGGAAAGACTAAAGATCTCTTCAAGAAAATTAGAGATACCAAGGGAACATTTCATGCAAAGATGGGCACAATAAAGGACAGAAATTGTATGGACCTAACAGAAGCAGAAGATATTAAGAAGAGGTGGCAAGAATACACAGAAAAAAAATACAAAACAGATCTTCATGAACCAGATTACCATGATGGTGTGATCACTCACCAAGAGCCAGTCATCCTGGAATGTGAAGTCAAGTGGAACTTAGGAAGCATCACTATGAATAAAACTAGTGGAATAAGCATCACTTAGGAAGCATCACTATGAATAAAACTGATGGAATTCCAGTTGAGCTATTTCTAAATCCTAAAGATGATGCTGTGAAAGTGCCGCACTCAATATGCCAGCAAATTTAAAACTCAGCAGTGGCCACAGGACTGGAAAAGATCAGTTTTCCTCCCAATCCCAAAGAAAGGCAATGCCAAAGAATATTCAAACTACTGCACAATTGCAATCATCTCACACGCTAGTAAAGTAATGCTTAAAATTCTCCAAGCCAGGCTTCAACAGTATGTGAACTGTGAATTTCCAGATGTTCAAGCTGAACTTAGAAAAGGCAGGTCAAGCTGCCTTTAGAAAAAGCAGAGGAACCAGAGATCAAATTGCCAACATCCACTGGATCATCGAAAAGCAAGAGAGTTCCAGAAAACATCTACTTCTGCTTTATTGACTAAGCCAGAGCCTTTGACTGTATGGATCACAACAAACTGTGGAAAATTCTGAAAGAGAAGGTAATACCAGAGCACCTTACCTACCTCCTGAGAAATCTGTATTCAGGTCAAGAAGCAACAGTTGGAACTGGACATGGAACAATAGACTGGTTCCAAATTGGGAAAGGAGTACATCAAGGCTGTATATTGTCACCCTGTTTATTTAACTTATATTAGAGTACATTATGCAAAATGCCAGGCTGGATGAAGCACAAGCTGGAATTAAGATTGCTGGGAGAAATATCAATAACCTCAGATACGCAGATGATACCACCTTTATGGCAGAAAGTGAAGAACTAAATTAGAGCCTCTTGATAGAAAGTGAAAGAGGAGAGTGAAAAAGCTGGCTTAAAACTCACCATTCAAAAAATGAAGATCATGGCATCCAGTACCATCACTTCATGGCAAATAGTTGGGGAAATAATGGAAACAGTGAGAGACTATTTTCTTGGGTTGCAAAATCACTGCAGATGGTAATTGCAGCCATGAAATTAAAAGACACTTGCTTCTTGGAAGAAAAGCTATGACCAACCTAGATAGCATATTCAAATGCAGAGCCATTACTTTGCCAACAAAGGTTTATCTAGTCAACGCTATGGTTTTTCCAGTAGTCATGTATGGATGTGAGAATTGGACTATAAAGAAAGCTGAATGGTGAAGAATTGATGCTTTTGAACTGTGATGTTGGAGAAGACTCTTGAGAGTCTCTTGGACTTCAAGGAGATCCAACCAGTCAATCCTAAAGGAAATCAGTCCTGAAACTCCAATACTTTGGCTACCTGATGCGAAGAACTGACTCATTGGAAAAGACCCTGGTGCTAGGAAAGACTGAAGGTGGAAGGAGAAGGGAATGACAGAGGATGAGATGGTTGGATGTCATCACCAACTCAATGGACATGAGTTTGAACAAGCTCCGTGAGTTGGTGAAGGCAGGGAAGCCTGGCGTGCTGCAGTCTATTGGGTTGCAAAGAGTTGGACACGACTGCCTGAGCAACTGAACTGAACTAAACTGATCTACTATTCTTTCTTTCTTTTCCTCTTAACATATTTGTTAGTTTTATTTTCATGGCTTTATTTCCCACCTTGCTTTAGTTTTGTTTTCTGGTTTGTGCTTTAGTTAGTTTTGTTCTTAACTGGTAAATATAATTTTTTATTTCCTTTGTTCGCTGGGTCAATCTACTGTACTTTATTTTTGTTGGGCTGTTTTGACCTTACTCATGGGTATATATGTATATGTGTATATTCCATTATTTTAATTATTATTTGCCTGATTTTGTAACTTTTTTCTCGGGTTCATCTTTGGTCTCTCATCTTTGAATATTTGTTTTAATCTCACTTAATACCATAACAAATCACTGTGGTATCTTCATTCCTGACCAGAGATCAAGCCCTGAGCCTTTGGAGTGGGAGCACTGGCTCCAAGACCCCGGACTACCAGAGAACTAACCCTAGGGAGTATAACATAGTGAGAACTCATGCAAAGCAATCCAGTTGAATGCAAGACCCAGCATCACCCAACCACCAGTAACACCCTGTGGTACTACTAAACAACAAACAAAACAAAAATACAAACCCAATCATCAGCAAACACGATTACCACCTCACTCAGCCTTGCCCATCAAAGGAAAAACAAATACTTAGCACAAATCTCACCCTATACCAAGCGTACACAAACCACTGGACCAACCTTAGGAGGGCAGACCCTTGAAGCCTGGGAAAAGGAGACCTCAACCACAATAAGTTAACAAAAAATAACAAAAAGACAGAGAAGTACTACACAAATGAAGGAACAAACTATAAACACAAAAGTCCAAATAAATGAAGAGGAAATAGGCAAACTACCTGAAAAAGAATTCAGAATAATGATAGTAAAGATGACCAAAAACCTTAAAAACAAAATGGAGAAAATGCAAGAATCAACTAACAAAGACCTAGAAGAATTAAAGAGTAAACATACAGAGACAAACAACACAACTACTGAAATTAAAAATACTCTAGCAGGAATCAATAGCAGAATATCTGAAGCAGAACAAATCAGTGAGCTGGAAGACAAAAAAGTAGAAATAACTTTTGAAGAGCAGAATAAAGCAAAAAGAATGAAAAGAACTGAAGATAGTCTCAGAGACCTCTGGGACAATATCAAACGTACCAACATTTGAATTATAGGGGTCCCAGAAGAAGAAGAGAAAAAGAAAGGGTATGAGAAAATTTTTGAAGAGATTATAGTTGAAAATTTCCCCAACATGGAAAAGGAAATAATCAATCCAAGAGGCACAAAGAGGATAAATCCAAGGAGAAACACACCAAAGACACATACTAATCAAACTAACAAAGACTAAACACAAAGAAAGAATATTAAAAGCAGCAAGGGAGAAGCAACAAGTAGTATACGAGGGAAGCCCCATATGCTTAACAGCTGATCTTTCAGCAGAAACTCTGTAGGCCAGAAGGGAATGACAGGATATATTTAAAATACTGAAAGGGAAAAATCTACAACTAAGATTACTGTACCTGGCAAGGATCTCATTCAAAAGTGATAGAGAAATAAAAAGCTTTTCAGACAAGCCAAAGTTAAGAGAATTCAGGACCACCAAATCAGCTTTACAACAAATCTTAAAGGGACTTATACAATCAAGAAACAGAGGAGAAGAAAAAAGATCTACAAAATCAACCCCAAACAGTTAAGAAAATGGCAATAGGAACATATATATCAATAATTACTTTCAATGTAAATGGATTAACTCCTCCAACCAAAAGATACAGACTGGCTGGATGGATACAAAAACAAGACCCATATATATGCTGTCTATAAGAAACCCACTTCAGACCTAAAGACACATATAGACTGAAAGTGAGAGGATGGAAAAATATATTCCATGCAAATGGGAAGCAAAAGAATGCTGGAGTAGCAATCCTCATATCACACAAAATAGACCTTAAAATAAAAAATATTACAAGAGATAAGGAAGGACACTACATAATGATCAAGGGATCAATCCAAGAGGGAGACAACAATTGTAAATAGTGACTTAGCAGCAGCAGCAGCAGCATGCACCCAACATAGGAGTACCTCAATACATAAGACAGACATAAAAGGAGAGATTGACAGTAACACAATAAGAGCAGGAGACTTTAACACCCCACTCACCCCATGGACAGATCATCAAAACAGAAAATTAATGAGGAAACACATGTCTTAAATGATACATTAGATGAGATGGATCTCATTGATATCTTCAGGACATTCCATCCAAATGCAGAAGAATACACCTTCTTCTCAAGTGCACATGGAACATTCTCCAAGATAGACCTCATCTTAGGTCCCAAATCAAACCTCAGTAAATTTAAGAAAATTGAAATCATATCAAGCATATTCTCTGACCACAATGTTATGAGACTAGATATCAATTACAGGAAAAAAAAAAAAAAACAACTGTAAGAAACACATGAACGTTAAACAGCATGTTTCTAAATAACCAACAGGTTACTGAAGAAATCAAAAGGGAAATCAAAAAATTTCTAGAAACAAATGACAATGAAAACACGACAACTCAAAACCTATAGAATGCAGCAAAAGCAATTCTAGAGGGAAGTTTATAGCAATACAATCCTACCTCAACAAACAAGAAAAACATCGAATAGACAACCTAACTTTACATCTAAAACAACTTGAAAAAGAAGAAAAAAATAAAATTAATAGAAGGAAAGAAATTATAAAGATCTGAGCAGAAATAAATGAAAAAGAAATGAAAGAAACAATAGTAAAGATTAATAAAACTAAAAGCTGGTTCTTTGAGAAGATAAACAAAATTGACAAACCTTTAGCCAGACTCATCAAGAAAAAAAGAGAAGAATCATTTCAACAAAATTAGAAATGAAAAAGGAGAGGTTACAACAGACAAATGCAGAAATAAAAGGAATAGAAGAGACTGTAATGAACAACTCTATGGCAATAAAATAGATAACCTGGAAGAAATGGACAGGTTCTTAGAAAAGTTCAAACTTCCAAGACTAAACCAGGAAGAAATAGAAATTATGAACAACCCAATTACAGGCACTGAAATTGAAGCTGTGATCAAAAATCTTCCAAGAAACAAAAGTCCAGGACCAGATGGCTTCACAGGAGAATTCTATCAAGCATTTAGAGAAGAGCTAATGCCTATTCTTCTAAAATTCTTTCAAAAAATTGCAGAGGAAGGAACACTTCCAAACTCATTCTATGACGCCACCATCACCCTGATACCAAAACAAGACAAAGACAACACAAAAAATGAAAACTACAGGCCAATATCACTGAAGAACATAGATGCAAAAATCCTCAACAAAATTTTAGCAAACAGAATTCAGCAACACATCAAAAAGCTCATACACCTCCCTGCTGCTGCTGTTAAGTCACTTCAGTCGTGTCCGACTCTGTGCGACCCCAGAGACGGCAGCCCACCAGGCTCACCCATCCCTGGGATTCTCCAGGCAAGAACACTGGAGTGGGTTACCATTTCCTTCTCCAATGCATGAAAGTGAAAAGTGAAAAGTGAAAGTGAAGTCGCTCAGTCGTGGCCGAACCTTAGCGACCCCATGGACTGTAGCCCACCAGGCTCCTTCGTCCATGGGATTTTCCAGGCAAGAGTAGTGGAGTGGGTTGCCATTGCCTTCTCCACACCATGATCAAGTTGAGTTTATTCCAGGACTGCAAGGATTCTCCAATAAATGCAAATCAATCAATGTGATACACCATATTAACAAATTGAAAGATAAAAGTCATATGATAATCTCAATAGATGCAGAAAAAGCCTTTAACAAAATTCAGCACCCATTTATGATTAAAACCCTTCAAAAAATGGGCATAGAAGGAACCTACCTCAACATAGTAAAGGCCATATATGATAAGCCTATGGCAAACATTATTCTCAATGGTGAAAAACTGAATGCATTCCCCCTAAGATCAGAAACAAGACAAGGGTGTCCACTTTCACCACTATTATTCAACATAGTTTTGGAAGTCCTAGCTATCTCAATCAGAGAAAAAAAAGAAATAAAATGAATACAGATCAGAAAAGAAGTAAAGCTCTCACTGTTTGCAGATAACATGATACTGTACATAGAAAACCCTAAAGATAGTATCAGAAAATTACTAGAGCTAATCAGTGAATTTAGCAAAGTTGCAGGATACAAAGTCAATACACAGAAATCACTTGCATTTCTATATACTAACAATGAAAAATCAGAAAGAGAAATTAAGGAATCAATCCCATTCACCATTGCAAACAAAAAGAATTAAATGTCTAGGACTAAACTTACCTAAAGAGACAAAAGAACTATACACAGAAAATTATAAGAACACTAATGAAAGAAACCAAAGATGACATAAACAGATGGAGAGATAGTCCATGTTCCTGGGTAGGAAAAATCAATATTGTGAAAATGACTATGCTACCAAATGCAATCCACAGATTCAATGTGATCCCTATCAAATTACCAATGGTATTTTTCACAGAACTGGAAAAAAAACCATTTCACAATTCATATGGAAACACAAAAGACCCCAAATAGCCAAAGCAGTTTTGAGAAAGAAAAATGGAGCCGGAGGAATCAGCCTTCTTGACTCCAGATTATACTACAAAGCTACAGGCATCAAGACAGTATGGTACTGGCACAAAAACAGAAATATAGACCAATGGAACAAGACAGAAAGCCCAGAAATAAATCCATGTGCGTATAGGTACCTTATTTTTGACAAAGGAGGCAGGAATATACAATGGGGCAAAGACAGCCTCTTCAATAAATGGTGCTGGGAAAACTGGACAGCTACATGTAAAAGAATGAAATTAGAACACTTCCTAACATCATATACAAAGATAATCTCAAACTGGATTAAAGACCTAAATGTAAGACTAGAAACTATAAAACTCTTAGGAGGAAAACATAGGCAGAACACTCAATGACATAAATCAAATCAAGATCCTCTATGACCCACCTCCCAGAGTAATGGAAATAAAAACAAAAGTAAACAAGTGGGACCTGATTAAACTGAAAAGCTTTTGCACAGCAAAGGAAACTATAAGCAAGGTGAAAAGACAACCCTCAGAATGGGAAAAAATAATAGCAAATGAAACAACTGACAAAGGATTAATTTCCAAAATATACAAGCAGCTCATATAACTCAATGCCAGAAAAATAACCCAATCAAAAAGTGGGAAAAAGATCTAAACAGACATTTCTCCAAAGAAGACATACAGATGGCTAACAAACCCATGAAAAGATGCTCAACATCAGTATTAGAGAAATGCAAATCAAAACCACAATGAGATATCACCTCACACCAGTTAGAATGGCCATCATCAAAAAGTCTACAAAAAATAAATGCTGGAGATGGTGTGGAGAAATGAACATTCTTACACTGTTGGTGAGAATGTAAATTGATAGAGCCACTATGGAAGATGGTATGGAGATTCCTTTAAAAACTAGGAATAAAACCACCATATGACCCAGCAATCCCATTCCTAGACGTATACCCTGGGGAAACCAAAATTGAAAAAGACACATGTATCTCATTGCTCATTGCAGCACTATTTACAATAGCTGAGCATGGAAGCAACCTAGATGTCCATCGCCAAATGAATGGATAAAGAAGTTGTGCTGCATATACACAATGGAATATTACTCAGCCATAAAAAGGAACACATTAGAGTCAGTTCTGATGAGGTGGATGAACCTAGAACCTATTATACAGAGTGAAGTGAATCAGGAAGAGTAAGAGAAATAGTCTTCTAATGCATATATATGGAATCTAGAAAAATGGTACTGAAGAATTTATGTACAGGGCAGCAATGGAGAAACAGACATAGAGAATAGACTTATGGACATGGGGACGGTGGGGAGAGGGTGAGAGGTATGGAAAGAGTAACATGGAAACTTACATTACCATATGTAAAATAGATAGCCAACGGGAATTTGGGAGGGAGGTTTGTATACCTATGGCTGATTCATGTTGAGGTTTGAGAGAAAACAACAATATTCTGTAAAGCAATTATTCTTCAACAAGAATAAATTAAAAAAAAAAAGACACAATAGCAAATGTTGGTAACAGCATGAAGACACTGGAACCCACTGGAACGCACTGCTGGTGAGAATGTAAAATTCTTACCTTCGAAAACAGTTTGGCCATTCGTTAAAAAGTTAAACATAAGATTACCATATGCCCCAGGAACTTAATTCTTAAGTATTAATATATAACCAAGTGAATTGAAAACATCCATCCACACAAAAACTTATACACAAGTGTTCATTGCAGCATTATTCTTTATAACCAAAAGATGGAAACTACCCAAGTGATGAATGAACAAAATGTGGTACATCCTATATTAATAGAATATTTTCCCCCACAAAAAAAGAATTAAGCACTGATTCACACTACAACATGGATGAACCTTAAAAAAACAAAGCTAAATGAAAAAGCCAGGCATAAAAAGGCCTCTTACACAGTTCCATTTACAATGAATGCCCAGAATAGTCAAATTCATAGACAGAAAGTATATGAGTGGTTACCAGGGGCTGGGGAGAGGAAGAAATTAAGGAATCAATAAATATTCAAAACAGTAAATATATTTTAAAACTTTTTTTTAATGTAGCAACTTAGTAATTAAAGTATTTCCCAACTAAATAAAAGATAAAAGAATACTACTCCTGATGCCTTTCACCCAGTCAACAACTATATCCTTTTTTTCTTTTTTTTTTTTGCCACATTTGCTCAATAACTGAAAATGAGCTTGACTAGATATAAAATCCTTGGTTCACACTTTTTTTCCTTGAAAATATTACTCAATTGTTGGTTTGATTTGTATACTGAATCACTGGGTCTTTTTGACCTAAAGTTTAGAGGAGTTTTTCTGGACATGTAAGCATATGTCTTAGGCTTTTCTGCTGGCTCAGTGGTAAAGAATCTGCCCATTAAGGCAGGACACACAGGTTTGATACCTGATCCTGGAAGATCCCCCATGCCGAGGAGTAATTAAGCCCATTAGCCACAACTATTGAGACTGTGCCCTAGAGCCCGAGCTCCACAATGAGAGAAACCACAGCAGTGAGAAGCCCGATCACCACTAGAGAGGAGCCCCCAACTCACAGCAACTGCAGAGAAGCCCCCGCAGCAATGAAGACCCAGCACAACCACAAACATAAAGAGTATGTCTTAACACTGACTATTTCGAGTCAATTTTCAGAATTCCCGGTGTAACCTTCAACATACAGTACCCCTTTCAATATATAGATTCAGGGTTTGCTTATTTATTGGTAAGTTTTGCATCACAGCTTTAAATGTTGGCTTTTTTTCTTCTTTACAGACTCAGTTATAAGTATATTAGATCTTCTTTGTCAGACTTCTATAGCTATTATTTTTTTTCTGAGTTTCTTACTTTTTCTTATTGTTTCATTGTCATGGAAATTTTCATCTCACTTTTCCACATCTCCTTTGTATACTTTGATGAATCTATTCCTTCTTGTGCATCTTGTAATTTAGTCCTAATTTTGGAGATGGTGGTCATTTCATTCACTTTCTTTTCTGTGTTCAGTCAATTCTTATTTCACACCTTTTTGCTTTGTGCCCACTTCTCATCTGCATTTATGGATTACTGATTTGTGATGTTTTTTCATATCTTTTATGGCTTGTCTAACAATATTTGATTCAGGTTGGAGTGTTGTGATAGAGCTTCTGCTTTTAGATTGGGCCTTGAATGCTTTCATCACCTGAAGAATTTTGATTCTCAACTGATTTCCTTTTAAAACTAACTTTCTGTGTATATTGGCTGCTTTCACCTGTTCATTTTCAAGACTTACGGATTTTCCTGGACCAGATGTTTCCATGGATAGGATTGAAGGATTTGAGTGACTTACTAGTTTCTTAGTTCAAGAGTGCCCTCTTCAGTTGGTACAGTGAAATACAATTTCTTTAATGACTAGCCTTTTGGAGGATAGGGGAGGAGGATTAGGGAGAGTTTAGTAAAATGAAATTTAATGAAACTCTCATTTCTCTAGAAACCGTCATTTCTACCAACTTCTTTATTTTTCCCACTTGTTACTGTATCTCCAAGAGATGTCTCCTCCTTCTAAGTTCCTTGTTTTCTGAGACAATTTTCAAAATTCTACGGTGTAACTTTCAATATACAGTATCCCATACAGTAGAAGTGGCACTTCTTCCTACATGTTTTTTAGACTCTTTCTTCCCCCATTAGTGACAGCCCTAATCCAGCATGGCTCGTCTCAGTATTTTTCCACTTAGTGTTGGGACTCTGTAAATGTCACTGCACTCTCTGTTTTCCAAATAATCCCAGCCTCACTCTCCATTTTCAAATGGGCTCCATAGGCAGTGCTCTTAATTAGAGATATTTCTCCACTCAAATACAATAAAAGTTTGTTTTCTGGTTATGTGGTAGATATAACTGTGTTATGTAGTGAGTTAATTGTGATTTTATTTGCTTTCCTTGATCTGTACAGTTTGGGGAAGATATATAGAAAGGGTAAGACTTAGGCAACTGTCATCTTCAGAATCCTCACCATCTAACTTCAGTTGATAAATACCAACAGGCATAAATTTTTAGGGAATGTTTTCATGCATGTACGCAAAGTCACTTCAGTCATGCCCAACTCTGCAACTCTATGGACTATACCCTGCCAGGCTCCTCTGTCCTTGGGATTCTCCAGGTAAGAATAATGGAGAGGGTTGCCATGCTTCCTCCAGGGGATCTTCCCAAACCAAAGATTGAACCTGCATCTCTTATGTCTCCTGCATTGACAGGCAGGTTCTTTACCATTATTGCCACCTGGGAAGCCCAGGGTATTCATGAGCACTAAATTGAGTTGTTTTATTGGCTTAATATGGGCTTCCCTGGTGGCTTAGATGGTGAAGAATCCACCTGCAATGCAAGACACATCGGTTCAATCCCTGGGTTGGGAAGATCCCCTGGAGGAGGGCATGGCAACCCACTCCAGTATTCTTGCCTGGAGAATCCCGGTTGACAGAGGTACCTGGCAGGCTACATACAGTCCATGGGGTTGCAGAGCTGGACACAACTGAGCAACTAAGCACAGCACGCTGGCTTAATAACAGTTCAATACAGATAAAATACAGATGATTCATTCAGGTCTTTAAGGGATGCTAGCCTGCACCCCCTTCTCCCCTACTGCTGGACCCAGGGTGTTTGATGTAATATAACACAGTCAGTGGATATAGGGCGGTCAGTGTATTGGGGCCATTACTGTGAAGAGAATAACTGATCCGTCTTGACTAATCTGGACACAGACCATTCCTTTTTGTATCCCTGATTCTTCCTTGACAGGAAATCACTTTCTCAGGGTGCATAGACTTAGAATGGGGGTGTGCAAGATGGCAACTCCTGATGGAATAGAAGAATTAATCCCTCCATGGGAGCTCTTTCTGCCTTGTAAAGGGACTGATGCTAGGATCCTGGATGGGAGAAAAGCTGGCCACAGGAAGGACTCAACACTGCTCAGGTCCTAGCCACCCCCAAGTGGCAAGGCTCTCCACCCTGACTGTTGCAAGTCCTGCCCAAGGCCAAAGGAGCCTTGACTGCAGGGCCCTTAACTGGTTATGTGGTAGATATAATTGTGTTATGTAGTGAGTTGTGATTTTATTTGTTTTCCTTCATCTGTATAGTTTGGGGAAGATATAGGGAAAGGGTAAGACTTAGGCAACTGTCACCTTCAGAGTCTTCACCATCTAACTTCAATTGATAAATGTCAACATGTATAAATTTTTAGGTCTCTCTGGATCTTTGGCTAGTGAGAGTCAGCTGAATAATCATATGTGAGCACTGGAGTTGAAGTCCCCCTTTCTCTAATCCTGAGGTTCTGGTGTATAATGCTTGGCCCATTGTGTGACACTAGAGTATATCTTCAGTAATTGCAATCTTCTGTTACACGTGCATATATGTACACATACATATAATATTTACATATACATGTACTTTTCTCTGTGTGTGTGTGTGTGTGTGTGTGTGTGTGTGCTTCCGTGGTGACTCAATAGTAAAGAATCCACCTGTCGATGCAGGGGTCAGGGATTCAATCCCTGGATTGGGAAGATCCCCGGGAGTAGGAATGGCAACCCACTCACTCCGGTATTCTTGCCTGGAAAATCCCATGGACAGAGGAGCCTGGCAGGCTACAATCCATGGGGTCACAAATGAGTTGGACACAGCTAAATGACTACATAATACATATATTTATATGCACATATATAAAATACATATACAACATATCTAGTTTAGGTAGGTTCCCTCAAGTATGGGCATGGTTTTCATTTAATTATTAGTTGCTTACAGAGTCACTGGCTGAAATGAATATGGGGAAAATTAAACCAAATTGAACTCTGGGGAAAAAACCTCAAGTTATCTAAACAGGTAGTGTTCTCTGATAAATCAGAATTCTATATAAATAAGATTTTATTTGGTCATCAAAATTAGAAATCCTCTCCTTCATACCCCTTTGCTCTTGTATACGCTACCCCCTCACTTCATGGACATCCAGCCACTAAGACCCTCTTTTCTACCTCCTGTATTCTTCTCATCCAGAAGTCCCACATCAGCTTAAACAGATATGCTCTTCGGCATGTGCAGTGTTTTTAAAAAGTTTAAATTGCCAATATTTAAAAATAAGATTTCACACAGTGGTTCCCCTTGCAGAAAAATATAATACAACCACCCTTTTTTGTTGAACTCTACTATCACATCTTAGTTCAGACCTGTAGTACAATTACATCATGCAAATCAGATGAGTCTCCTCTCAGCGTAAAGTCTGCTGTGAATTTTGAGACGAGGTCAATACAACTTCCCAATTCAAGTTGGTCTTATCTTTATCTCCCCAGTCCTGCCTCACATGGTTCTGGCATCCGTCTGGCATATGTGCTTGTATTTCTATATACATCCTATTCCCTTGGCCTGGGTTCTCTTTTCCAGCATCACTCAACTCAAATATTAGCTCTCCCTTCTTCTCTGCTTGGTTAGCCAAGAGTCACTCCTGTGTTCTTTCAAGTATAATCCAGTGACTTAACTCCAACAGTTACATAAAGAGTTATTTAATCATATGTCCATCCCCTCCAGGAAATTGTAAGAAAGTCAAGGACAAAAACTGGGTCTTACTCATCTTTGCAGCCCCAGAGCCTAATAGTATTTGACAAGTGAAAGTTGTAACTGAATGACATACCCATCTTGGACCCATTTCTATCAGTCAGCTTGGGCTAAATCATGCTGTGATACCGGCTCCACCCAAATCTTAGTGGCTTATAAAACCAAAGGTTTGTTTTTCATGCACACTACTCGAGTGTCCATCATGGACTGGACACATCCCTACTCCACATCTTTACTTTCAGTTCAGTTCAGCTGCTCAGTCATGTCTGACTCTTTGCGACCCCGTGGACTGCAGTACGCCAGGCCTCCATGTCCATCACCAACTCCCAGAGTTTACCCAAACTCATGTCCATTGAGTCGGTGATACCATCCAACCATCTCATCCTCTGTCATCCCCTTCTCCTCCCGCTTTCAATCTTTCCTAGCATCAGGGTCTTTTCAAATGAGTCAACTCTTCACATCAGGTGGCCAGAGTATTGGAGTTTCAGCTTCAGCTTCAGTCCTTTCAATGAATATTCAGGACTGATCTCCTTTAGGATGGGGTGGCTGGATCTCCATGCTGTCCAAGGGACTCTCAAGAGTCTTCTCCAACACTACAGCTCAAAAGCATCAATTCTTTGGTGCTCAGCTTTCTTTATAGTCCAACTCTCATATCCATACATGGCTACTGGAAAAACCAAAGCCTTGACTAGATGGACCTTTGTTGGCAAACTGTCTCTGCTTCTTCACTTTAGGATTCAGGTAAAAGAAAAGCCCCATAAAGCTGCCAAGTTTCAATGCAGATGGAGAGATAGGTACCCATCCTCTGGTCCTAAGGCTTCTACTCAGAAGCAACACCTTCATTTCTGCTCACCTCCAGCGGTTAAAGCACATTATATACCCAAACTTTAAGCCATTGGGGCCAAGATATAAAATCCTCCTAAAAAGTGAATGGTTTGAACTTTAAAACAATGTCACACATTGCCATTAGGTCCAGTTCACCTTTCAGGGACACGGAAGCCTGGAGAACAAGTTGCTGTGTCCGCTGGAGTCTGACTTCAGCTAACGGAAAGTCCCTGCAGGAGATAGTAAGAGGGCGAGGTTGGGAGAAGCCAAGGCATGTGCCCCCGTCCCTGTCACAGGAAGACTCTCCTTCAGAGGCTCTGTTTCCTCTACACCTCAAGCTCCCACCAGAGATGTCTGCTGGAGTACTGCTTTCTGTTGAGTAAGCCTGGATGGGATGATCTTAGAGTCAGGCACTCTGATCCAGTCTCCTTACCTGTAGGATGGAATCTACTTACATCATCCAGTTGCTTCAAAAATAAAGAATGTCCATGGAAATAGGTAAAGAATAAAGTGCAGGAAAATAAAGGAGTTTGAAGGTAAACAAAGTGAGGCAACAGACTATAGCAAAAATGAGACTGGGGGGTCATAAATCTTGGATTTGGGGTCTCGTTCTGCTACCAACTATCACATTATCCAGGGAACACTATATTCTCAGTTTTCCCCATCTTCAAAGTGGAGAAAACACTGTTGATAATAGGAAGGTGCCAGAGTGGCATAAATGAGAGTATTTGTGAAGGTGTGTACTGCCAAGTATAAAAGGCTATATAGAAATGTTAAATGAATTCACTAGTTATAAGCAGAAAAAACTTTATTTCTATCAAATTAAAAAGTATGAATCGATCTTCAAGCCAGATAAAATCATCAATAACACAATTAACAGAGCATGTACAGATTAGACTACAGGTTTAGATACTTTGAATAAGCACATACACCAAAATCAAGAGGGCTGATAATTTTCACACTGAGGAAAAGCACTGACTCATCGTAAACACACAACTTCTGGGAAAATGGAGCTGACATTTCACAGGAGAGTAAACCAGAAGCAAGTTGTCATTAGGTTAGAGAACTGATTTGAGCTTGAGAGGAATCACGGTGAAATGCCATTGTAATGCAACAATCTCCCGAGATCTACTCATCTCAAAAACAAGAATATATAAAAATCAGTAGTACAAATTCTCATAAAACTAGGGAAGCCCTCTGTGCCCTGACACCTTGGAGCTGACGTAATGACTGAGTTTTCATTTTTCTTCCCTTTATTCTTCTCTAAATTAAACACAAAACTTTGTTTTTATTTAGCACATTTCTGTCTCAAGAGAAAGGTTTTATGAAATGAAATTAGACACACATCAACTCCAGTGAGAATCTTCAAGGTGCAATGCTCTTTTGACATGTGCTTAAACAGGAAATCTTTTATTTCAAGAATGACACTGTGCTTTCTAGAATAGCCTAATTATCACCAAAGAAGGAATGAATATATCCAACACTACCCCTCCCAAAACACACACTACCTCTCTCTCTCTCTCTCTCACACACACACACACACACACACACACACACGAATTTAGGGAATTTCCTGAAGCATACAGATAATGACATTTATTTTGGCAAGAACTGTGCAATTTGTTAAAAGAAAGATAAGGTATGGCATTTATCAGCAACTGTAATTATGTCTCAACAGACGCAGGAAGCAAATTTTCCTCACAGTTGAAATACGGCTTCACAGTTCCCCCGTCATCTGGGTCTTGCACACGTTGCCTCTGGAAACCAGACTGGGTCAGTTATATAAGGAAAGGGACCTTATGACCAGACCACATTCCCACATTAAAAGGTGTCTGTTCCTGGGTTCCTCTTCTGAAACACCAAACAGACGAGGAAGCTGCTGAAGATGGCGGGGAATAGAGCGCAATTCATACTATAGACATGACTCTGTCTTATGAATTGCCTTTCTGGCCAAATTACTGCAGCAAGAAAAGATATTGTCTATTAAGTGAAAAGCAATACATAAAATCCATCAGGTAGATATGAATGCCTCCCGAGATCCCGTGACCCAGCAGGGGACAGACGAAACACCGTCCTCTGTATAGACAGTGTGCAGCTACCGCCAGGCCCCACTGATGCCCATTTCCTGTCTTGACACTAGAGCCAAAAGCAAAGATTCCAGGTGGGAGCAAATATCTTGTTTTACCTATTCATGAGAATAGGGAGCACAAACTAGAGAAACATAAAAAAAGCCTTTTTGAATTTCCTGATTAATCCCTATACATATAGGAAAAGGTTAAGTAAACAGGAGCATTTCAGTTTTAAAACACAAGGAGGCAAGATAATTGAGATAATACTATTACATAGGCTAATTGTTGAGGATTTAATTAAATAATGGATGGAGTGCACATAGCACCAATAAACAATGACTACCAAGCCCTTTTGATACCTGAACATACTTGGAAATTTGCTGTCTTTATGATTTAAGCCAAGACTTCTCCCTCCCCTCCTGCCCCCAACACACACCACAAGCAGGTAGTTAAAACTTCTTTAAACAAATAACCAAAATCAGATATTGAACTCAGTTTCCAGTGATTTAAAAAGTATAAAAACTCTACTTATGGGTTTACATGGGCATCTTTCTATCAAAATTTATCCTGTCAACAACCTATAGGGCTTCCCTGGCAGTCCAGTGATTAAGACTCTGCACTTCCACTTCAGAGGGCACAGGTTCGATTCCTGGCTGGGTAAGTTCTGCATGCTTCACGGTGTGGCCAGAAAAGAAAAAAACTCAACCTAGAAATGGCAGGAGACGCCACAGCATCACCTATCTCCCAAGAATCTTCCATTGCCTATGGCTATTCTTACCTTTTCCCCTTCCCTACCAATGAGAGGAGCACACCCTGGATGAAGCTGGAGCTCATGTGAGCTGAGCTATTGGAAGGTTTTGAGAGTCACCCTGGAGAAGGCAGGTGAGATGGGAAGCCATTTCTTCCAGAATTGTGAGTGATAAGCAGTGCCACCACACCAGAGGGCAGGCAAAGACGCAGATTTGGCGTTCAGGACCATGTTAATGTGCAATGTCACGCAGGGAGGGTGACCCTGGATTAGGAGCTCAATCGCCATTCATTCACTGGCTAGCACTATAGGAAAGATCAGTTACTATGGGGGCCTTGTTTGGGGGTGGAGGCAAGGGAGTCATTTGTTCTGCTGTCAGGGAAACCAAGTATTTAGTGTCTGGAGGGCTCCCAGGAGTCTAGGGGAGTTTGTAAGCACCATGGCTGGGGTGGCACAAGCATCAGGGTCCCTTCAGGGACACAAAACCATGGACACTGAGAGAACAAGGTAGCACTGTGAGCTTGCCGCTGCCACAGAGTAGCCTGGACCCAAGCCAGGCCTACTTTGACAGCCTTTGATTTTACTTACGTACAAAAGTGAAAGTCACTCAGTCATGTCCCACTCTTTGCAACTCCTGTGGACTATATAGTCCATGGAATTCTCCAGGCCAGAATACTAGAGTGGGTAGCCGTTCCCTTCCCCAGGGGATCTTCCCAACCCAGAGATCGAACCCAGGTCTCCTGCAAAGCAGGTAGATTCTCTACCAGGGAAGCCCTCATTTTACTTATAAGTGAGCAGTTATGGATGATCAAGGGCTCAGACTCTCCTCTAGCAGCTTCCTTTGCTTAAGCAAAAGGGAAAAAGGAAAAGGAACACCCTCATAAAGAGGTGGATGTCAGCAGAGTGAACCCTGCCATTCTGGATGTGAGGCCACTTGGATATACAAGCAAGCTCAGAGCCCTGCATTGCTTGCGACAGGATGCAGGTGGTTACCATCTAGGAGCAGAGCCAGGAAACCTGCATTCAAGGGTGTCTACACTGCACGTTGGCAGCAGAAGCCAGGTCAAGATGCTTTACTCCGCCGACCCTCGCTTTGTTCATAAACATGGGATCATGCCTGTCTCAAAGGACACTGGCAAGATTAAATGAGATGTTTGCAAATGTCCTAAAACTATACACGCATGACACTCAGCAGGCCTTCAATACATGGTACCTATTATATGCTTGCTTTAGAGTATATGGAACACAGCAGTGTTTTCAAGTTCTAAATAAGCAGGAAGCTGGTGGGGATAAGAGAAAGCAAAATGAATGCAGAGCTGGCTAGAATCAGAGCAGGAGGGGATATGTAGGAATTTTAGAAACCACCCAAACTACTCTTTGTGCCTAGCTTTGATGGAACCTCACATGTGGCAGTAGAAGGAAAACTAAACAGATCCCTTTAATTTTATCTTGGTCAAAATATTTTCAAGAAAATTTTATTTATTTTAGTGCAAAATCATTGAAGGAAAAGCTAGACTTTGTTGAAGAAAACCAGAAACATTTTTTTTTTAGGCTATCGAACATCATCAAACAAGCATCATCTTTCAAAAGCCCGTGGAAACAGTGTTTGGCTTTCATTATGGTCTCACCTAGCAAAGGTGACTGCCCTCTACTGCAGTGCAACCTCAGAAATAGCACACACTGTTGAGATGCATTGAGCGACTGACACTGGCTTTAAGTGTCTATTTTGCTGGAAGGGAGAAGGGAGGGAAGGATGAAGGAGCAGAGTATTGAGTCAGGGATCACCTAGGCTATTTCCCATACCTCTTCCCCAAAACTCCAAAGCCCATGATTACATTGCAGCATCTGATAAACATCAACAGAAGGGAGGAAAGTTTTGAAGATTTTTCTGCTTCCAAAAAAGCACACACTTTCCTGAATGATCCCTATAATAACCTTAACTTTCTACTTTTCCTACTTTATGGAAATTGTCTCCATGGCAAAACTACTCTAAATTGTGCAATTTTCCTCAAATAAGACTTGTTTTTCTCTATGCCTGGTTCCCCTGGAAACCTGAGCTGTATCTGCATGTCTGATTTTCACCCTATCCCCATCAACTGGCATTCAAACACAACTCTTCTCAAAAGTCACGGTCATGCACTGATATTTCACAAATCTGAACTGGGCATTTTAACTGCATAAACCTAGAAAGTAAATAATCTTACTTCACTTGGATTCAGAGGATGAGGAGGAAACTGGTCTGTGTTTCCACTAAGGTAGCCAAAGAACATTCACATGACGGGACAAAGTAAGAGGGACTGGCCAGAGTGGGGGTAGTGTTTGTAGAGAAGATGCATGGCTACCATACAGAATCCATGGGTCAGTGAATGACTGGAAATTCACTGTGACATTTTCAGAAAATAAATAATGTGTTCCAACATCACCTATGCTGAAAGGCTTTTGTTTTCTCAGAAGTATCAAGAGTTAGACAGAAGTCACTCCTGGAAATAGTAAAGGACCCTCGCTGGTACAAGCACGATGCATGAAGAGAAATATCTATTTTTAAGGCAACTTTCATTGTCTTTCCCAGAGGAGGGTGAGCATTAGTGGCCACCAAGTCTGGAAACCAGGCAAATTCTTAATAAATCATTTATTGATACTACATTCTAATGAATGACAAAATAGTGTGATCTATATTTCTAGACTTAATGGCCATCCTATAGAAAGCATCTTTGGAATAGAATAAAAAATTACAATTTTATCAAATCCCATAATCATAAAGCTGTCATTATGAGTCTAGGCACAGCTAGTGCAACATTTTCCTTGACCCTACAGGCTCCATTCCCTTTACCAACTATTTATAATATGCTTGGGTCACTCACATGAGAAAAACACTGTCAGCATCAATATTTAGCAGCATTTCAAAATATATATTTTTTTGTCTTCACTATAGGCTAAACTATTCTTTCAGTCCAGTAATTCCATATGGTCTTATTTACTTCTATGCATAAGATACAATCTTTTAACATTTATGCAGGTGAATATTTCCCAGTTTTTGAGAGTTCCCCAAAGACTCTTAGGGTTTTATTTTGCCACATAAAAGAAAGGAGCGGTATCAACTCATGAGAGTCAGACCAACAGTTTAAGTAGACCCTCCACACAGTTCAGTTCCTGGTGCGTAAAGAGACTGAACGTTGTCCCCCAGCTCTCAGCTCTCAGACAGGAATTTGAGAGGGATAAAAGCAGGAACAATATTACTTAATAGTCTAGGGAGGGAGAAAACAGATGTCTAATAAAAGTAGTAGAAACCAAGTCCTTTCATTCCAGGATGTCTGAAAAAAGAGATTCAGTGGAGTACGGATGCAGAGAAGGCGTCATTCCTAACAGAAAAAAAAAATGAACTGTGGACAGTCACTCAAGGCCAGAGAAGCAATCACTGAGAGCTACTGTTTCAATCCCACCGTCACCAGGAGGGCACATGCCAGAGAACCAGGGACAGAGGCAGCTATAGCCCCTGGCATTCTCAGGCCTCCTGGTGCTATGTTTCAACAGCCTTTAGGGGCTGGGGAGAGGCAGGGAGCACCACCCTCACGTGTGAAAAAGCTATTATGGCAACAATCTGGCCATGGAAAATCAACTAGAGCTTGGGTGATACACCGCTTGGAATCCAGCCTGTGTTGCTTCCTTTCTTATAAAGAACTTGAGACCTGTGCAGGGACATCTTAAACACGTGTAGGTGGCCCCTCTTTTAGAAAGGCAGAGAAGAGCCTCATCATTAACTCATTCTATTCATTAGTTTTCATGTCTGTTCACCATTTAAACTAGAAAAGACATTGCAAGCTATCTCAGCTAGCTGCTAACTGGGGCATGGCACCAACACTACACACACTGCTGAACGAATGACCATATCTTCCTGGCTCTTCCACTGCGCAGGCTCAGTAGGCTTCTTTGGACTGAACAGGTGTGATCTTGTTCGAGAAAAGCGTGTAAACATAGGGCCAGATTTTGTTAGTCTCGGTTCCCGAAAACTGATGGAGCACTCCTCGGCTCCTGAAAAACAAAGTCCGACATACAGGGCATTTTAGGTTTCCTTTTGACATGATATCAGCACAGATGAAGATCCTGGGTATAATGTAAACACAATCTCCTGGTCTACATCACACATCACTGAGTCCCAAAACCAATGTATCAACACCCCCAGTCCGGTACAACTAAATAAAGCCCTATCCTCTGCAACGCTGAAAAGCTTGATGTCATGCCACCTCTTCTTCTCCCCTTTAAAAACATGATAACGTTATAGGGACAACCCCAAATCTGCCTCAATACACACAGTGAAAAGCAAATCAGTGACAAATCTTGCTACTCTAAAACCCTTGTTATAGATCATGAAACACAAGATGTATCCTAATAAATGGTCAAGAACTTCATATCTAAAGGCTGGCTAAATTATTTGGGGGCTACAAGATCAGACAATGATTACAGCAGAGGCTGTACACTGCTGTCCTGAATGCAGTCCATACATGGGCTTTGTTTGGCATCCAAGCTATTAAAAATTTTTTAGGGAACTGCCTGGTTGTCCAATGGTTAGGACTCACTGCTATTACTGCCAGGGGTCCAGGTTCAATTCTTGGATGGGGAAATGAGATACCACAACCTGCAACATAGCCAAAATTTTTTTTTTAATTTTTTTTGCC
This sequence comes from Oryx dammah, assembly GCF_014754425.2. NCBI lineage: Eukaryota > Metazoa > Chordata > Mammalia > Artiodactyla > Bovidae > Oryx > Oryx dammah. Next base: position 78,039,841 of record NW_024070212.1, read on the forward strand.
AATATATTATAAAATATGGGATTTTCTTCTGCAGAGAAAGCCTGACTTCTGCTTCTTTTGAAAAACAGGCTCACTGGCCACACTTAGCCTGAGTGCTTCCATGGTTATAATTGGCTCGAGCAACAGAGGAGCTGTCTAGTTCAACTGTCACTCAACTGCCCAGCTTGACATGCCCCCCACCAGGTTTGACACTCATTTCCATCACCTGTCTAGCCCCTGTAGTTATCTGAATTTGCAACGTGTAGTTTATAGCTTTAGTTCTTTATTAAACTCCGTCCAGACATATCTAAGCCAAAAAGTCCCTTCTAATCTTCTGGCCAAGTCATATATTTACACGTGGGCGTATCAAAATGTAAAACCATTATTTCAGTCCCTTAAGAAAATGAAAATGTCTAGATGCAAATTTCTAATCACACAGAGATGATCAGGCTGTGGTCCTTATAAGAGTTTAAGCATAAAAATACCAGGCATTCTTTCCCATGTACACACCAGCATTTCATCTGATTTCATCTGAGAGGTATTTGGCCTTTCAGGTTTACCAAGCTTAAAGAAACTGCAACCCACTGTCTTTCCCATGAGGAGCCACACCTTTTCAGTTGGCCAAGTGGCATGGAAACACTGAAGCACACTCACTTGTATAATTCGATGACTGGTTTTGCCACATCCTTGTACTGTCTTAGTCTGGCAGCAACTGCTTCAGGTTTGTCATCCTCCTGCTGGACCAATGGTTCACCAGTGACGTCATCAATCCCCTACAAATAGCAGAGACAGCAGCTAGTGTGGCCAACACTTAACCCATTCCATACGTAAAAACTTTCCCGGGCAAAACTACATTCACCTTTGATTCCCACCACCTGATGAGTTAGCCCCAGGGGACAATAAGAATGATGAAGGTGGTTGAAAAACAAACAGCATTAGTAAGTATGTTAAGCTTTTTTCATAAGAGATGAAACATTAAATCTTTAAGATTCCTGATATTTCCAAACATATTCCACTGCTTGATAAATGACACCTTTAATCCATAGTTTAAAATTCCATCTTACTTCGCCCAACAAAAAAATAGCCACTAGACAAGACAATGTCACTTTGGTCCTCTAAATATTCCTAAAACTAGCTTCTTTCTAAAGCTTGAGTTCTTAAAATGGAAAATGAATGTCTCAAAGAACCAAACGGCTTCCTTAGGAAAAACGCTAATCAAAGAGAAGGTATGTCAGTCCTGTTTTTGCTACTTTCATATTCTATCACGTAGTTCCTCTAAGATTAAACTTAGTCAGGTTATTTTAGCAAATCAAATAATGACATCTAAAGTTAGAACAAAATAGGCATGAATCATATACCCATGATAACCACGAACAAACATTCTGGCAACTGAAAAACTGTAATTTTAGAAAATCTGATTTTTAGGTGTACTTTAACTTCCCCAGGAGCTATATCTGCATACAAAACCAAAATGGACACCTCAGAATTTCACCTCCCATGTCCATGGCTATTGGACTACCAAGGCAGACAGTCACAGGAAATCAATCTGTCAAAAGGCAGAATAGAGCAGAACTTAGGCACAGAGCAGAAGGCTTGGGCATTCAACCGGATAATCCAAAATTGCCTGCAAGTTTGAAATGCACTAAAATTCCAATACAGCACAAAGCCTTAAGTATGTAACTGACACTTAGAATTTACTGGTGAGCCACATAATTATCATGTTTGTAATACAGGGCTATTACCCTGATGGAACAGGAGAGATGACGGGTGGGAGAAGGAGATCCATCACTCATTCCTCTCCTATATTTTACTTATTGCTGCAAAGCTCAGGAATCATCTCCAGGACTTCAGAGCACCCAGAAACACAACACTGCTTCCAGAAAGAGCAGAAGGATGCTAGGACAACAGCATCTCTCCCAGGGGAGCTTGGTCATAGCAGCTGGCTGACTTGGCCTAAACTGGCACTTCCATTGCTGTCTTTGGAAATAGCACTGCAACTGCAGTGCTCTTTTAGGGGTACCCAGGCTTTGCAAAGAAACTCAAATTCTACAAGACTCTCCACATCAGCAAGTCTGAGGAGAGCCAAAATATGATGTATTTGTGTTAGATTCCAGTGCCAACTCAGAACCTTCTTTTCCTCCTTATCCATTTTTCCCCCATACTTGTTTTTGGGGATGGAATGATGGAAGGGCTCTACAAAGGAATTCCAGAATAACATATATTTTTAAAAGAAGACTTCAAAAGGAGACTGCTGCTTAACCTATATGAAAAGGACTTATAAGAACCTAATGATGACTTAAGGAACTAGATGGCATCCATCCATAACCCCTTGAAGTAGTTTTCTATAGTTGTTATTGACTATATTCAAGTCTACCCTAGTCCATAAACATTAAACCAGTAAGACACAATAGCCACACCTTTCACATTTAGATAGGAGCAAGTAATACTATATATTAGCAAATAAGAATGATCAGATTAACTAATTCATGCCTTTACCAGGAAGAACAGTAACTCTTTAAATGAGTTTGCCAAAAGTTTCTTTAACCATATACCTTTACATGTACTTAACTTTATGCAGACACATAGTTATTATATCGTGAAGTTCTTTTAAAGGGCAATCTTCTATGCCTTTGGCTCTCTCTCATCCCTGTACACCCTCATGCTCACTACTCACATGACCCCACTCACTCTAACCCTGTGCCTTACTCTGTCCCAGCCCCAAACACTGGCAGCCCAGGATAGATCCTTTGTATCTTTATCCCTACTTTTATGAAGCTAGAGAGCACTTATAATCATGTAAACAGATATGTATAAATAAGGGTGGTCATGGTTTTGCAAAAATGGAATCATTCTGCTGTTTGCATCTGTCATTTAACAATACCCAGGGAAAAATATTACTCTAGGCCAAAGAATATAGTAAGTAAAGCACTAGTCACTCAGTTGCGTCCAACACTTTGCAACACTATGGACTGTAGCCTGTTCCATGGACAGGCTCCTCTGTCCATGGAACTCTCCAGGCAAGAATACTGGAGTGGGTCGCCATTTCCTTCTCTGGGAAATCTTCCCAATGAATATAGTACTAACTCAATTTTCTTTCTACTGACTACATAATATTCCAAAATGTGATTACTGCCAATTTTATTTAGCCACCCCTAGAGATGAATGTTTGTATTGTTTTCAAGTTTTATTTTTCCCATTACAAACAGCACCAAAATAAGCCTTACTGTGTACATGACCTTACCTGCTAGTGCTTACATTTTCATAGACTGTACTCCCAGAAGTGGGTTGAATGAAATATGTATTTAAAATTTTTAATGTACGTTGCTAGGTTGCTTCTCTAAAAGATGATTAACATTTCGTATACTTAATACAGACAACAGTACTGTGTTCCCAGATCCTAACCAGCAATAAAAGTGTTAATTTACATTCCTTCATTACAAGTGAATGATAATTTTAAAATATTTGTTGGCTATGTATATTTGCTCTTTTCAGAATAGCCTATTCATATTGTTCCCCCACTTTTCAACTGAAATGTTTTACCTCCTTGCCAATGTGTGAAAGTACTTTGTATACTCTTACATGTACATGAGGTGGGTTGAAGTCCAGGTTATATACCCTTCCACTGGGAGGGTGAATCCAACGTCGGCTGAGACGATCTTTGAGTGTTTCAAATGGAATATTCAAAGTGATCACTAGATCCAGGTCACATATTCTGTCCAAGGCTTCAGCTTGAACTAATGTTCGAGGAAAACCTAAATGCCAAAACAAAATATATCAAATTCAAGACACGTACCAATTCTAATTAGCTGTTGGAATTATTTTCAGAGACAGAATAATCAAATCTGCACAAATATTACCCAGAAAGGAACCTTAAAAATCAGGAATATATATCAATTTCAATAAATTGAATATTAGCAGAAACTATGCTACTTTATAATCTAGCTTCAGCATTTGGAATATAAAATATTAAGGGAGTCACATGATAAAAGCAAAAAGTACTAAAAACTAGACTAGTCCCAGCTCTGGTGTAAGCTCTGCTTTTAACTACCTGTGTGACCTTGGGCAAGTTGTAACACCTCCATTTCCTGTTCTGTTAAAAAACCAAAGGGACAAATTTATATTTGTGTCCTTTTAGTTGTAATAGCTTGTGTGTGTGTATGTACTAACTAACTTCAGTTGTGTCCAACTCTTTGCAACCCTATGGACCATAGTCCGCCGGGCTCCTCTGTCCATGGGATTCTCTAGGCAAGAATATTGGAGTGGGTTGCCATGCCCTCCTCCAGGGGATCTTCCTGATCCAGGGACTGAACCCACGTCCCTTACATCCTCTGCATTGGCTGGCAGGCCCGTTACCACTAGCATCACCTGGGAAGTCCTTGTAATAGCTTGCTGCTGCTGCTGCTAAATCGCTTCAGTCGTGTCCGACTCTGTGTGAGCCCATACATGGCAGCCCACCAGGCTCCCCCATCCCTGGAGTATATTATTCTTAGGTTACCACTAAATACACACACACACACACACACACACACACACACACATTTTTAAAATCCAAATCAATTAAAGTTCAACCCTTCACTCAGACCTTCATTTGAGCCTGCACCTTAACCGTAAGATGGGCAAAATTCCAGTCTCAAAAAGAACTGATACTTTTGAAACCATATGGATACTGCAAAACTTATAAATTCACCCTAGTTTGCTAAACATAGGGAAATAAGCTGCAATTGAAATTTGGACTCACAGGTATTATTTTCTTTTTTGCAGTTAGCTGATCCCAAATTATATATATATTTTTCCCCATCCACTTTTCCCCTTCTATTTGTCATGAAGTGATGGGACCAGATGCCATGATCTTAGTGTTTTTAATGTTAAGTCAGCTTTTTTACTCTCCTCTTTCACCCTCAATGACAGATTTTATTTTCTTGGGCTCCAAAATCACTGCAAATGGTTAGTGCAGCCATGAAATTAAAATACACTTTTTTCCTTGGAATAAAAGCTATGACAAAAACCTAGACAGTGTATTAAAAAACTGAGACATCACTTTGCCAACAAAGCTCCATCTAGTCAAAGCTATGGTTTTTCCAGTAGTAATGTACTTTTCCAGTAGTAATGTTTTCCTAATAGTAATATGAGAGTTGGACCACTCTCAAAGAAGTCTGAGTGCCAAAGAATAGATGCTCTTGAATTGTGATGCTAGAGAAGACTCTTGAGAGTCCCTTGGACTGCAAAGAGAACAAACCAGTCAATCCTAAAGGAAATCAACCCTGAATATTCTAAGGACTGATACTGAATCTCCAACACTTTGGCCACCTGAAATGAAGAGCTGACTTATCGGAAAAGACCCTGATGCTGGTTCAGACTGAAGGTGAAAGGAGAATGGGGTGGCAGAGGATGAGATGGTTAGATAACATCATTGATTTAATGGACATGAATTTGAGCAAACTCCAGGAGATAGTGAAGGATAGAGAAGCCTGGTGTGCTGCAGTCCATGGGGTTGCAAAGGGTTGGACATGACTTAGCCACTGAACAATCACCCCTCCAGGGATTGACCTGCTTTAAATTTCACTCCAGGTTTGGCTGGGATAGAACTACACAGTAGTATCTTGTTTCTAAACAGTTTGTCAGGTTGATCTGTTGTTAAAAACCTGACTGTATCCAATATCACTTAAAAAAAATGTCCTTTAAGTCTTAGTTAGGTAAAAGAGCCAGACGGATGAAGAACAGGAAAGAAAGTATAACAGAAGATGCAATATTCAGAAGAGAAACTTTTAAATCCCTTCAAAAAGGACACCATCTCATCTCTACCCTTTCATCACTAGAAGTAACAAGAGAACTTTGTAAAGATGGGTCTTCATGGCCCTAAAACACTTAACCATCAAAGAACTCCTTTTCCTATTATAGGAAGTCAGTTATTCAAACATGAGCATGCCACATCCTGTGTTACAATCCCCAAGTTGTATGGATGCCAAGGTGATATCAGAGTGTTTGTTCAGTTGAATATGACAAAACCCACCCAAAGTTGTCTCTATGCCCCTGCTCCAGGTAACAACCTCTGCAGAAAACTCTCCAATGCTCCCTTCAAAGCCTTTCTTATTGCCTGTCTAAAAGGCCAGGCCCTTTTCTCCAAAGCCCATTCCTCCCAGCCTCCTCATCCATCATCTTTTGCATATTCCATTACCAGGAGTCTGAGCTAAGTCATGGATGAGATTCCTGATTCCTTGTTCCTACATGTTCCCCAGCTATAATCCAACTCACCTGTTTGCACAGCTTCACCTCTGGGCTGCCCATGACACCATTTTCCTTATCTACAGTTGACTTTGGCCATATCAGCTTGCATTCAGTATTGTTCTCCTCAGGTCTCACTACCTTTGGGTCAAAGATACCTCTGCCTCAGGGCCTTTGCACTGGCTGTCCTCGGCCTAGAATGTTCTTCCTACAGATCTCTGAACATGACTGTTTATCATTTGAGATATTTGCATAAATAAAACTTCCTCGGGGAGACTTCTTACACTACTATATTTAAAATAGTCCCACTTCCCTCTCATTATCTACCTTCTTCTCTTCAATTTTTCTATTACTTATTACTATGAATAATTTCCAAGTATTCATGTTTATTTTCTATCCCTTTCTCACTCACTCTCTGAGAAATGGGACTTTTCTGTCTTGATCATTCTGTACCCTTTTGCTCCTAAAAAATTAACACTGATGAGCAACTTAGTACAGGGCCTTGAATTATTTCCAAAGTTTATGCCCTGATGAACTTGCTTACAGTATTTTGAAGTTCCATGAGAAATTATCCATTACCTACATCTTACTAAACTCAACATCTGGTCTGAAGTCCAGTGTAAGCTTTGGTCACAGTAAGTACAGAAATGAGAAAAAATATTTAGAAATTTTATAGGAATTCCATGGAGTAATTTTAAGGCTGTTGAATCTAAAATTTGGGCTTGAATTTGGTGGTTTTTTCCTTTCAATTTTTCTAGTAATTTGTTTCTATTGTATCTGGCAAGAGAATTGTTCTGCAGTGGACTGGGAAAACAAAACTGGAGTTTCACAACAGATAGTTTATTCTAGGCTTTCCCTGGGGCTTCTTTTCTAATTTCTCCAGTAAAGGAAATTATCCAATGGCCCAACTTTCTTTTCTTAAATTTGACGTTGTTTATTACAGAATCTCTTATGAGATTAAGTGGTATCTCTTTGCAAAGGGACACAGGAACAGAGAGACCCAAACCCAGGGCACATTTCAACTCTGTTCTTATGACAAGGAAAGTGCAAGTTCATGCAGAGGCAAGGACAGACTTATCTTGCAGAGCATGTCTCAGTCCATTGGCTATCATGAGCCTAACCCAAGGTAAACACATGCTCCCATCAGGCACAAGAGCCTTTCCAACACTAGAGATAGCATCAAAAGTGACTGCTTTCCCATCCTCATTTGCTGTCCTCTTGTCATCTAGTATTCAGGCTGGCTTCAGCAGAGAAATAGGTACTTCTAATCTTGAATTCTAGGCTCCTGTGCCAATAGCCACCCAGCTATATCCTCTCCATCCTCCCACACTGACTCTCTGGCTAAGCATCCCCTTCACATAAAGGCACCCACCTGCTGGGAAATTATGATTGGAAATATGTTCATGGTGCTTCTGCAATGGGAACTGAGATAAAGTGTTTTCAAAATAGAAAAAAATATATATTGCCTTTAAATAAACTGCTAATTAGATTTTTTTCGACTCTCATAATTTCTGTTCGATCAGATTATTACTACCTGGTATTTGAGGAAGTAAAAGATCAAATCCTATCTGCCTAAGACCAAGTACAATGTGGACACCTTGGCCTTAGCCCTGGAAGGTAGCACTGCCTGGCACACAGTGGCATACTTCTTTAATTAGCCTTCCTTATATAATTCCATGATATATATAATTAGTCTTCCTAAATAATTCCATGAAATTACAGGACTCTCTTGAGCTCTGTAAACTAAATATGTAGCCCTCTTTCTGTTAAGGGCTTGATGACTTTAAAATCAATGCATTAAGCAACTTCTCTTTTGATTAAGTACAAAAACAAATCGACTTTCTGAATTGAGGTTTCACAGCATGTGGGTGTGGACTTCCCTGGTGGCTCAGACAGTAAAGAATTTGCCTGCCAGTGCAGGAGACACAAGAGACACAGGTTCAGTCCCTGGGTTGGGAAGATCCCCTGGAGTAGGAATGGCAACCCACTCCAGTATTCTTGCTTGGAGAATCCCATGGACAGAGGAGCCTGGGCGGGCCACTAATCCATGGGGTTGCAAAGAGTCAGACACAACTGAGCACACACACATGTAAGCAACATTTTAATTGAGGAGTGTGTACAGAATTTTAAAGATCACTTAAAGACCTGAATTCTCAGTCACAGTCCCTGGGGCCTCATTTTCTAGCATCACTTAGCTACTACCCTGACAAGAAAGCATTGTTCTTTATCCTTTGGGTAGAGCTGAAAAAAGCCCTAAGAAAGAAGAGGCAGCTCTAAGAAGAGCAGTTCTCCCAACAAATAAAAACTCACATCTTGGTTAAACTTTCCTTGTCTAATGAGGGTAGAAGGCAGTCTACTCAGCTCCCCTAGAACTGTTTCTGAGTTTTTTGAGGGCCTCTAGAGGAATTGGTGGGAAATGGAATAGTGTACAAAATAATCTGGATTCACCAGGAACAGATTTCAAAAACATGTTGGATAGTGCCAACCTACTGGGCTCTCACATTCAGACCCATATTTAATTCCTCTTCTGAGATTTTCTAATACTTCCGGGGGTTGCTGGTTGCTTGCACTCTGCCATAGTTACAGTTCAGCACACAGACTCCGCATTCTGGTCCCCACCCAGGCACCAGGGAGCTCAACTCAGACACAGCTGACAGCCCAGGTCACAGGTCCTGTCTGTCACTCTAGTTAGCCCAAAGAACAAATGTTCCATGGAGTAGGGGAACAGTGTTCATCTGTCTATGAGATAATTAAAATATGAATATCCTTCAATCTACAGATCCTAACTTTAAGGCTTTAGGACAGGGACTCCCTGGTGGTCCAGTGGTTAAGGATCTGCCTCCCAATGCAGTGAATGCATGGTTGTTTTTGTTGTTTTATAAATTTACAATTTATATATAAACCATGTTTACTGCATAGAAAATCTGTAGCTAGTATATACAGACTCCAAAAATGACTTGAGTATTAGTTGATCAAAAAGCCCAAGAGGAAGCACACAAAATTCCATTAATAGGAAAAATGGCATTTAAGAAGTAAAATGTTATGCTTTACAAATTTCCATATCTTTTGATCTATTGAAAAAGATGATTTTTTATGAATCAATTTTAAATTTCCCTGTGATAAGTGAAAAATTTAAATATATGCACTTAATACTTTGGGGAGCACTGAAATGAAGCCTTAATATTACACGGTCCTAAGCATTTTGTATATCAATGGCTCCATCATTCAAGCTCCTGAGATTTAGTCCAATGGCAACAATGAAAACAGTCAACATGCCTGGTTACAATTCTCTCCAATATCACCCTTTAGGTCACTTTCAAACTTGAGCCTTCTCCGCCTGTTTTTCTGGGCTATGCAGGTCTGATCCCTGATCGGGGAACTAGATCCCACATGCCACAGGGCAACTACTGAGCTGGTGCGCTCTGAAGCCCCCACGCCACAAATAAAGAGAAGCCTGCACATCGCAACAAAAGATCCCACATGCTGCAACTTAGAAGGCCCAATGCAGCCAAATACATAAATCAATGGATTGGATAAATAAATAAAAGACTTCAGGCCATAAAACAGGAAATAGTATTCTAAAAGGCAGCATGGTAGCTCCAGAATCCTTTAAATTGATTTACATCAGTGTCTCCAAGGTGGGCTGAGCAAATCCTTAAAGTAATTCATTTGTATTTCTCAGAAGAGAATATCAGAAGAGGTGCAACGTGACCAGAACATTTCAAGCCATTTTTAAAAGGACATCTTATGCATCCATACACATCTTTTAAAAAGAACATGAAGTCAGAGGGGTAGAATGAAGACTATCTGAAACCTGTCAAGCAAGATGTCCCTGTATCAGAACATGAGATGGTCATGTTGACTTGGGAAGTGGGGTAAATGTGGGCACTTACTTTAGAATACATTTAGTTATCATTTGATATCCACTCATCCAAATTCTCTTCTAGAAAGCTACTCTTCATATGAGATTCAATTCAGTATTTTGAATTGCTAAGATATTGGGATTTGAAAGGAAACAAATAATTAACAAATGTAGAGAATGTTAAACCATGATCCCTTGGAAGTCTTGTAAGAGAAAAGCTGAATCTAAATAGGAATATTTATTCTGAACTATATAGTTCAGAAAGTATTTCAATGCATACATAAAGTCTTTAAACACATAATTAAGTGATTTAGACTAGGCAGGCCCAAGGAGAACTTGCCACTCTAGCTATGGATATTCATTATTCTTTAAATATGCTGGCTCACGGTGCCTATTAACATTACAAGATCCCTGAGGGCTGGGGCTGTGTTTATTCCTGAAAGGCCCAGGATACAGTCCCACGAGGATATGGTATTCCAGGCAGGCAGGGATTACTGACCAAATGGACTGATGCACACTCAAGTTCTGTCAACAGGTGGCAGCATTAATAATTTTTCCATTTAGAAAGAACAGCAACTGTGGTATGCTTTTATTTTTTACTAAAAGTAATCCTCAAAGACATGCTTTTAAATGACTAGCAGTATTCCAGCTCCTTATCAGGCTATTCCAAGTGAATATATCCCACTGTTGAGGAAACCAGAAAGTCCAACAGATCAAATAAAATAGCATCATATTCAAGCACCGAAAGCTTGCTTTCCTCCCTCTAACTACACATGAGACTGTTCTGCTGCCTGGTTTCTGATCAGGAGAACGAAAAACCAACCTCATGGGATCCTTGGCTGAGTGCGTCCTCAGTCACTCAGTCATGTTTAACTCTCTGTGACCCCATGGACTGTAGCCCACCAGGCTCCTCTGTCCATGGGATTCTCCAAGCAAGAATACTAGAGTAGATTGCCATTTCCTTTTCCAGGAGATCTTTCCAACCCAGGGATTGAACCCCCGTCTCTTGCGTCTGCTGCATTGGCAGGTGGATTCTTCACCACTGCACCATCCAGGAAGCCCAATGGGATTTCCTCATCTCAAAACCCAGCCTGGAAAAGTTGATCTGTCCTGTTCAAACAGCCCGCCCATGCTGAAAGCAGAAATGTCATGCAGTTCAATGTCTCCCAGAAGCAGTCATGTTGCATCACTGCTTACAGTGCCTCACAGGTTGTTTTTCAGACCTCCCCAAAAGATGTACTAGGTGCAGGGAGATGTCACTAAATTCCGGACTGGTAATATGTTCCCAGCAGTGCTGGCCACTGGGCCTTGACCCCAGCCCCTCTCAGCCACACCAAGAGCCTGGGGGAGGGCAGCTGGAGCAGGAGGGGTCACAGCAACAAGACAAGGCAGCGGAGAGCTAGAGGAACTAGGACATTTCTGTTTTTCTAATTTGGAGTGCATTCACTCCAGAGGAAGGGCACAGAGCCAGAGTCCACCACCACATTCCCAGGCAGAAAAGAAAGCCCTTCACTTAATGGAAATAAAAGGGCACTTCTGAAGGGCAACTTCCAACATCCGCCTGGGATCAGCAGCTTGCAAAAAGGTCAAGCAACCTCAGGGCCCCTTCCTACCTCCAGTAAGATCTGGAGCCAACATGGAGGCTTCTGACCACCCATCTCTTCCCAGTTGTTGGGAAAATAAGAACAGACTGTTCATTACAATTAATCACTGAAGGATTAAAGCTGAAAGAAGTCAGTTATTCTTCCATGGTTTCCCCTAACCCAGTGGGGCATTCACACCACCCACTTAGTATTAACTTAAAACTAATCACCATCAAAATCTGTTTTGTGAAGGATTTTTCTCTCTCGTATCTTATCTGTTTACACAATATTAATTTGTATGCATATCTGAGACCTCCATATTCTATTTCAGCCAATTTGTATTAACAGATGGTGAAAAGATTAAGAAGCAGCTGTGCTCCAGATGTTGGCGAAGGGGCTTATGCTACCTCCTATCACTCTGTGCGCTCACAGTTCCCTCTGCAACAAGAGTGCTCGAGGGCATGCTTCCTGCTCAGTGAGATCTTCCAGGGACACTTGGACTCCTGTTATACATCCTTGAGTTTTAGATATTTGTTAAGACGTGGGTACTGCTCTCAAAGAGCTTATAGGTTAGTAGTAAATGATATAAAAAACCTAGATAGACTATAATCATTACTGAGTGATCTACTGATAAATACAGGATATAGAAAATTTGGTTTTGAATCATAAGTTTGGATCTTGGAAATGGCTTATTGAAATTAAAGAATTCCGAGTGGGCAAGCATTCCGAGTAGGCAGGAATTCCCAGATGGCATGGACATCTGCTGGCATCAGTGGAAGGATCTGTCCTGTTTAAGGACGTAGCTGACAACGACTAACTTGAAATCCCTGTTCTTAAACAAGCTATTCTAAAAGCACTAAGCCCTCTTCCCAGTAAGGGAAGATGTATATTGCACTGAGGAAGGTGCTGCATCTGAAAAACTTTTGCTTAAAGGCTCTTCTGTTTAAGAATTCTGCTTCCTCATTCTCTAGAACCAAATTAGGGGGAAATTGGTCCCATTGTGTCTCAGTTGAAACAAAAGGAATTTGTAAATTATTTCACCAGAGCCCACATTTTTGCCCCAAGTATCCCCTACACAGGCTTAACTGTAGGCTGCAGGCCAGACTTTCTATAATTGGACAGATACTTATTAACCTTTTCTGTGGTCAAATACAGTGGAGGGCACTGGCAGTACAACCATGAAGGACACAAATATAATCTCTGCTTTCTGAGCCGTACACCTGGGGTGGGGGCATAAGGAAGTATGAAGCACCAAAATACACATATATATCTAACATCACATGATTATAAGGTAAGAAGGAAGAGAGATGTGGATAGATAGGATAGTACACGAAGAATTCACCGAGGAGGGGATATTGGAGTAGAGATGAGAATGCAGCGATGCACATGGACGGGGAGGGTGGAGGGCAGGGTACTCCAGGGAGAGGGCATATTGAAGACAAAGTCCCTGGAGCATAGCATGCATGGAACCAAAAGGTTGAGAAATTATAAGATACTTATGGAATATAAGCAGATCTGTTCTCCTCTGCCCTAAACAGGTAGGAAAGCAAAAGGAAACATGGCAGCAAGAAAAATTTACACAAAACACAATAAAGACAAAGAATATAGCATCCAATATAATAGAAAAACTGAACAGATGGACCAACAAAAAGATATAATACTGGAATTGTGTTGTTTAGTTGTTAAGTCATATTCATCTCTTTGCGAACCCATGGACTGTAGCCCACCAGGCTCCTCTGTCCATGAGGTTTCTCAGGCAAGAATACTGGAGTGGGTTGCCATTTCCTTCTCCAGGCGATCTTCCAGATCCAGGGAGTGAACCCATGTCTCCTGTTTGGCAGGTAGATTCTTTACCACTGAGCCACCAGAGATGCCCATAATACAGGAGAGCTTTCCAGAAAGGAAAGAATTGAACTGGAGATCAAAAGGACACACTATATATAAGAGGAAAAACAAAATCAATATTGAGAGATTCTATTTACTTAAAGTATGAAAAAATAAAAAAAATAAGCGAGGCGGCTGTGACAGGCTGCTCAGAAGCGCTGCCGAGAGGAGCTACCCTACACCCGAGGTCAGGGGCGTCGGCCGAGAGGAGCTACCGCACGCCCGAGGTCAGAGTGGCGGCCCAGAGGAGCTACCACCCGTCCGATGTCAGGGGCAGCGGCCGAGAGGAGCTACTCCACATCCGAGGTCAGGCCGGCGGCCGAGAGGAGCTACCACCCAGTCCGACGTGGGCGTCGGCCCAGAGGAGCTACCGCATGCCCAACGTCAGGGATGGCGGCCGAGACGAGCTACCCCACGTCCAAGGTCGGGGGCTTCGGCCAAGAGGAGCTACCCCACACCCGAGGCCAGGGGCGGCGGCCTAGAGGAGCGACCCCACACCCGAGGCCAGGGGCGCGGCCGAGAGGAGCGACCCCACGTCCAAGGAGCGGCAGCTACGCGGGCGCAGGAGGGCCCAGAGGAGCTACTCCAACGTCCAAGGTCAGGAGGGGCGGCGGTGAGGAGATACCCCTCATCCAAGGTAAGGAGCAGCGGCTGCGCTTTGCTGGAGCAGCTGTGAAGAGATACCCCAAAGTCCAAGGTAAGAAAAACCCAAGTAAGAGGGTAGGTGTTGCGAGAGGGCATCAGAGGGCAGACACACTGAAACCATACTCACAGAAAACTAGCCAATCTGATCACACGGACCACAGTCTTGTCTAACTCAGTGAAACTAAGCCATGCCATGTGGGCCAACCCAAGACAGACGGGTCATGGTGGAGAGGTCTGACAGAAGGTGGTCCACTGGAGAAGGGAATGGCAAACCACTTCAGTATTCTTGCCTTGCAAGAAAAGGCAAAATGATAGGATATTGAAAGATGAACTCCCCAGGTCAGTAGGTGCCCAATATGCTACTGGAGATCAGTGGAGAAATAACTCCAGAAAGAATGAAGGGATGGAGCCAAAGCAAAAACAATACCCAGTTCTGGATGCAACTGGTGATAGAGGCAAGGGCCAGTGCTGTAAAGAGCAATATTGCATAGGAACCTGGAATGTCAGGTCATCAATCAAGGAAAATTGGAAGTGGTCAAACAGGAGATGGCAAGAGTAAACGTCAACATTTTAGGAATCAGAGAACTAAAATGGACTGCAATGGGTGAATTTAACTCAGATGACCAATATATCTACTACTGTGGGCAGGAATCCCTTAGAAGAAACAGAGTAGCCATCACAATCAACAAGAGAGTCTGAAATGCAGTACCTGCATACAATCTCAAAAACGACAGAATGATCTCTGTTTGTTTCCAAGGCAAATCATTCAATATCACGGTAATCCAAGCCTATGCCCCAACCAGTAATGCTGAAGAAGCTGAAGTTGAACGGTTCTATGAAGACCTACAAAACCTTTTAGAACTAACACCCAAAAAAGATGTCCTTTTCATTATAGGAGACTGGAATGCAAAAGTAGGAAGTCAAGAAACATCTGGAGTAGCAGGCAAATTTGGCCTTGGAGTACGGAATGAAGCAGGGCAAAGGCTAATAGAGTTTTCCCAAGAGTACGCACTGGTCATAGCAAACACCCTCTTCCAACAACACAAGAGAAGACTCTACACATGGACATCACCATATGGTCAACACCAAAATCAGATTGATTATATTCTTTGCAGCCAAAGATGGAGAAGCTCTATACAGTCAGCAAAAACAAGACAGGGAGCTGACTGTGGCTCAGATCATGAACTCCTTTTTGCCAAATTCAACCTTAAATTGAAGAAAGTAGGGAAAACCAGTAGACTGTTCAGGTATGACCTAAATCAAATCCCTTATGATTATACAGTGGAAGTGAGAAATAGATTTAAGGGACTAGATCTGATAGAGTGCCTGATGAACTATGGATGGAGGTTCGTGACATTGTACAGGAGACAGGGATTAAGACCATCCCCATGGAAAAGAAATGCAAAAAAGCAAAATGGCTATCTGGGGAGGCCTTACAAATAGCTGTGAAAAGAAGAGAAGTGAAAAGCAAAGGAGAAAAGGAAAGATATAAGCATCTGAATGCAGAGTTCCAAAGAACAGCAAGAAGAGATAAGAAAGCCTTCCTCAGCGATCAATGCAAAGAAATAGAGGAAAACAACAGAATGGGAAAGACTAGAGATCTCTTCAAGAAAATTAGAGATACCAAGGGAATATTTCATGCAAAGATGGGCTCGATAAAAGACAGAAATGGTATGGACCTAACAGAAGCAGGAGATATTAAGAAGAGATGGCAAGAATACACCGAAGAACCGTACAAGAAAGAGCTTCATGACCCAGATAATCACAATGGTGTGATCACTCACCTAGAGCCAGACATCCTGGAATGTGAAGTCAAGTGGGCCTTAGAAAGCATCACTACAAACAAAGCTAGTGGAGGTGATGGAATTCCAGTTGAGCTATTTCAAATCCTGAAAGATGATACTGTGAAAGTGCTGCACTCAATATGCCAGCACTTTTGGAGAACTGAGCAGTGGCCACAGGACTGGAAAAGGTCAGTTTTCATTCCAATCCCAAAGAAAGTCAATGACAAAGAATGCTCAAACTACCGCACAGTTGCACTCATCTCACACGCTAGTAAAGTAATGCTCAAAAGTTCTCCAAGCCAGGCTTCAGCAATACATGAACTGTGAACTTCCAGATGTTCAAGCTGGTTTTAGAAAAGGCAGAAGAACCAGAGATCAAACTGCCAACATCTGCTGGATCATGCAAAAAGCAAGAGAGTTCCAGAAAAACATCTATTTCTGCTTTATCGACTATGCCAAAGCTTTTGACTGTGTGGATCACAAGAAACTGTGGAAATTCTGAAAGAGATGGGAATACCAGACCACCTGACCTGCCTCTTGAGAAGCCTATGTGCAGGTCAGGAAGCAACAGTTAGAACTGGACATGGAACAAACCATGGACACTGGTTCCAAATAAGAAAAGGAGTACGTCAAGGCTGTATATTGTCACTCTGCTTATTTAACTTCTATGCAGAGTACATCATGAGAAACTCTGGGCTGGAAGAAGCACAAGCTGGAATCAAGATTGCCGGGAGAAATATCAATAACCTCAGATATGCAGATGACACCACCCTTATGGCAGAAAGTAAAGAAGAACTAAAGAGTCTCCTGATGAAAGTGAAAGAGGAGAGTGAAAAAGTTGGCTTAAAGCTCAACATTCAGAAAAGGAAGATCATGGCATCTGGTCCCATCATTTCATGGGAAATAGATGTGGAAACAGTGTCAGACTTTTTTGGGGGGGCTTCAAAATCACTGCAGATGGTGAATGCAGCCATGAAATTAAAAGACACTTACTCCTTGGAAGGAAAGTTATGACCAACCTAGATAGCATATTGAAAAGCAGAGACATTACTTTGCCAACAAAGGTCCATCTAGTCAAGGCTATGGTTTTTCCAGTGGTCCTGTATGGACGTGAGAGTTGAACTGTGAAGAAAGCTGAGCACCGAAGAATTGATGCTTTTGAACTGTGGTGTTGGAGAAGACTCTTGAGAGTCCCTTGGACTACAAGGAGATCCAACCAGTCCATCCTAAAGGAGATTAGTCCTGGGTGTTCATTGGAAGGACTGATGCTGAAGCTGAAACTCCAATACTTTGGCCACCTCATGCAAAGAGTTGACTCATTGGAAAAGACCCTGATGCTGGGAGGGATTGAGGGCTGGAGGAGAAGGGGAAGACAGAGGATGAGATGGCTGGATGACATCACCAACTCTATGGACGTGAGTTTGAGTGAACTCTGGGAGTTGGTGATGGACAGGGAGGCCTGGCCTGCTGTGATTCATGGGGTCACCAGGCGTCAGACATGACTGAGTGACTGAACTGAACTGATGAAGAAATAATTCTTCAGAAAATCTATACAAGAAAAGAAACCGTATTCACAAAAGGGAAAACAGTCAGATTGGCCTTGGGCTTCTACAGAGCAATAATCCAGGCCAGAAGACAATGAAACCCGACTGCAAAGGACACAAGGACCACTTCAGAATATCACTGTCAGCTGAACCATTAAACAATAAGGAGACGTTTTCAAACATGAAAATTCACGGAATGTAGCACCTCAGGAGCTGTTCTGCCAGGAGGGCAGAGGAGAAGGGAAGAGAGGGAGAGAAGAGAGGCATTCAATAAAATCCAGTAAACCACGTGATGAATGGGAAAGCGGTGTTAAAAATAATGCAAATAAACTTATTTACAAAACAGAAATAACGTTACAGATGTAGAGAACAAACTTATGGTTACCAGGGGGAAGTGTTAACGGGGGAGGAATAAATTGGGAGATTGGGATTGACATATACACACTACTATATATAAAATGGATAACTAATAATGACCTACTGTATAGCACAGGGAACTCTACTCATACTATGTAATGACCTATGTGGGAAAAGAATTTTCAAAAGAGTAGACATATGTATATTTATAACTGATTCACTTTGCTGCATGGCAGAAACATCTTAAATCAACTATATACTCCAATAAAAAATTTTTTAAGTAGTTCAGTTTTATTCATACACAAGTCACTTGTTTAAAGTGTATAATTCAATAGTTTCTAGTATATTCAGTGATATAACTAAGATTAATCAAAATAAAATAAACAGAGGAGTGGTATGGGGGAAAAAATGAGTGCACAGAATTCATTAAAATTTCTTAACTGTAAGACTAAAAAATGACAAGTTAGAGAAGTTTATAATAAATTTTCACATTAAATGCTAAGAAAATTGGGAGGAAAGGGAGAGGAGACGAGAGAAAATGTAAGTATATTGCTTAAATTTGAAACGTGAGATTAAAAAAAAACAAATATGTCAATCTCATCTTTTCATAATCTTAAGAGGCTTCCATGGGAATTAATATCCCTCATGATGAAGAAGGTTTTTATCTGAAATTCAGTATTAATTCCTTAGGGTTCACTTTAGCTTTTGCTATAGTTAAATTTGAGTAAAATTGAAAGCCTTTTTTTAAAAGTATTTAAAGTATGGTGTTATTCTTACAGAGTTTTACCTACATTATGTGCATGGAGAGGTGTCTAGAATGGTGGTGTGCAACTTCTAACCCTTGTTATTTCTGGCTAATAGGATTTCAGGCAAAATTTGTTGCTTTTACTTTCCATTTTTTCATATGGCCTGAATGTTTTATGGTGGTCATGAATAATTTCTACAAGAACAATATGAAAAAAGTAAAATTAAATCATCTGTGGGAATTCCCTGTTGGTCTGGTAGTTGGGACTTGGTGCTTTCACTACCAAGGGCCTGTTTGGGGAACTAAGATCCTGCAAGATGCACAGTGCAGCCCTGAGAAAAAATAATAAAATAAACTGTCTGCTTTTTTCAACACCACCTTCTATTTTTAACCCTAATCAACTTATTCATCTTTCCAAAATCTGAGTTTTCTTGTTAGTAATAGAAAAATAAACAGCTTTTTATACTGTTTTGTTTTAGATTACTAGATAAGGTTTGATGGAAGATGAGTGATTTACTTAGGCTTTCCCCAGGTGTACTTAATGAGGGGTAAATATGCTGAGCCTTAATAGAATGACAATATTTTCATTAATTTTCTCAACACTTAAGTTCTAACATCTATATCAGTGTTTGCCTATGTATATTTACATTAATAATTATCAATTAAACTATCTTTCCACTGAAAATAAGAACACATATCTACCACTTGACCACCTACTATGTTCCAGAACTCTACTACAAGTTTTACATTTGTTAGTCAATCCTTGCAAACCTATGCCATACATACTCCTATTGTACAGATGAGAAAAAAGAATCCAGGAAAGGTAATTTTGCTTACTGAAGATTACAAACTATTCAGACCTGACTCTCAAGTTCATGCTTCTTCCACGTTCAAAAGCTAAACAATTGTTTTATTATTAATTAAACTAGTGAACTATACGGAGAAGGCAATGGCAACCCACTCCAGTACTCTTGCCTGGAGAATCCCATGGATGGAGGAGCCTGGTAGGCTGCGGTCCATGGGGTCACTAGGAGTCGGACACGACTGAGTGACTTCATTTTCACTTTTCACTTTCATGCATTGGAGAAGGAAATGGCAACCCACTCCAGTATTCTTGCCTGGAGAATCCCAGGGACAGAGGAGCCTGTTGGGCTGCCATCTGTGGGGTCGCAGAGTTGGACACGACTGATGCGACTTAGCAGCAGCAGCAGCAAACTATATATCATATGCTTTGGATGGAGTTTTGCAATGAATTGTCTTAGTTCACCAAATTCCCAAGATGCCTAGTTCATAAGTTAGCGAAGCAAGCTCCCCTAACATCTAAAATTAGCCTTACTTTATAGACTTTTAAGTAAGTAGCATAAACAAATTAGATAAGCACATCTGAAAGTGTATGAGAAGAAAGGCACAAATACAGAGAAACCATACCTTAATGTTAAAGTATGTCTGAATTTTTAAAAAAATTTTAATTGGAGGATAATTGCTTTCAAATTGTGGTCCTGGAGAAGACTCCTGAGAGCCCCTTGGACAGCAAGAAGATCAAATCCATCAATCCTAAAGGAAATCAACCCTTAATATTCATTGGAAGGATTGATGCTGAAGCTGAAGCTCCAATACTTTGGCCACCTGATGTGAAGAGCGGACTCACTGGAAAAGACCCTGATGCTAGGAAAGACTGAAGACAAAAGGAGAAGAGGGCAGCAGAGGATGAGATGGTTGGAGAGCATTACCAACTCAGTGGACATGAACTTCGGCAAACTCTAGGAGATGGTGAGGGACAGGGAGGCCTGGCCTGCAGAGGTCGATGGGAGTCAAACCAACAACTGCTTTACGATGTTGTGTTGTTTTCTGCTGTACAACAATGCGAATCAGCTATAAATATATATTATATATATATATTGAACCTCCCTTTTGAACCTCCCCCCAACTCTCCCTCTAAAAATTGTTTAATTTAGCTAATTTTTAAATGTTAGTTGGAAGGAAAGTTAAAAATAAATTATTCACTCTTCCAAACTCAGTTTTAAATTTTTATTTTTAACTTCCTTCCAACTCATTTTTAATATTAACTTCGACACTTATTCAAGTCCTTGTTTTGCCTGTCAAGAAGTGTTTAACTTTTGCCCCCACCCACTTTTATAGCCTCATCTGCTCATAATTTTTGGCTCTCAAATTATCCAACTACTTGTAGCTTTCAGAACACACACGTTGTTTCACACTTCTATACCTTTTGTGCATGATCTTCTCTCTCTAGATTTTGCTTTAATCCCAATTTCAAAATTTTGTGTCCCCTCCTCCTGGAGGCCTCCCTCGGCCTCAAGAGGGCCAGTCACTTTCTCCTCTGTGCTAGCTCTCCCCTCTTACCCAGTTCACTGGTGTTCTCAAGATCCTACACTATGATTATTTAAGTAGCATTTGCTCCTCCTGGACTGTAAGGTCAGGAACTAATGCTATTCCCTCCTCAGATGGATTGATGGGATACACAAATAATGCATACTCAATTTGTTTCTTGATCTCTGAACCAAGTTTTTCTAGGATGTGTTCAAATGTTTGTTTTCCATATGGTCCTTAATGCTTTCATGTTAAAATCTAGTCATTCCCTGAAAACACAAATGGAACAAACAAAGTCAGGATTGTCTACTATATTAAGATTGTTCCTCATCCTGAGGCAACAGTCAGATCAATTAGAAGAAACACACCAGAAATAGACACAGAGACAGAGTCTCAAGGAGATAATCCAATGAAATGAAGAAGAGATCCAGAGTTTTACAGTGTTTTTCAGCCAGATACTCTGAACTCATACAGACACCAAAGACACTGAACAAGGAAGGGTCGTGGAATAAAAATCAAATTCCTTTAATGTATGGTTACCAATGGGGAAGGGATAGCTAGAGAGTTTACAGACACATACACATTGCTATATTTAAAATAGATAACCAACAAGGTCCTACTGTATCGAGAACTCTACTCAGTATTTTATGTAACAACTTAAATGAGAAAATTTGAAAAAGATACACGTACATGTATAACTGAATCACTTTGCTGTATACCTGAAGCTAACACAACACTGTTAACCAACTATACTCCAATATAAAACAAAAAGTTAACAACAACAAAAAAAAACAAGTTCTTATACTGTGAATTAAACCAAAGACCCTCACAAAGACTTAACACTTTAGGTTTCTCTGCAGTTTATTATTGAAATGCTAATGTCTAACAACTATATTGATTTCTGTACATATACATGTATCTTTTTCATTTTCATATTCATTCCTATACACATGAGTATGTCAAGAAGGATGAGCCTGGTGAGATGCCAGAGATTATGACTGTTCAATCCATGCTTGGCAGGCCTGAGAACCACCACCATGCCCAGCAGAGTTCCTTCAAGTCTGTGACTCTCCACTCTTCAGCAGTCACTCCAATTGCTTCACACCTTCTGTTCAAGGTTAGGAGAGTATACATACTGCCTTAATAGTGATCAAAGATACAAAGAGGTTCTTTGCGACTCTATGGACTATACAGTCCACAGAATTCTCCAGGCCAGAATACCAGAGTGGGTAGCCTATCCCTTCTGCAGGGGATCTTCCCAACCCAGGAATTGAACCGGGGTCTCCTGCATTGCAGGTGGATTCTTTACCAAGTGAGCTATCAGGGAAGCCCAAGGACTAAACATCTGAAGGTAAATGGGTATTACCCTCTTGAATACATGCAACTCATACACATACAAGGAGAAAGCCTGATTCTTTTTTCTTCACAGAGAATGTCTTCAGTGACCTTCCAAAAAATGTACCACAAATTTTATTTTTGACATACCCTACATTCCCAAGGGCAACAACAAAAAAAATTGCCCTTGGCATTTTCTTAAAAGATGTGATTCAGAAGATATGTGATTGTTGGCTTTTTCTCTGTAGGCATATGTTGCCCAGCGGGATGTCACACCCTTCAAAGGTCTGATTCAGAAAGAAAAATACAAAGTTGGGATAAGGTCAGAGCAAACACATACAAACACTGCACACATTCAAGTGGCTCTGACTTCTGCTAAAAAAAAAAAAAAAATCCCAGAATTACCCACAGAGAGCACCCATTAGCGCTCAGAACAAAATCAAATGGCATATACAAATGGAACATGACTGAACGATGACTCTCCTTGTAAAGGTATCTTTATCTCCAATAAAAAGGTTTAAATTATATTCCACTTATAATTCCAAAATTTAAGATTTTTTTCCCATGAAACCAAACTTTGACAGCAAATACAAAATATTTCAATACCTACACATAAAGTCATCTGGCAGACAATTCTGTTACAACTTGAGATAAATTAGGACTGAGCCTAAGAGCATGTTACTGTTTAAATGCACAGGTTTTGGCAGCCATGCTTAGAAATAGTGGAAAAGAAATCTATTACCTAACACACCTTCCAACAGGCCCTATCTCACAGCCAGCTTTTTTTCTTTTTAAATGAAGAATTTGTATTTGAGCTGGTTATTTGCAAGAGTTGGTTACTGTGCCTTAGTTACTATTTCACCTTAATATCACCTAGTAAGCAGTAAACATCTTAAAGAAAAAAGCAAAAAACAAAACCAGAGTTTCATAGCAAAATTAGAAGACTTATATGTGACATTCCACTGGCTGAATATTTTAGAAAATATAAAAATGATTTTTATAAAACTGCTCTCACTCATGGAACGTCTAAGGAAATTAAAGAAAGAAAGAGGGGGAGAGCCACATCTGTATACACATATTAATACAAAAAAGAGTGTTTCTTATCCAACCAAAAAGCACACGGTGCAGACAGGGTGGTACTGGACTGTTTTTAGCAAGTACATGGCTGACCAAGCCACAGAGCACGCAGCAAGCCCATTCACAGCCACCCCTGGTGTTTCCTTGGCATGCATCCACACTGCTCGTTTTCCACCCACCATTTGCAGGATGCCTCTCCACTGCCATATGGACCAAGATGATGAGTCATCTGTCATCCAAAATTCTTCTCCTGACCTTTCCACATTCAGTCACCTTTAGCACACTCAACCAGCACGTCCTCCGCAGAGCACATGCCCTGGAACATAAGGGGTTTCAAGCTGAACATAGAACTTAGCATTCCTGACGGTCCCCACTTTGCCAAAAGGATTTCTTCCAGAGCTTTAAAGGAAAATCACAACCAAAACCGTGACCAGATGGGTTTTCAAGGAGAAAGCTATAAACTAAATCAGTGAGGAGACTGACGTCCTTTACTAAAAACAGGCCTGTGATATAAAAGAATTTCACTTATTCATTCACTGAGAGGAAAAGTTATGGCAAAAGCAAAGCAGTGAAAAGATACATAAAACATTTCACAACTGAAACTGACTTTTTAACTTCGTATAGCTGAAGATGTTTTAAACTATTTTTGAACTTAATGCTTCACATAATCACCACAAAAAAAAAAAAAAATTCCTGACCTGCACCTCATGTACAACAAATCACAAAATCTCATATAGTACTTTCTATAACGGCAAGAATTCTTCTAAGCCCTTTACGTATGTTCACTTACTTCATCCTTTCTGTAATCCCTGTTTTCCATGAGGAATAAAATGCAGAAAGCTAATAAGGTACTTTGCCTAAGGTCACTGACATTGCCAGTAAATGGCAGAGCTGGGATTAAAAGCACTGGTAGTACTGGGATTAGTGGTGATTACACTAACCACCTTCCCAAAGGAGTTTAAGACACATGATCCTTTTTTAACAGTTAAGTTTACTTAAAACTATACAAGTTCATTTTATAAGGTGAGAAAACTTACAATTAAAGAATCTAAACTAGAGAAATGTAAATTACTGTTAGATGGTGGGAAAGTTCAAGTTATCAGTCATGGAAAATACCAACATAAGAAAGAAGGAGTGGGGGGTTAATTTTTGTGAGTTAAATATTAAGAGTCTGGAGAAATTAACATAACTGGAGAAGTATAGGTAAGGTACTGATAGCCAAGAAACTCCAAAAGCTAGGAAGGCAATCATAGAGAACCCCAGGTCTATAGTGCCTAACATCAGTCAACACTCCTGTCAATTTTTTTTCCTCATCAAGGCAATCTTTCAGGAATGGTGCCTCCTGGCCACATCACTGTTGGTGCTTAAATTCAGGCCTTCAACATCTCTTGGTCCAATTGTGCTAACAATCTCTTCCCCAGCTTCAGGTCACCACCTCCTCCCTTACCCCAGCATCTAATCGCTCTGCTGCTAACAGAATAGTCTTTCTGAAACACCAACAGATTTGATCATGCTATTCCCCTTAAGTCTTCAGTGAGCTTCCCAGGTGGCACTAGTGGTAAAGAACCCATCTGCCAGTGCAGGAGATGCAAGAGAAGTGAGTTCAATGCCTGGATTGGGAAGATCCCCTGGAGGAGGGCATGGCAACCCACTCCAGTATTCATGCCTGGAGAATCCCAAGGACAGAGGAGCCTGGTGGGCTACAGTCCATAGCATCACAAAGAGTCAGACACGACTGAAGCGACTGAGAATGCACATACAAGTCTTCAGTGGTCCGTATCAACAACAATTTCCAGTTCCACCATCTCTGTATAGAGAGATGTATAAAGTCTATCTGTATGAAGTCTATCACCCCAGGATTCCCTCTGCCTCTGTCTGCAGGCACAGGAAAACACTAGGCTAAGTCATTCCTCTCTTACCTAGTTCACATTACCCCTTTGATGAAAAAATCCTCCTTCCAACCCCATTCATCAACCTGCAGGACCTCACTCTATTCATCTCTTTTACCATAAAGTTGCCAATCCCACCTTCTACCATGAGAAGAGATAATTTTCTCCTTTGGGTCCTCAGTGTACCCACATGAGTATTGATTTCATTACACTGTCATAATTTTTTACACACCTGACTCCCCTACTGTAATATAAGTCGCTTAATAGAGAAAGTGTCTTGTCATTTTATCAACAGCACTTAATAGTTCCTGACTCACAGTAGGAGGGAGCTTTATTCATTACTAATAAATAAACATATACTTTCCACAGACCATTATAGCCTCTCTCTTGACAGAAGTTTTCAGTTCAGTCTGTTGGTTCCCTGCAGCCCTCTGCAGTTCCCAATATTTTTAATGGAAGGCATTCTAGAAAGATATGATCTACACTATAGTCAACTTTTCAGAACACCTCCACACTGAGGAATAGATGTTGAACAGTAGAGTTCACAAAGAATGGTCCATAGAACCAAACACACAGGTTCTCAATAGGGTAGGAGATTCTAGGGTTAAATAAATTCAGAAAATGCCTCATGATATCACTTTCTATGAAGAATTAAATCACACTATCATAGTAAAGGTGCATTAAAGTCCTAAGAAGTTGGTTAACTCTGGATTTACTAATTTTGAATAGGTAAGTGAACCCTACTTTGCCTCCATTTTCTCATCTATTAAATGGAAATAACAATCTCTACCTTCATATGATCACTGTAGGGACTGAATGAGATAATCTCTAAAGCTCAGATCACTACTTGGCACACAGTGAGTACTCAATAAATTCAAGCAATCTTTAATATTTAAACTAACATTTTCTAAACTACAGTCTGTCTTCTCATCAATCCACTACTAATACTACACACTTTGAGAAACACTGATACAGAATAACTACTCGACAACATATTAGTCATTTTGGAGATTCACAGCTCCAGACTTTAGGAGAAATAGGCAATCTGATAGTTAAAACGTAAGACAATTCACTCTGGCTTCTCTTTGGCTAACAAACATTGAAGTTCACACTATCACAACTTGCTGAGGCTTTGGTTCTCCAAAGTAAGACAGGAAAGAGTACACTGGGTGAACTAAAGGAAAACTACTCTGCAATGGAAAGAAGTTTCTTATATATAAATCTCACTATCCTTTCATTCCTAGAAAGCAATATATTCATCAAGTTTCTATTTTCACTACCAAGGAATTTTGCTGTTTAAGAGTAAGACAAATAATCCACACAGTCTATTTTTTCTTCAATTAATAAATCAAAAGATTTATACTGGGCTTAAAGAATCATCTACTTAAAGTAGATGATTCTTAATTCCAGCTTCCTGAAGTACAAAACTGTAGTAGTTCATGTATGAGCATCTGTATGCATTTTCCTAGGTAACATATCATAGGAACCACTGAGCTGTTTTTTTCCAAACCATTATTATAAAATTGAAGCATAGTTAATTTACAATGCTG
Organism: Oryx dammah; assembly: GCF_014754425.2. Taxonomy (NCBI): domain Eukaryota; kingdom Metazoa; phylum Chordata; class Mammalia; order Artiodactyla; family Bovidae; genus Oryx; species Oryx dammah. Next base: position 78,066,625 of record NW_024070212.1, read on the forward strand.
TTTCAAGTATACAGTAAAGTGAATCAGTTATATATATACATAATTGAATATATATTATTTTTCACATTCTTTTCCATTATGCTGCTGCTGCTAAGTCGCTTCAGTTGTGTCCAACTCTGTGTGACCCCATAGACAACAGCCCATCAGGCTCCGCCATCCCTGGGATTCTCCAGGAAAGAACATTGGAGTGGGTTGCCATTTCCTTCTCCAACGCATGAAAGTGAAAAGTGAAAGTGAAGTCTTTCGAGACCCCATGGACAGCAGCCTACCAAGGTCCTCCATCCATGAGATTTTCCAGGCAAGAGTACTGGAGTGGGGTGCCATTGCCTTTTCCACTTTTCCATTATAGGCATAAAATATTGAATATAGTTCCCAATGCTGCACAGTACATCTATGTTGTTTACCTATTTTATATATATTAATATATATGCTCAGTCACATCCAAGTCTTTTCGACCCCATGGATTATCACCCCCCAGGCTCCTCTGCCCATGGAATTTTCCAGGCAAGAATGTTAGAGTGGGTTGCAATTTCCTTCCTGCTTCAGAGGAGCTTCCTGATCCAGGGATCAAACCCGTGTCTCGTGCATTTCCTGCACTGGCAGGTGGATTTCTTGCCACTGAGTCACCTGGGAAGCCCGTTTTATACATAATAATGTGTATATGTTAATCTTAAACTCCTACTTTATCTCCTCTCAACTGTTAGCCCCTTAGGTAACCATAAGTTTGTTTTCTATGTCTGTGGATCTATTTCTGTTTTACAAATAAGGCTGATTTTTTTAAGAGTCCATATGTAAGTGATATTGTATGATATTTGCCTGAGTTTTTTGAAAAATTAGGCCTATGTATTATTTAGATATTAAAAATAAAAAAGTTGCAAAGGGTATATACAATGAAAGGTAAATCTCTCTCCCAACCCTAATCCTTATCCAGAGCCAACCACTGTTATTAGTTTTTTATATCCTTCCTAAGACAGATTATATATGTGTGTATAAGTACCTACAGTAATATTATACCATCCCTCCATTTTTACCAAGATAATAGTATATGATATATACTATATTGCAACTAGGTTTTTTCACTTGGCAGTTTATCTTAGAGCACTATCTATATCAATACATAGATATAGATACTTGGTTAACAGGCATACCAAAATTTAAAGCAATCCTATGATAAGATACTTGGCTTCCCAGGTGGCACTAGTGGTAAAGAATCCGCCTGCCAATACAGGAGATACAAGAGACTTGGGTTCAATCCCTGGGTCAGAAAGATCCCCTGGAGAAGGAAATGGCAATCTACTCCAGTATTCTTGCCTGAGAAATCCCATGGACAAAGGAGCCTGGTGGGCTACAGTCCATGGGGCTGCAGAGCTGGACGTGCTCTGACTGAGGGACTGAGCACAAGATAAATACTTAGGTTGTTACCAGTGTCTTGTAACAAAGGTCAAAGCAATTGCTTCATCAATAGTCATGTATGGATGTGACAGTTGGACCATAAAAAAGGCTGAGCACAGTAGAATTGATGCTTTTGAACTGTGCTGTGCTGGAGAAGACTCTTGAGAGTCCCTTGGACAGCAAGATCAAAACACTTAATCTTAAAGGAAATCAACCCTTTATATTCATTGGAAGGACTGATGCTGAAGCTCCAATACTTTTGGTCACCTGATGGAAGAGCTGGCTCATTAGAAAAGACCCTGATGTTGGGAAAGATTGAAGGCAGGAGGAGAAGGGGATGACGGAGGACAAGATGGTTGGATGGCATCACGAACTCAATGGACATGAGTTTGAGCAACCTCCGGGAGATGGTGAAGGACCAGGAAGCCTGGCGTGCTACAGTCCATGGGGTTACAAAGAGTGGAGGGACTGAACAACAACTAGTGTCTTGCAAAGATTGCTGAAAATAAACATCCTTGAATATATATTTTTAGGCAAGAAATGAAGCAGGGAATTGCTAAAGACTACTAAGTTGCCCTCCAAAGGTTACCCATTTTATTCTCAAGAATACTTATTTCTTATACCCTCAATAAAAAAAGATTTTCAGATTTTCTCTCTTTTTTAAACCTGACAGGTAAAAAATGATAACAGATGCTTTTAACTTATGTGGCTTATTTTGAATGAAAGAACCTCTGATTTAAGATGAGTCATACTTATGATGACCTAGTCATGGAAACAAAAAGCACCATCAAAACTGGAACAATACTGGGAATTCAGTTAAGGTTTGCTTCAAGTTGATGGCTTTAGGGATGGTAGTATGCAGACAAAGGAATTAAAAGGCTTCACCCACATGGGTTTTTTAATTACGTTGCCAAATTGGAATCTGTCTAAAGAAATGACTGGGGAAAAAAGGCACTTTGCAATCTGTAAGAAATTATGGAAGTGTTCAAAGAACCATGACCCACTACTAGCAGAAGCCCGTTGGACCCCCAGGTTCAACTCACCATCAAGTAGCCAGTGCTCGCTGCGCCTGTTCTCCAACTCCAACAGCATGAGGCGTGTGATTACATGATCAGGAACCAAAAGGCCTTTCTCTATGTATTGCTTTGCCATATCACCAACTTCTATTAAAAAGACAGGAAAAAGAGACACTCAAGCTTCTGGGGAAAAAAAAAATGCTTACCAACTCTCTCCTGACAGTTTTGCTTTTTCTTCCATTCCTGCTTGATGTCCTGGAGGGAAAGGTTTTTAAAGAGTCATATTTTAAAAATTGGCTTCAATAATGGTGACCCTGTCTCCCAGTTGTCTACCAAAGAATTAGAAGAGCATCTCTTGAAGATACACACAGACAGAAATAAAAATGAAAGGAAATATAAATTAGGGCAAAGGGAAAATCAGAGTAGGAAATAAAGCTGGAGTCTAGAAGGAGAGTGGCACACAATAAAGGCCAGGAGAGGAGTAAAGTCCAGTCTGGTTGCTAGCAGTGAGACACACTCTGGACCCAAGCCTCCCACCAGTTTCCGGTAACAAGGAAAAAGGATCGACTTCACAATTCATGCTACAGAGAAGACTAAAGGAAGCTGAGAGACTCAACCATTCCTCAGAAACCTCAAAAATTCCCACTACTCTTCTAGAAAAAGGGCTGGATGATACAAACAACAATGGGTTTCTTTCTTTTCATGAGCCTCAGTTAAGCAGATGGCACCTTGCTGACACAGTTGTAGAAGCAACTCAAGTGTTTTTAGTGGAATGCCAAGTTCGTGAAAAGACGTGAATTTCAATTTTTTTTTTCAAAGAAAAAAATGCTCCTATCATAATTTAAAATAACAATTTGTTATACATGGAAATTGTCAGTTGGGTTCAAGAGAACATCTGTTAAATTTCTAGGAACTGAATTTTTTTTAATCCAGATGACGTCCTCAGCTCTCTAGCAATCTGATCATGAACCATTAGAAACACATTCTTGACAGGCCAATTAAGTTCTTATAAAAACACAGGGCAGAATTATATTACTGGGGGAAAAAAGGTTAAAAACCATTTGCCCCCACCTTCTGCTTGAATTTAATAAGGTAGAGACCTTCCTTTCACAGACTGAATCTATAGTGCCAACTTCACCTTCCACACGGAAACATGGGCTGTGAGGAGTTCCCTATCACTCGATGACTACCATGGGGCAAAGAGCCCAATGTTAGGCCCAGTGATATGGATTCAGAAATGCACTGCAAGAAAAAGAACACGAGTGGCTAAGTATGAATGTGAATAAAACACATTCATTCAGTAAGGATTTATTGACTGCATACTACTTAACAGATAATATTCTACAAATGTAGCAGTGACTGAAAGTTGCAGCTTACCAATATTCAAGCAGTATGACTTTACCTGAGAGCAACAATAACTCTTTAACTGGGAATACAAACTAGCAGGTGCTGTGCTTTAAACATTTTATTTGTGTTATTTCATTGATTCTTCATAAGATCCTCACCTTTAGATAGGAGGTAAAACTTGTATTTTTTTTTAGGACAGCATTATTGAGATACAAGTCACACACTATAACATTACAAGTCATATACCGTAACATTCACCATTTTAAAGTGTGCAATTGAGTGGCTTTTAATACCTTCTCCACATTGTACAAGCATCACCACTACCTAATTTCAGAACATTTCTATTACCCCAGGAAGAAACTCCATACCTACTAGCGGTCACTCTCCCATCCCCTCCTCCCTCTAGGTACTGGCAACTAATCTACTTTTGGTCTTTATGGTTTGCCTATACTGCACATTTCATATAAATGGAAGTGTACACGATGTAGTTTGTGTCTGGTTCCTTTACTTAGCATATTTTCAAGGATCATCCATGTTGTACCATATCAGTACTTCATTTTCAAGGCTGAATATTATAATTCTATTGTGTGGACACAGCACATGTTGTTTATACATACATCAGTTATCGGGCACTGGGGTTGTTTTCAGTTTGGGGCTATTTTGAATAATGCTGCAATATACATTCATGTACAAGTTTCTGTGTGAATATATGCTTTCAGTTTTCTTGGGTAATACCTGTAAGAAACACGTGTACATCTGAAAAATCACTGTCAGAAAGAACGCTCAGAGCAACTGAGAAGCTTACTCTGTGATGGTCAGGCCAGCCCCCGAGTCCTGTTCTCAGTCTCATCCACCAAACTTCAAGGTACATGCCAACAACAAATATACATCTTCCAAGGTGAGAAACCAAGATATGACCTGATGACCTGGTTTGAAACATCCCATGAGGAAACGGTTAATGAGGAGGAATGGTCTTGTACAGAAAAGAGAAGGACATGATAACAACTGACCCATAACCTGATTCTGGACAGATGGAAAAGGCATTATCTTACTTAATCCCCCAGGGCTTAGAATTAGTACTAGTGGGAACTGCAAATGGACAGGAAAAGTCACCTGAGGAAATATTTGAATGGAGACTCAGAGAAGGGATATTATAGAGGGATTTTGCAAACTGGATTGGGTTTAATTCATGTTTCAGGTCCCTACAGATGGAAGAGTTATGGTACTACGGTACATTTGAATTCAGTAATTTGATGAAGAACAGTGTCCAAAATGATACTTCTAAGACCTCTGATTATCTCCTAAATGGCTCAAAATGTACCTCCACTGACACCTCAAATTTATCCTGTCCAAAATCACATTACCCTCCCACTCTGTTCTTGTCTGGGATGCTTCCTGCCTCATCAGTAACAGAGTCCTCCCCTATCAACAGATTCCTTGGATTCAGTTATCCAAAGTCAATCATGGTCTGAAAAATATTAAATGGAAAATTCCAGAAATAAGCAACTGATAAGTTTTAAATTGGGCACCATTCTGAGCAGCACGATGACATCTCTTGCCATTCTGCTCCATCCTGCCTGGGATGTAAATCATCCCTTCATCTACAGTATCCCACCTGTTAGTCACTTAGTAGCTGTCTTGGTATATACTGTTGTGCAGTGACTTTATTTTACATAATAACAACCCAAAGTGCAAGAACAGTGATGCCGGCCATTCAGATGTGCTAAAGAGAAACCAGAAACAGTGCTTCTTTTAAGTAAAAAGGTAAAAGTTCAACTTAGGAGGAACGAAAAATACAGTTAAGGCTGCTAAGACATATGGTAAGAGCAAACCTATCCATGAAGTTGTAAAGAAGAAAAAGGAAACTCACTCCCGTTTTGCTGCTGCACCTCAAACTTCAGAAGTAATGAACACAGTGCATAAGGGCACAGTTAAGATGAAAAAAGCACTAAATCTGAGGTCACATTCACCTAACTAGAGTATGTTTTTATAATTGTTCTATCTTATTCAGTTCAGTTGCTCAATCATGTCCGACTCTTTACGACCCCATGGACTACAGCACCCCAGGCCTCCCTGTCCATCACCAATTCCTGGAGCTTGCTCAAACTCATGTCCATCGAGTCGGTGATGCCATCCAATCATCTAATTGTCATCCCCTTCTCTTCTTGCCTTCAATCTTTGCCAACATCAGGGTCTTTTCTAACAAGTCAGGTCTTCATATTAGATGGCCAAAGTATTGGAGCTTTAGTTTCTGCATCAGTCCTTCCAACGAATATTCAGGAGTTTTGGATTTACTGGTTTGATATCTTATTATTAATTATTGCTATTAATCTCCTATGATGCCTAATTTATTAATTACCATTACTTTATCAAAATCACTTTATCCTAGGTATGTATGTATAGGGAAAAAACATAGCATATATAGCTTTCAGTACTTTGGTTTCAGGCATCAACTGGGGATCCTGGAATGCATTCCCCACAGACAGAGGGGCATTACTGTACTCTCCTCAGATATCATCTAAGATTAAGCACCAATTGTCTTGATTTTCTTGATTTCTCTTGTTGTTGTTGGGGTTTTTTAATATTTATTTATTTGGCTTTGCCAAATAGTGGGATCTAGTTCCCTGACCCAGAGAAGGCAATGGCAACCCACTCCAGTACTCTTGCCTGGAAAATCCCATGGACGGAGGAGCCTGGTAGGCTGCAGTCCATGGGGTTGCTAAGAGTCGGACATGACTGAATGACTTCACTTTCACTTTTCACTTTCATGCATTGGAGAAGGAAATAGCAACCCACTCCAGTGTTCTTGCCTGGAGAATCCCAGGGACGGGGGAGCCTGGTGGGCTGCCGTTTATGGGGTCGCACAGAGTCAGACACGACTGATGTGACTTAGCAGCAGGAGCAGTTCCCTGACCAGGGCTCGAACCTGGGCTCCATGCATTGGGAGTGTGGAGTCAGTCGCTGGACTACCAAGGAAGTTCCTCTCCCATTCTCTACACCTAGCTGAACACAAAAATCTTAACATTATACTTCCACGTGTCTCTCATATCCAGGACAACTGATCAAAACATAGCACAACACTAGCTGCTGAACAAACTAGAACAAGTTGCGGTCCTACAGAACAGTCTGTGCCACTGTCTACATCTGTCTACAATGTGAGAGACCTGGGTTCAATCCCTGGGTTGGGAAGATTCCCTGGAGAAGGAAATGGCAACCCACTCCAGTACTCTTGCCTTGAAAATCCCATAGACGGAGGAGCCTGGTAGGCTGCAGTTGGAGGGGCTTGGTGCAGGCTACTATCCATGGGGTCACAAAGAGTCAGGCATGACTGAGCGACTTCACTTCACTAAGCAGCCAATTCTCAATTCTTTGCTTACCTGACTTTTCAGCAGCATGTGACATGACTCCTGTGCATAAATACAGAGTGACCCCTTTAAAGCCCATTATGCCCCTCCTAGGACTTCCCATATCATTGAGAGTATAAGCCAAGTCCTCCCCTTGGTCTCCAAGTTCTCTGACCCCATCTCCCACTTCTCTCCTCTCTACCCATCCTAGTCCAGACACAACAGTCTCCTTGCACTTTCCTGAAGATCACAAGCATGTGTCCACTGCAGGACCTCTGCATTTGTTCTTCCCTCTGTCAGGAAGACTCCTTCCCCCAGAATTTCAAAAGGTCAAGTCCTCTCAGCATTCAGGTCTCTGATTGAGTATCACCTCAGATAGGTCTCCCACCCTACCCAAACAGCACAAGCACAAACATAAAAGTCCCAATCCCCCTCTACTCTCTTATCTTCCTGTGCATTCTTTTCCAAAACTATATAGGCTTTACACATTATATACTGATGTATTGGTGAATTCACTTTCTGCCCCCCCCCAGACTAGAATATAATTAGCTCATTGGAAAAAATAATAATACTTTGCTCACTGCCATATCCTGAGTGTTTACAATATGGTCTGGCATGCATAGATACTCCATTAAAATTTGTTGCATGAATGAATGAATACATTGAAGATTATAGAGTCTTTTCCCCAGGCAAGAATCAATCTGATCTGCCTTACAGTTATTACAGAACCATTACTCCAATGTCAAATATAGCCCAACCTTGCCAGGTATGAACTTTTTCAAGGGAGATATGAGACAAAGTGGGATCAGTACTAACTAGGTGAGATGACCACGTAGGGTTTCACAGCTCAGTCTCCTTTCCTCAGCATTTCAAACTATGAATAGAGAAGAGCCACGTACAGGAGGGAAAATGAGAAGGAAATACTAGGAGCCAAGGTTGCAGAGGCATGGAGCTGCCTGGCATACCTGGAGGAGCTTCAGTTAGTAACATCTGAAAATATGCACATCATTGCACAGAGAGCACTAGATAGGCCAGAAAAGGAGCATGGGCTTTGAAGGATTAAACAGGTAGCTTCAGAAATGGCATTCTCATAGCTAAAAGCAATTACCAAGGGCCCAGGACAAAATGAAAACATGGAGCCTCCTGGTTCAACAAAATTACAAGATGGTGACAGCAGAGCATTGCACTAAGTGCAGGGCCTTTTGTCACGTGACACAAGTCACGTGCCCACGGCTCTGTGAAATTTGGATGGGGTTGGCATGATGAAAGCAAAGGAGGCTGTGGCAATAATCCAGCACAGACAGGCCTGCAGAAGCAACATTAGGTGACATTCTGGCCTGGTCACATGAGCTGACCCATCATCGACTGTGCAACTCAAGTTCAAAATAACTCTGTGGAAGACTTCCAGAACCATCTTAATCCAATTTACTAATGAAGAGAAAGCTCTAAGGGCAGCATCCCTTCCCAAGTATTTTTGGCATCCTTGGCCCTCTAACCTGTTACAAAATCAAACTTCCTCTGAGTTTCTCAATCCCCCTCCCCGGCACCACCACCCCCCACCGTGAAAAACCAGGAAAAGCCAACAGCAGCCAAAGCAAAACAAACTCAACAACGAATTTGCATCTGAATGAAGACCTCCCTACAACAGCAATCTGAAATAAAACACTGGTCAGAAGACAGGCCCATTCCAGAAAACAGGACCTTCATCTGCCCTTGTCAGTTCACTTGGAAGAGAAAGCAGTATCATTAAACGCTAACGCAGCATGTTTGGCTAAAACATAGACATGAGCCAATTTCTCAAGCAGTATTTCAAAGAAAAGCTGTAGATACACATATGCTCTCTTACAGTTTTTGCATCCTTTGTGAGTACCCATGCACACACATGCTCACTACAATAATAAACCATAAACCAGAAAGGTTTTAAAAATGAACTTTATAAATGAAGGCCAACAGCTTTGCATTTTTTAAGTGTCACAACAACCAAAAAAAAAGGGGGGGGGGACACCCAATTATGTGTTTCTGAGATTGACCATAACACTGTTAAGGGAAGCATGCTGATTGAAACCACCCACCCTGGCCAGGCACCATAGTAACCATTTGCATGAGTTGTTTTAAGGTAGGAGGTCCTGGTAAGGAACACGGAAATAATAAGTCACCACCAACCAGAAGAGTTCAGAAAAGGTCAAAAGGAGACACCACATGTCTGACCACCCCCCAGAATCCTTCTCTCTGGCATCCATCTTGACTGAGCAAGGTGTGCACCACCAGGAAGGACTCTGAGTCAGAATGATTGGCTAAAGACAACCCGGAAACTAACCCCATCACCATAAAACCCGAGACTGTGAGCCATGTGATAGAGCTATTCTCCTGGGTTCCCTTACCCTACTGCTCTCCACCCAGGTGCCCTTTCCCAATAAGCTTTGTCAGCACATGTGTCTCCTTGGACAATTCATTTCCAAGTGTTAGACAAGAGCCCAGTTTTGGGCCCTAGAAGGGGTCCCCCTTCCTGCAACAAATGGCAACTCTGGTGGGACTCTTCTTCACTGCAACTGACATCTTGACCACTCGGGATACTCAGGGGCCAGCTTGCCTGCCAATGGACCAGACCCAGCGGCCGCAACAGGGACTCTTTTGTCCCTGGTCTCCTCCTGACGTGGACAACTGGCCAGAGTGCCCCGACCGGTAAGGAACAAGAGACTTTATTGACCTCTCTCCCCTTCCCTCTCTTTCCTCTCCCTAACACTTCCTATCCTTCCCTTTTTTCTAGTCCCCTGGTCCTGGACACAGGAATCTGGTTGAAGGGCCTCAGCCTGAGCTGAAGATTGGAGACTGATCACCTCTTGGCAGAGAACTCAAATTCTGGTTCTGTTCTGTCTGGTTTCTGGTAGGGCCGAGTTCCAGTCCTCCCTTCTCTGGAGGTCCAGGGAAAAGTCCCATAACGCCTGGGCATCTGTAGGTGGCAGGAGACGTCTGTAAGGCCACCCCTTTCGCCACCCCCTCTCCCACCTCCTCCCTCTTCTTCTTTCAACCTGGCTTCCTTTCCTACCTTGAAATCTTTGAAGACCTGAGATATTTTCCTTTACTCGGTTAGTACTTGGATCTGAAGTTCTATGTCTATAGGTTTTCTGAGAGACTGTATTCTTATATTTAAGGGAGTGTCTGATGAGTACTGCCAGGTTTATATGTGTGTTTTAACTCTGTGTTCTGTGTTGTGATTTTTGATGGCCATTTTGCTTTGTCTGGCCACCATTTGGTTTAGGCCTGCCACCATTTTGTTAAAACTTGATTTTCTTTCCCTGTGCCTTGGGACCAGGGCTCTCAGGAACACTATTTAGACCATCTCTAACTCCTGAGACTGAGAAAAAATGGGAAAAAGGCTTTAAAAATTTTATTTATTCCAACTGTTTTTTATAAACTACTAAATTTTATATTGTAATATCTAATTCATGACTAAAATTAGAAAATGAAGCTAGATCTTGTGTTGTGTCTGTCTAAATATGTCTCAGTATGTCTTTGTCTCTGGATAATATTTTTGAGATTAACTTGTAAATGAGCTCTTTTTAATTGGCTTAAAGAAAGGTAAGCACTTACAAATAAAATAATTCTAAATTAAACAATAAATTCCAGGTTCATGTGAACTGGTAAATATTCAGTATTAAATACCTGATATTAATGTTTGTTTGTTGATCTATCTAATATATACATGTCTTAGAATAATTAACATTAAGTAGAATGTTTTCATTGTACTTAGGTTTAATATAAGTTAAATATAATCATATCTGTTACAAGTTTGTCAACAAGGAAATTACCTTGAGTAAAGAAACTTCTAAAAAAAATGTAAATGAGATATTAGCTTTTAGATAAGCTCTATTAATAATAATTATGCTTTAGGAATATCTGTTTAAAATAATCTCTCAAGATTGGGGTAACTTGAATTTCTAAGGATTGTGCTAAACTAAGTGTTGGAAGTCTACTGAAATCCAAATAAAATAAGATTTTGAAACATTTACTACTAAACACTGATTTCTTTTTACAGAAAAACTAAAGAGTTTGGGACTATAAATGAATAATGTTTGGTGCCATCCTAAAATGTTTTAAGAAAGCAAGGGTTTTAGAAATTATCACTGGTATTTATGCTCACCAATCTATAAAATGCTAATATACAAGTTAGTTCTTGGTTGCTAAAGGAAAGTAGGAAGTGTGTTTTCAGTTAAAAAAAAAAAAAAGGTTTAAAAAAAATACCAAAAAGAGTTATGCATGATCAGGATTTTTTAAAAATTGGATTACAATTAGTTAGATACATGGATTTTATTAGGAATGACACAGCCATGGGGAAACTGGTCAGAGCCAACTAGGCCCAAGATGGCGGAGCTGACTTTCACTAGACCTTCAGGTATATACACCACTGTGACATAGCAACAAGCTAAATGATACACCCATCAACACTGACTCAATCTGACCAAATGTTCTAAACCCTTTTAATTGATTTTTTTGACAAAACTTCCTAAATCGAATTCTTTTGAAGTTCCTTTGACCTCTAGCTAACTTTGGGGTGCTTCAGAGGGCCCCTGAAACAGCCCAAAGAGAGATATTAAACTGTATTTATTTGGTTGGTTAAATTACATGAAAAATATTATCAAATGAGTACTAAATTCTCTCATGTTACAATGTATGGTAAATATTACTAATATAGATATCCTAGAAATTATATTGAGCTCTTAACATTCTGATATGTCCTGGTATTCTAATGAAAAGCCTGATGACTTCACAAAAGCGAACAAAGGACTAAATGAACCAGTGAATATGCTTATAACTTTTATAGTTTCTGTCTGAAAAACTACAGGTTTGAATCTTATGTTATCCAGGAGTAGGGAAAACCTTCCTCTCAAACTAATTATGACAATACTTTGGTAAAGTTACACATTATAAACAAAACAATTATATTTTCTCTCTATCTGACTTCTCCAAAAATTGGAAACTCTTAGGTTTCCAGTAAGTTTATCAAATGAGTTAGGAAGGTTAACTCACTAACAGGTACAAAAATCTCAAGGAATTTTGGAGACCTTAAAAAGGGAAGAATTCACCTAGATTTGTTAGGCAAAATCTGTGATAAGCCTTTGGTGTGAGTTTCCCAGTCCTGTTTTATTTAAAAAGTTCAGTCTGAGACTCTATAAATGTTTCAGCAAAATAAAAAGTCTATGATCAATTATAGTTATATAAATCATCAGACCAAAATTAGTGTGAACAGGCCTATTTTGCAAACAAACTAGCCTTAATTTGGTTATATTTGATAAAAATGAGGGTAACTTTATGGAGAAAAAGACATTTCAATAAATGTTAAATCCCAGTTTGTTAATGGAGGTCTGCATCTAGTAAGACTCATTTCTTGGATAGTTCTTTGCTGTTATGTGATATTAATGTAAAATTTAATTGAATTCTTAAAGAACACCCCAAATTTGTTTCTGAAGCTTATCTCAGTAATCTATCTTTGGATGACGATCAGATGCCACCTCATGACCTGCAACCATGACTGGAAAAAGACATAATTTCAGGGACTATCTCCAACCTGGATGGAAGGACTTTTTTATCAGGTACTCTTAACTAGCTCATGCAAAATGAAACTGAAGGGAAATTAACTCTTAGATTAATTCCCACTTCCAAAGGCCCCTACACTGGATTGTCTATAGAGAAGACAGCTGACCCGATCTCACCTTAAAATGATGCTCAAACAGAGAAGAAACTACACTACACCAGGATGAGAAGACAATGACATCAGAGGTAGACAGCTTGCCCAAGATGCTGGACCTGATTCGTATGATCATTTATAATGTTTTCTTGACTTCTTAGACCTTTGCATATAAATCAAATGCTTTTCTATCATAGACCTGATCCTATGCTAGTTTTAGAAATCAGTCCAATTGTTGGGTTTGTGGCCAATTACCTGTGTGTAGTTCTGAGTTATCTTGGTAAAATTCTCCACTATAAAACTCTAACTGGTTGGCCCTGAGAAAATTTACTTAAAAAAAAATTATAGTCATATTCAGGTCATTGTGATATTACTAGATGGGATCCCTTCACAGGACCAATTAATAATGCCTCCTCTGACTCTGGCCATAAATTTGAGTTTTCTTCTATTACTCAAGTTCAGTCAGAGCAACAAGTAAAGTTTCAGCAAAGGAGGAAAAAATCTCCCACAATTATGGGATGGATTTATATAATGACACCAGGCTATGGTAATTTAGGTTTAAAGTCTCCTCTATGTTGGAAACAATTAAATCATACTAAGGATAATCAGTCTAGTAGCACTAGAAAACTGGGCTATGTGCCTTATAGACAGTGCCAATATATAATTTCCCTGGAAGATAAAGGTTCTATAGAGTAGACTAAGTCAGATGACCTGGGATATACTGAGCTACATCTAATGGAAGCTCTTAAGACTTACTTGTGACTTTACTAATACTGTTGGCTATGTTATTTGTATTTCACCTGTTTCACAAAATTGCTGTTTCTTACACTGCCAAATGTGTGATTGAGGCCTCTGATAGAATAATAGTTTCATGTGAGATTGATGATGATAACAGTGTAACTCTAGATATGGGAAGAAGCAACAAGAGGGAATGTTTTCCTGGACCAAGAGGCTAGTAAGACAGGTGGTCCAGAGAATTTTGGATACTGTTTTATGGCCTAGTCCAGTAACAGCACATTGAGTGGCCTGTCCACAAAATCTTTGCCAAACCTGAGAATGGAAAGCACCATGGGATAGAATGGTCATGAAATGCCCCCCTCAAAATCATGGTCAAGTTTATGAGCAAAAATGGGCTCTGCCAACTGAAAACTGACACTTTCCACCTACATCTACAAAGATTAAATCATGGTCACTGCAACTGCTGACCTTCAACTCCCCTGAAAGGAGTTCAGGGTGAAAATCAGGAATGAGGTACTCTGCCCTCTGGGAAAACCGGCAGAACAGGCCTTCAGATAGTTGGATCTTTTCAGGAGAATATTTTATGAGTTCCAATTCTTGCATCTTCTCATACCTAGAGAAACACTGATGTCATTAATGGTGACATCTGCTTTGGCTATTAAGGAAAATGTTACAATTAAAAGTCAAAATAGAGTAGCTGGTTCAGACATCCTGGAAAATAACTAGGTGATGCTATGGGAGTACTTTCAGACTAGACCTTGTATTGTTAAACACTTGCGTTTTCTGAGTTGTGTCAGGCTTGGATGCTACCATTCTCAAAACAATGTCTGCTGGAAGCTAATAACTACAACCTTATTTTTTATAAAACTAGGCAACTGGCTACCTGGCTACAAGTCTCCCCAAAGTGCCAGGTCCAGACTGGGTTTCAGGCCTATTCTTCTAAAAAGAAATGAGATTTATTTTGTCTATTAAAATTCCAGTTTGTCACTCCTCCAACTACTTCTAACTGGGTCTGTTACACTAAAATGGCAGACCAAGGGATTGAGATTTTAATCATACAAGACTCAGATCTAGAACTTGGAGCTCAGGAATATTTCCACTTCACTGTCAATTCTCCAAGCTGAGGCAGTCTTATGCCCCATTTTGACAGGAAGTTATAACAGTCATAGTTGCCTAGTTCCCTAAATTAAAACTGAGCAGAATTCTGTGGGGCTCTGGAGTACAGATCTGTTCTGTGTTCTCCATTTATTGTCTGTAGGATATAGGCTTCATTCAGCCTCCTCAACCTTCCCTGAGTTCCAAAGGGTGGATTCAAACAATTGCTAATCAGGGAAGGGAGGGGACACAGAAACAGAGGAGAAACAATCAAATGGTTGTACAGCCTCCAGAAAGGGTCCTAGTTCCTACTCAAAGAAATATGCATAACAATGTCTTTGAGTTCTTCTACAAAACTGGAGCCCCCACCCAGGTGGAGGATGGTAACTTCAGACTAAACACAAGATTCCTAGAGCACAGCTCTGTTGCCTCACCACCAACCAATCATAAAAAAAGAAAGTCCCCTGCAGCCCTCACCCTAAATGTTGCCTGCTGTTTCTGGAGACCAGTGATGACCATCCTGTTAGGCTTCCTGTTTGGCCCCTGTCTATTTCATTTCTGAGAGGAGCCAGAAGTTTCAAACTAAATTGCTGTTATTACAAGGGTGAATGCTGGATTCAGGCAAAAAAATACCTTGACTTAGATCGGGTAGAGAGAGACTTCTGCTCTGCTAGGCAGGCCTACGCCCATGCACAGCAGGAAGAAGTTACAGAAGAAAGACCTCTGCCCCAATTCCCAAGAATTATCTTGAGTATGAAGTCTCTCAGGGCAGAGTTGTTAGGGGAGGCACACTGACTGATACCACCCACCCTGGCCAGGTACCATAGTAACTATTTGCATGAGTTGTTTTATGGCAGGAGGTCCTGTAAGGAACACGGAACTAATAAGCTACCACCAACCAGAAGAGTTCTGGAAAGATCAAAAGAAGACACATGTCTGACCACCTCCCAGAATCCTTCTCTCTGGTGTCCATCTTGACTGAACAAAGTGTGCATCACCAGGAAAGACTGAGTCACAGTGATTGGCTAAAGACAACTCGGAAACTAATCCCATCACCATAAAACTGAGACTGCATGCCATGTGACAGAGCTGTTCTCCTGGGTTCCCCTACCCTACTGCTCTCCACCCGGGTGACCTTTCTCAATAAAATCTCTTGCTTTGTCAGCACATGTGTCTCCGTGGACAATTCATTTCCAAGTGTTAGACAAGAGCCCAGTTTTTAGCCCTGGAAAGGGGTCCCCTTTCCTGCAACACCACCACTGAGTAAGGCCACATTTGGAAAAACTGTCTTCAGAAAGGGAAAGATTAAGTGTCAGAATACAAAATGGTATGTATTATAAAATTATGTATGTATGTGCACAGACATATATCACCATCCTCAATGTTAAATGTATTATAACTCTTTTAAAATATAAAATTTATGGCAATGCAGCTAAAAAACCTATTTCATTTAATTGCTATTAAATATAAATTAAAACAGACATGGCCTTGGTTACCTTGAGAAATATATTTTTTCAATTTCTGATCAAATCAGACAACAAATACATTTTAGGAATTTAATGTTATCTATTAAGTTGCATAAGGCTTCCCAGGTCATTCAATGGTAAAGAATCTGCCTGCCAGTGCAGGAGACGGAGGAGACAGAGGTTTGATCCCTGAGTCAGGAAGATCCCTGGAGCAGTAAACAGCAACCCACTCCAATATTCTTGCCTGAAAAACTCCATGGAAAGAGGAGTCTGGTGGATTACAGTCCATGAGGTCACAACAAGTCGGACATGACGGAGTGACTAAGCACACACGCATTAGGTTATATATTTAAGATAATATATAAATATTAAATATATTAAATAAATGTATATTAAATATATAAATATAAATTTTTTTAAATAAAAAATTTAAGATAACACAGAACTTAGTGTACCTATTAACTTGATCCCTTCTCCAAAATTCATGCTTCCAAGATATGGAAGATTTTTTACTGCCTTCAATTCTTTCACATTAAAGTTGTCCATATTCACATAGATCATTGTATTCAGGGCAGGAAATATGGCAAAATACTGTCCACTGCTAAAAGGGGGGTTTTGGACACATATTGTGAATTATCTTAATTAAAAAGAAAATATCTTAGTCTAAATAACTAGGAGAGTTACTAAGAAAATAACATTTCTTTAGAAAAACCATAGAAACACACATACAGATTTGTAGTCAGCACAAAATCCATTCTATAGCCACCCTAAATATTCACGACTGCCAGCTCAAACATTCCAGAGACTAAATGACTTCCAAAAAGAAACAAATGCTGCGTAAAGATCCAAAATGTGAAAGAAAGATTGCTGAGATGGGGGAGGAGGTGGTAAACACTGTTCACTAAGGGAAAATTGGAGAATATGGAATGTAGCTGATTTTGTGGCCTTAAATACTCTCTGAATCCACTTAATACTCACTCAGTCCATATTTATTCAGAATCGACTATGTACCAGGCTCTGTACCAACTTAAGAGGAGGCCTGTACAACAGCTTAGAACCTAAACACTGGGATGAGGTCCTAGCCCCACAGAAGTGTTCAACAGCAAAATTTCATGGAATTTTACACTGTTAGGCAAAAAAATTTTAATAGTCAGCAATTATCACTTTGGGCTTCCCTGGTGGCTCACTGATAAAGAATCTGCCTGCCAATGCAGGAGACTCAGGTTCAATCTCTGGGTCAGGAAGATCCCTTGGAGAAGGAAATGGCAACCCAAACCAGTATTCTTGCCTGGGAAATTCCATGGACAGAGGAGCCTGAAGGGCTACAGTCCATGGGGTCGAAAGAGTTGGCCAAAACTTAGTGACTAAACAACTACTACTACATGCCAAGTACCACGCAAGCACAAGAGTTGCAAATATAAGACCACCTCAAAGAATGAGAGGAGAGGGACATACTCATGAACAAATATGATTATTGAAAACTGTATTCTCAAGTGGAAACCTGCACAGACCGAAAAATCAACAATTCTTCTTGATTCCATAAGAGAAGGGAGGACACCAGGCAAACCACTGTCCCCAAGGATGGAGAGACAGTTGGGTAAATACATGGGGCCACAGCTTAACTGGACATTAACTCACAGCCAGTGCCAGGAAGGAAAACGTGAACTGTAATTGACAAGCTGCTGAAGGCTCTATGTGGACAAAAACTCAGGGAGGACCCAATCAAAGGTGAAACCCCATAATATTATGAGATTTTCCTAAAGACACTCTACCCAGTTGCCACAGTAAGTATCAGAGAAAAATCCCCTCAGGCTTCTGGCAGGGTGAGGGGGAAGGGAACCATTTAAAAATAACCAGAGCACTTGGTTCTTCTTAGCAATTCCAAGCACATGTAGGTGAAAGGGTGTGGTTTCACAAAGGAGGAGGATGCTGCTGCTGCTGCTGCTGCTGCTGCTGCTAAGTCGCTTCAGTGGTGTCCGACTCTGTGCGACCCCATAGACGGCAGCCCACCAGGCTCCCCCGTCCCTGGGATTCTCCAGGCAAGAACACTGGAGTGGGCTGCCATTTCCTCCTCCAATGCATGAAAGTAAAAAGTGAAAGGGAAGTTGCTCAGTCGTGTCTGACTCTAGCGACCCCATGGACTGCAGCCTATCAGGCTCCTCCATCCATGGGATTTTCCAGGCAAAAGTACTGGAGTGGTGGGAGGATGCTACATTTAACCTTCAATCTCACTTTGGGAAATAAACAGTTTCGAACACAAGCTTCATAATTATAAAATTCTAAATTATCATCTTGCCCTGGTTACAACTCTCAAACCAATTTTATTTCCCACTTACATATAGGCCTCAAAAGATTGGATTTAATATTCAGTTCAGTTCAGTTCAGTTGCTCAGTCAGGTCCGACTCTTTGCGACTACATGAATCGCACCATCCCAGGACTCCCTGTCTATCACCAACTCCCAGAGTCTACCCAAACCCATGTCTATTGAGTCAGTGATGCCATCCAGCCATCTCTTCTTCTGTTGTCCCCTTCTCCTCCTGCGCCCAATCCTTCCTAGCATTAGGGTCTTTTTCAGTGAGTCAACTCTTTGCATGAGGTGGCCAAAGTATTAGAGTTTCAGCTTCAACATCAGTTCTTCCAATGAACACCCAGGACTGATCTTTACGATGGACTGGTTGGATCTTCTTGCAGTCCAAGGGACTCTCGAGAGTCTTCTCCAACACCACAGTTCAAAAGCATCAATTCTTCGGCGCTCAGCTTTCTTCACAGTCCAACTCTCACATCCATACATGATCACTGGAAAAACCATAGCCTGGACTAGACGGACCTTTGTTAAAGTAATGTCTTTGCTTTTAAATACGCTGTCTAGGTTGGTCATAAATTTTCTTCCAAGTGTTTAAATTTCATGGCTGCAATCACCATCTGCAGTGATTTTGGAGCCCAAAAAAATAAAGTCTGACACTGTTTCCACTGTTTCCCCATCATTTTCCCATGAAGTGATGGAATCAGATGCCGTGATCTTCGTTTTCTGAATGTTGAGCTTTAAGCCAAGTTTTTCACTCTCCTCTTTCACTTTCATCAAGAGGCTTTTTAGTTCCTCTTCACTTTCTGCCACAAGGGTGATGTCATCTGCATATCTGAGGTTATTGATATTTCTCCCGGCAATCTTGATTCCAGCTTGTGTCTCCTCCAGCCCAGCATTTCTCATGATGTACTCTGCATAGAAGTTAAATAAGCAGAGTGACAATATACAGCCTTGACGTACTCCTTTTCCTATTTGGAACCAGTGTGTTGTTCCATGTCCAGTTCTAACTGTTGCTTCCTGACCTGCATACAGGTTGCACAAGAGGCAGGTCAAGTGGTCTGGTATTCCCATCTCTTTCAGAATTTTCCACAGTTTATTGTGATCCACACAGTCAAAGGCTTTGGCATAGTCAATAAAGCAGAAATAGATGTTTTTCTGGAACTCTCTTGCTTTTTCCATGATCCAGCAGATGTTGGCAATTTGATCTCTGGTTCCTCTGTCTCTTCCAAAACCAGCTTGAACATCTGGAAGTTCACAGTTCACGTATTGCTGAAGCCTGGCTTGGAGAATTTTGAGCATTACTTTACTAGCATGTGAGATGAGTGCAATTGTGCGGTAGTTCGAGCATTCTTTGTCATTGCCTTTCTTTGGGATTGGAACGAAAACTGACCTTTTCCAGTCCTGTGGCCACTGCTCAGTTCTCCAAATGTGCTGGCATATTGAGTGCAGCACTTTCACAGCATCATCTTTCAGGATTTGAAATAGCTCAACTGGAATTCCATCACCTCCACTAGCTTTGTTCGTAGTGATGCTTTCTAAGGCCCACTTGACTTCACATTCCAGGATGTCTGGCTCTAGATTAGTGATCACATCATCATGATTATCTGGGTTGTGAAGATCTTTTTTTGTACAGTTCTTCCATGTATTCTTGCCACCTAATATCTTCTGTTTCTGTTAGGTCCATACCATTTCTGTCTTTTATCGAGCCCATCTTTGCATGAAATGTTCCCTTGGTGTCTCTAATTTTCTTGAAGAGATCTCTAGTCTTTCCCATTCTGTTCTTTTCCTCTATTTCTTTGCATTGATCCCTGAGGAAGGCTTTCTTATCTCTCCTTGCTATTCTATGGAACTCTGCATTCAGATGCTTATATCTTTCCTTTTCTCCTTTGCTTTTCACTTCTCTTCTTTTCACAGCTATTTGCAAGGCCTCCCCAGATAGCTATTTTGCTTTTTTGCTTTTCTTTTCCATGGGGATGGTCTTGATCCCTGTCTCCTGTACAATGTCACAAACCTCCATCCATAGTTCATCAGGCACTCTATCAGATCTAGTCCCTTAAATCTATTTCTCACTTCCACTGTATAATCATAAGGGATTTGATTGAGGTCATACCTGAATGGTCTAGTGGTTTTCCCTACTTTCTTCAATTTCAGTCTGAATTTGGCAATAAGGAGTTCATGATCTGAGCCACAGTCAGCTCCCGGTCTTGTTTTTGCTGACTGTATAGAGCTTCTCCATCTTTGGCTGCAAAGAATATAATCAATCTGATTTCGGTGTTGACCATCTGGTGATGTCCATGTGTAGAGTCTTCTCTTGTGTTGTTCGAAGAGGGTGTTTGCTATGACCAGTGTGTTGTCTTGGCAAAACTCTATTAGCCTTTGCCCTGCTTCATTCCATACTCCATGGCCAAATTTGCCTGTTACCCCAGGTGTTTCTTGACTTCCTACTTTTGCATTCCAGTCTCCTATAATGAAAAGGACATCTCTTTTGGGTGTTAGTTCTAAAAGGTCTTGTAGGTCTTCATAGAACTGTTCAACTTCAGCTTCTTCAGCGTTACTGGTTGGGGAATAGGCTTGGATTACCATGATATTGAATAGCTTCCTTCTAACACTAAACTCCTCCACATCCCACCATCTCATGCCACTATTTTCTACCCTACAGCTGGACTGGTATAAATTGCACATCTGAGCATATCACATCCTTGTTTAAAACACTCCAGGGCTTCCCTGGTGGCATAGTGGATGAGATTCCACCTGCCAATGCAGGGGACACAAGGTTTCATCACTGGTCCGGGAAGATCCCACATGCTCTGGACAGCGAAGCCCGAGTACCTGTGCCCTAGAGCCCAGGAGCTGCAACTACTGAGCCCACTTGCCCTAGAACTCACACTCCACAACAAGAGAAGTCAACACAATGAGAAGCCTGAGCACATCACTGAAGAGTAGCCCTCGCTCACCACAGGCAGAGAAAAGCCCTCGCAAAGGAAGGAAGACCCAGAGCAATCAAAAATAAATAAAAATTTGAATGTGTTGGGAAAAAAAAAAAACACTTCAAAGGGATTCTACTGCAGTGGCTTTCAAGTCCCTCCAAGGTCTGCCCCCTGCCTGCCTCAGTGGCCTCGAAAGTTTTCTCCCATCACCCACATGTGGCCGTCCCACATCATCTCTACTCTCCAGTCCCAGGTCCTGTCTCCAAAACAAGCTAGGCCCCCAGTATACGGCCCCATGGCATCCTGTCACCACAGGCACTCACAGCATCTGCATTTTACTTCTCATGTCAGTCCTCCCCAGCATACAAGAGAAGATCGTGTCTGTCTGCTACACCACTGTCTCTAATGGCCCATGAACAGCACCTGATACAAAGCAGATGCTTGATACACACCTGAAGACCAACTAGTCCCTCCAACTCTTTTCGGTCCCTAGAGGAACAGGGCTAACTGCACCTTTCATAACAGGTGTAGCTACTTCTGACAGAACCAGACAGATGTGTAAACACTTCAACCACTAATCTGCATGCTAGATTAAGAATTTACACGGGGATATAGCTTTCCCAGCTAGGACTCCCACATTCAGTTCAGTTGCAAAGAGGTTTCAAAAACAAACTACATGGAAGTTGTAACAAGTGAAGTTCACTGACCTTGCTATTACAATTCATTCATTCAGAAATTTTACTGAGCAACTAGTCTGTGCCAGGCATAGCTCATTTCACTACATGTCAGGGAAACAATGAAAGGACCATTGTTTTAGGAGCCACAAGGACCACAAGTTGTTATAGGCCACTGATGGTTTGGTCAGGGATCAAGTTGACAACTTGGCCTATTTCAAAACAAAATCAAGTTGTAAAGTAAAAATTAAAAATAAATTAATTAATTTTAAAAAAATTAAAAATAAATAAATAAATATCTTTATTGAACAACAAAAAAAAAAAGAATAGTTTCCTATATTTCACTGGCATGACCAAGAGATAAAAATATTTTTTGTTGTCCTAAAATCTGCTCATTTATATAAAAGTCTAAAACAGATTAAATTACACTGTATTATTCAAAGCACTATTGAAGGACCCGTGTGTGTGTGTGTTAGTCACCAAATCGTGTGTGACTCTTTGCAAATCCATGTGTAATAGCCCACCAGGCTCCTCTGTCCACGGGATTTTTCAGGCGAGAATACTGGACTGTGTTGCCATTTCCTTCTGCAAGGGATCTTCCTGCCCAGGGATCAAACCCTAGTCTCCCACATTGCATGCATGCATGCTAAGTCACCTCAGTCATGTCTGACTCTGTGCGACCCCATAGATGGTAGCCAACCAGGCTCCTCCATCCCTAGGATTCTCCAGGCAAGAATATTGGAATGGGTTACCATTTCCTTCTCCAAAAGGCAAAATAAGGCTCTGTAATTAGTCACAGATTTTAAAGAGAGTTTCTATTATAAAAGTACCGAAAAATTTTATTCTGAAGAAATATAATTGCAGGCAGATTCTTTACTGCCTGAGCCACCAGGGAAGCCCCATTGAGGGACCCTGCATCTTGTAATTAGTTATCCTCTTATTTTGTCATACACTTTTACCATAGATGTTTTGAGGGGCCCATACAACTATGGCAAAAGTGTATGGAAAAGCAAGAGGATAATTACAAGAGGCAGGGTAGCAGCTGGGGTCATAGAGAAAGAACATATAGGGGCTTCCAAAGTACTTGTGATGTTTTATGACTTAGGTTGAGTGGTGGATACACAATTGTTATCCTTTACATCATACACACCATGTTTATCTTCTTTTTGTCTGACTGCCTATAAAGCGATGGCAAACTGAATACAGAAGACAGAGCTGGACAAATGTCCACAAAGCAGCAAATTGCCAAGATGCCTGGCTAAATCACCAGAAACACATAACAACTCTGTGTTCTCTTCATTGTTCAAGTTAGAAAACAGTGAAAGAGACCACTGTAAAAGAGCTTGATACCCCCTAAGGATGCCTAAAGTAGGATAAACCATTGCCCCCTCTCAGTATCATCCCTTCACAGTGATCCCTCAGGACATCACTGAGAAGGCCAACTTTCTCTATCTCTCGCTCTCCCATACACACACACACTACAGTTCAGTCGCTCAGTCGTGTCCGACTCTTTGCACCTCCATGAACCACAGCATGCCAGGCCTCCCTGTCCATCACCAATTGCCAGATTTCACCTAAACTCATGTCCTTTGAGTCAGTGATGCCATCCAACCATCTCATCCTCTGTCGTCCCCTCCTGCCCTCAATCTTTCCCAACATCAGGGTCTTTTCAAATGAGTCAGCTCTTCGCATGAGGTGGCCAAGGTATTAGAGTTTCAGCTGCAACATCAGTCCTTCCAATGAATACCCAGGACTGATCTCCTTTAGGATGGACTGGTTGGATCGCCTTGCAGTCCAAGGGACTCTCAAAAGTCTTCTCCAACACCACAGTTCAAAAGCATCAATTATGTACTCAGCTTTCTTTATCGTCCAACTCTCACATCCATACATGACCACTGGAAAAACCATAGCCTTACAGACCTTAGTTGACAAAGTAACGTCTCTGCTTTTTAATATACTGTCTAGGTTGGTCATAACTTTCCTTCCAAGGAGTAAGTGTCTTTTAATTTCATGGCTGCAGTCACCATCTGCAGTGATTTTGGACCCCCCAAAAATAAAGTCTGACACTGTTTCCACTGTTTCCCCATCTATTTCCCATGAAGTGATGGGATCGGATGCCGTGATCTTTGTTTTCTGAATGTTGAGCTTTAAGCCAACTTTTTCACCCTCCTCTTTCACTTTCATCAAGAGGATCTTTAGTTCTTCTTCACTTTCTGCCATAAGGGTGGTGTCACCTGCATATCTGAGGTAATTGATATTTCTCCCAGCAATCTTGACTCCAGCTAGTGCTTCATCCAGCCCAGTGTTTCTCATGATGTACTCTGTATATAAGTTAAATAAACAGGGTGACAATATATATCCTTGACGTACTCCTTTTCCTATTTGGAACCAGTGTGTTGTTCCATGTCCAATTCTAACTGTTGCTTCCTAACCTGCATACTGTTTTCTCAAGAAGCAGGTCAGGGCACACTACAAGGAATATTCAGAAATGAACTATAGCTTTGTGATTCTGCAAACAAGTTCTTTATCCCCTGCCCACTCACTTGGAAGAACATTTTGGTACTGAAGTGGTTACTTGGAAAAAATAAGATAAAGAAAAACTTTATTCTACGAACTGTTTATCCTTGATACCACTTTGATAAACTTCTCCTAATAGTAAAATAAGCTTTTTTTAAAAAAGAAAAAAGTTTGGTTAAGAAATTGAAATCAAAGTCTGAGGAGGCAGAAATTACGGGAGAAACTTCTGAATTTAAGAAACTTAGGCATTTAAATGACTCATTTCAGATGTCCAGGATCCATCTGTCAAGTGGCCTTGCTCAAAGCCAGGCTTTCCCTCCCTTCACACCAAAAAGACAGTGATTTTAAATCACTCCCTGACACTTGCTATTTGTAGCTATGAAGGCAATTCTGAACCTAATGTAACAGTCGAGAACATGTACTTTAAAACTAGACTGCCTTGGTTCACATTCTGGCACCCCACTTAAAGGTTTTACAACTTGATCACTTTGTATGTTTGTACATCCACTTCTTCATCTATAAAATGGAAATATTACCACATAGGAATGTGCTAAAAATTGTATGTGATTAATATGTATGTATAAAGGAATTGGAATAATGCCACTTTGCAAATTTCATTCAAGGACACAGAGATAATCAATATATGTTCCTATATGCCAGGTGTTGTCCTAAGCAGTTAATACATACGAACCCATTTAATCCTCACAAATATCTATGAGGTCGATGCTAGTATTTTCCTCATTTCACAAACAAGTAAACTGAAATACAGAAAGAGTAAGTAATTCTCTGAAAGTAACTCAGCTAATAAGAAGTAACAGAGCCAGGAATCAAACTCAAGTAGTCTCCATTTCCTTAACCACTTTACTAAACTGTCTCTCCAGTGTTTGAGAGTATTTCCTTGAATAATGGCACTTTGGATGTTAGAGTACATTCTCCTGGAAGGGTGAAGCAAATCCCTAACAAAAGGGACAGGAACATACATTTCTGTCATATATGCATGCATGCTAAGTCACTTCAGTCATGTCTGACTCTTTGAGTCCCTATGGACTGTAGCCTGCCAGTTCCTCTGTCCATGGGATTCTCCAGGCAAGAATACTGAAGTTGGTTGCCATGCCCTCCTCCAAGGGATCTTCCTGACCCAGGGATCGAACCCATGCCTCTTACGTCTCCTGCATTAGGCAGGCAGGTTCCTTACCACTAGAGGCACCTGGGAAGTGTATGTGTGTGTGTCTGTGAGTGTGTAGTATATATATGCATTAATGGTGATAGTATGCCTTGTGGGAAATACATGTCTTCAACTAAATAAAAACTTACAGCAACTCTTTCTGTGCAGCTGCTTCCTACCAAGCTCTTAAGCACCCTGCAACCCTATACCTCCAAACTCTCCACATGGCCCCTTCTCTCCTCTGATTCATGTCTACACAACTCTCAGAGAGGCTTTCCAAAAAAAAAAAAGAAAACATAGTTGGCACAAGTTGCTTCCTCCTCCAACACTAAGAATGCACTCCCTGGCCTACAGGATAATGTGGAAACTCCTCAGGATGGTAACCAAAATCTTTCTGATCCACCTGGAACTATTCCTCAAACTTGACCTCCCACACAAATCCTTCCCTCAAGGTCTCTTCCCTCGAGCGGTCCACAGACTCGGGGGGAAAGGGTGAGACAGGAGAGAAAGACAGCACTGGCAGACACGTGCCTGAGACACACAGGGACACACAGTGGTCACCGCCCTCTGACCTTAGGTCCCAGAACACTTGCCTCCCTAGAACTGGGCTTTCAAGAGCTGACAGAGGTTGCCTGGAAGAATCACCTTCCAAGGACTTCATGGACCAGCCACCTCACAGCCATGTATTTACTACTCCCTTCAAAGGAGTAATCCTCTCTCCTGTACTCCACCAGCACCTGGGCTGAAGCTAGTACATGATGTGTCTTCAGACATTAGAAAAAAAGATACTGCCTTTGGAAGATGCCCATTTCTCAAAGGTGACTTAGCTGTAAGCCAGGGAACAGAGCTCGGTGGACAGAAGCCAAGCTGGACTGCAAGCCCACCCCCAACACTCCCCAGCCAAGTACCCCCCACTCCCTATGCAGTTTCACAGCCTGCACCACTATATCCGGTTGCACATCCACCTGCACGTCATTCATTGTGTTCAATGGCGGCTGTTCAGAAATCCCCCACACCAGATTATAATCCCCTTGAGGCCACACATTATGGGATTCCCAGGGAGCTCAGTAGTAAACAATCTGCCTGGCAGTGCAGGAGACGCAGGTTCAGTCCTTGGGTTGGGAAGATACCCTGGAGAAGGAAATGGTATTCTCACCTCCAGTATTCTCACCTGGAAAAATGTCATGGGCAGAGGAGCTTAGCAGGTTACAGTCCACGGGATCTCAGAGTCGGACACAATTTAGGGACTTAACAACAGCAAGAGGCACTCTACTTGAGATCAAGAGCTACCCTGTCTTTAAAATCTCCATCCTTCCACCGCTAAGGTCCTACATATTAGATGAACTTTATTATCACTACACACACAATATCTTATATCATATTGTTCAGCAGTCCTGATAAAGTCAACACTTTAAGGCAATTAAGGCTTAGAAAGACCTTCTTAATCACAGTAAGAATTATGTAGAGAAATATTTCCTTTAAATATTATCTTTTCTAATTCTTTGGCAAGCCTTGAATAATTGAGTAAAATAAATTACTGGATTAATAAGCAAACCATTATAAACGGACACAGTGTAGTTTGTTAATGGGTCTCACGACGATTGCTTCAGTCTATTCAGGCTGGTGCAGAAAGATAGTCACCACAGGTTGTCTTTGGATCCCAAACTGGAGCTCTTCACAAGAAAGGATCTGTTCCTGCAAGTGGATGCCTGCCCCTCCCGAAGCCACCTGACATTCTCCAACACCCACAAGAGGTGCATGAGTCACCTCTTAAAGATTCTAAGAGTGCAACTCCAAAATATTGTCTAACAGAATAAGCGGAGAGTTTAGTGTTAAGGAAACAACTTATCATTTCCAAACTAACATGCAGGTGCTTGCTTGGAAGTCATCCCAAGTCAGAGTTTGTACTAGGCTCCGCTGTCAAAAACCTGCTGCCTCTCTGAGCTATCTCCTCTTCTGGGTGTCTATGTGTCACAAGTTAGGTTTTACCCAATGGTTTCCTGATAAATCACAAGATATTAGGACTTGTAAACGAAGACTAAATAAGACCAGAGGAAATTCCCTGGTGGTTTGGTGGTTAGGACTCCACACTTTGATTGCTGAGGCCTCAGGTTCAATCCCTGGTCAGGGAACTAAGATTGCACAAGCAACACAGCAAGGTTAAAAAAAAAAAAAAACACACACACACACGGTACCAGAGATAAATATATAACCTATTTAATGTAAAACAATGTAAAATTTTGAAACTATAAAGACTTTATTCAATCTACTCTTTGTTCCTTTGGACATCATCAGACTAAGCTCCCCCTGGGATCAAATCACTGACCACATCTCTCCTAACTTCACACAAGGCACTCCTGTCTTCAAAACCTTTCCTCTGCCATTTAGTCTCAGGATAAAATGTTTAGCTCATCATGAGGTCATTACTGGGGCTTCCCCGGTGGCTCAGCAATAAAAATCTGCCTACAAAGTGGAAGCCACAGGAGACATGGGTTCAGTCCCTGGGTTGGGAAGATCTCCTGGAGAGGGCATGGCAACCCACTCCAGTATTCTTGCCTGAAGAATCTCATGGACAGAGGAACCTGGCAGGCTGCAACTTAGCACAGCACGAGGTCATTATTATTATTGGTGTTTTAACCAAAAGAAATTGTGTTGAAAATCATTTGAATAAATATTTGAAAATTACTTGTGATTTATATGATCAATCGCTACTCCAAAGGTTAAAAGGAGGTTAATAGCAAAAAAATTATTTCTTCTTTTTAGATTTGAACCCAAATATAAAGTACAAATGTTTCTCTTTACCACTAATTCTGAGATTAAAATGAAAGAATTTATAGTGTGATTTCTTTTTTTCTATTGAGCTCTAACTCATAACATTAGTTTCTGGTCTACAACATAATGATTTGATATTCGTATATATTGAGAAATGATTGCCACAATAATCCCAGTTAACATCTGTCAACATACATAGTCACAAACTTTTTTCTTATGAAGAGAATATTTAAGATCTATTCTCATTAGTATGTACACACATAAATATTTCTATATTCAAAATAGGAAAGAAGGGACCTCCCTGGTAGTCCAGTGGTTAAGACTCTGTGTTCTCAGTGCTGGGGGCATGGGTTCAATCCGTGGTTGGTAACTAAAATTCCACATGCTGCAAACCATGACCCAAAAAAAAGAAGATAAAACAGAAATCCAATAAACAAATGAATTACTTTTGAGGGGGGAAAAATATCTATTCTCTTGGCAATTTTCAAATACATAATAAAATATTATTAAATATAACCACCACACTATATGTACATCCCGAAACCCCCAGCTCTGGCAATCACCAATCTATTCTCTGTATCTATGAGCTCAAGGTTTTTTTGTTTTGTTTGTTTCTTAGATTCCACATTTAAATGAGATCATTCAGTTGATTTATTACTAATATCTATATTTTTAATCAAGGGACAATATATCCTTTTAAAAACACAGAACTGGCTTCATAATGAAGCAAAGAGCCAACATGATACAATGAATTACCACAAGAGTGGGAATCTGGAGTCTTGACTCTTTTAAGTTTGCCTCCAAGTCACTGCTCATGGCCTGAACACATCAATGTCCTTCACTGATTGCAGCCCCAAGTTTTCTCATTTGTGTGAGGGAGGTGAACTCTTCTTCCTCTGTAATCTCAGAGGCAGAATTTCAATTTTGTATACCTCAGTTCAGCTCATTCACTCAGTCGTGTCCAACTCTTTGCAACCCCAAGGACTGCAGCACGCGAGGCTTCCCTGTCCATCACCAACTCCTGGAGCTTGCTCAAACTCATGTCCATCGAGTCAGTGATGCCATTCAACCATCTCATCATCTATCGTCCCCTTCTCCTCCTGCCTTCAATCTTTCCCATCATCAGGGTCTTTTCCCCTTAGTCAGTTCTTCACATCAGGTGGCCAAAGTATTGGAGCTTCAGCGTCAGTCCTTCCAGTGAATGTTCAGAGTTGATTTCCCTTAGGATTGATTGGATTGATCTCCTTGCAGTCCAAGGAACTCTCAAGAGTCTTCTCCAACACCACAGTTCAAAAGCATCAGTTCTTCTGCACTCAGCTTTCTTTCTCTATGGTCCAACTCTCACATGCACATACATGACTACTGGAAAAACCGTAGCTTTGACTAGATGGACCTCTGTCCACAAAGTAATGTCTCTGCTTTATAATATGCTGTCTAGGTTGATCATAGCTTTTCTTCCAAGGAGCAAGTATCTTAATTTCATGGCTGCAATCACCATCTGCAGTGATTTTGGAGTCCAAAAAAATAAAGTCTGACACTGTTTCCCTTGTTTTCCCATCTAAGTGATGGGACTGGATGCCACCACCTTCGTTTTTTAAGCCAGCTTTTTCACTCTCCTCTTTCACTTTTATCAAGAGGCTCTTTAGTTCCTCTTCGCTTTCTGCCATAAAGGTGGTGTCATCTGCATATCTGAGGTTGATATTTCGTCCAGCAATCTTGATTCCAGCTTGTGCTTCACACAACCCAGCATTTCGCATGATGTACTCTGCATATAAGTTAAACAAGAATGGCGACAATATACAGCCTTTACGTACTCCTTTCCCAATTTGGAAGCAGTCCATTGTTCCATGTAAGGTTCTAACTATTGCGTCTTGACCTGCATACAGATTTCTCAGGAGACAGGTAAGGTGGTCTGGTATTCTCATCTCTTTCAGAATTTTCCAGTTTGTTGTGATCCACACAATCAAGGGCTTTAGCGTAGTCAATGAATCAGAATTAGATGTTTTTCTGGAACTCTCTTGCTTTTCTATGATCCAATGGATGTTGTCAATTTGATCTCTGGTTCCTCTGCCTTTTCTAAATCCATTTTGAACATCTGGTAGTTCTGGGTTCGTGTACTGTTGAGGCCTGGCTTAGAAAATTTTGAGCATTACTTGGCTAGCATGTGAGATGAGTACAGGTATAAGTATTCCTGGCTTTTGACCTGGGCTTTCAGGCTGCTTAGCACATCTGAAACCACAGCAGGATCCTTTCACCCACCTAGACTCTACTTCTAAAGTGAGGACAGGTGAGATGAAGGAGAGTCTCCCTGCCTTCATGCACCGCTAAGGTGTTGACCACTATACCCATTCTAGACATGACAAATGGGGTCTGGACCAGAACTCAGGCCTGACCCATGTGCCTGGGAATAAGGGCAAATTCTTTGTTTGGCCTCTTTTCTTTTTACCTCTCTAGCCAGACTGGATATTTACATTCACTTAGTCTAATTTTGTACCCTAGGTCCAGAAATGTGTTGGCAGTGGGTGTGTTTTCTATAATAGTCAAGATAAAAATATGCATGGACAAAAGCCACGACTTTGGGTAGGGGAGGGGCTTGCATTACTGAGAAAGAAGGTGATCGAATGTCTAAGCACAAAGAATATCTTTAAGCTTTCTCATCCCATCAGCAGATTAATTATGTGACCCCCCACACACACACGGATTCAAAGAAGAAAACTGCACAGTGACTTCATTTTAAGACTTTTAAATAAATCATGAAAGGAAAAAGATACTGTAAATTTCATTAAGCCAAAAAAATTTTGGAATATTTTCTTGGCCCAGAATAGGAACACATGCATTTATAGACGCACCATGAACATCTGGTGAAGGACCACATGCCGCCTTACATAAGCAGCAGGAGAAAAAGCAGACTGGGATGAAGGCAACAGAATCTGGGCAAGGGAACAAATGGGAAAAGGCAAGTAATCTGTAAGGTTTGCCAAAATCAAGGCTAAGTTTTAGACCCACAGTGTTCAGCCATCTCTTCAAGCTCAAGTGCCGCAAGTCTGCCTTGGCATCCATGATACAGACACTTCCAGCCCCAAGGAGCAGGATCATACTTTATATCTCACAAGCTCTCTAGATTTTCTCTGCCTCCCTTGTGACCTGACCACAACCCAACTATTAGCTCCATGCAGAGGACAGAGGGGATTTTCACTTTTAAAGCAAGATAAAAGGAATTCCTTCCCATTGCAGAAGGCTTGGATATGGATCTGGCTGTGCCAGGCACCTTGTCAGCTGCCTCTCTGTGCAGGATCTTGGCTGCAGATCTGCATAAGGGAAGCTGCTGTTTCCTCCAGAGCCATCTGCTCAAACAGGATGGATTGCTACTGCTGCCCACGGTGGGGGTGGGGGGGAAGGGTCCTCTCTCTCTCCCTCATCTCCCTCCCTCTGCCATAGCTTTCTGGCAATACTCTGATGGAGAACTACTCCAAGAACACTGAAGACGTACACGTTCACCAGCCTCCCAGGGCTGGTAGCAGACAGTCCTGCAAACAAAGGAAAAGAAAAGGAGGGAAACAGCTGATGGTACCTCTTTTTTCCTCTAGGGCTCCCAGTGGGGTATACGGTCCACTGAGAAGGCTGACATGCCATCATCCTTTAACACCAGCAAGGACAACAATAATAATAATGCCAGAGGACAACCATATAAAAAACAGTACAGAAGTTCTGCAAAAAATCAAAAATAGAATCACCTGGGGCTTCCCTGGGTGGTCCAGTGGTATAGAATCCATCTGCTAATGCAGGGAACACAGGTTCGAAACCTGGTCTGGGAAGATTCTACATGCCACAGAGCAGCTAATTCCATGCTCCACAACAAGAGAGGCCAACACAAGGAGAGGCCCATACACCGCAACTATAGAGTAGCGCCCACTTTCCCAACTAGAGAAGGCCAGTGCTCAGCAATGAAGACTCAGTACAGCCAAAAATAAATAAATAAAATTAAAAAAAAAAAAAGAATTACCATATGATCCAGCAATTCCACTCAGGGTATTTATCCAAAGAAAATGAAAACACCAACTTGAAAAGATTTATGTAGTTTTTTGTACACTATGGGACTTCCCAGTGGGCTTGATGGTAAACAATCTGCCTGCCAATGCAAGAAACACAAGATACGCAGGTTTGATCCCTGGGTTGAGAAGATCCCCTGGAGAAGGAAATAGCAACCCACTCCCAGTATTCTTGCCTGAAAAATGCCATGAACAGAGAAGGCTGTCAGGCTACAGTCCATTGGGTTGCAAAAAATGTAGGAGATGACTCAGCCACTAGACAACAACAATGTTCACTGCAGTTCAGTAGCCAAGATATGGAAACAACCTAAACGTCCATCAGTAGATGAATGGATAAAGAAAATGTGAGTGATACACACACACACACACACAGAATACTACTAAGCCATTGAAAAGAATGAAATATTGGGACTTCCCTGGCAGTCCAGTGGCCAAGACATCATGCTACCAATTCAGGGGACCCGGGTTCAATCCCTGGTCAGGGACCTAGATCCTGTATGCTCCAACTAAGGGTTCACATGCTGCAACTAAAGATCCTGCATGCTACAAAGAAGACAGAAGATCCCTGCTGCAACTAAAACTTGCTGCAGCCAGATAAATAAATTTTTTTTTTCAAATAAACTAAGTCTAATCTTAAAAAAAAGAGTGATTAGAAAATGGTCAGAACTGTAGATGGTGAAGTGCTGTGTACCCACTAAGCAGGTGATGGAAATCTAAAAGTGAAAGTCACTCAGTCGTGTCTGACTCTTTGCAACTCCATGAACTATACAGCCCATGGAATTCTCTAGGCCAGAATGCTGGAGTGGGTAGCCTTTCCTTTCTCCAGCGGATCTTCCCATCCCAGGGATTGAACCGGGGTCTCCTGTATTGCAGGTGGATTCTTTACCAACTGAGCTATCAAGGACACAGGATGGGAACCTGAGTCTTCCGAATTCAGCAGATAATGCCAGAGTACTGGTCAATTGCCACAGACTGTTCCCCAGTGTCACCCATCACCCTGACTGTGACAGCGTGTCACAGTCACTCCCAGGTCACCCATCACAATGACTCAACGCTAACGACCAGGATTTGTGGTTTGCAAATCTGTTTAGAACTCAGTCTGAACTTGCCCAGAAGCAGAAGTAATCAAGAGAAGAAAGCATTGGATATCATCCTCTGACTCTGGAAGTCTTACCTCACTAATTTGAAAACGAGCTGATAAATTACCCAACAGGGAACATTAAACTTTGCACATTAAAGCAAGGGATGGCTTTCAGGCTAAGATAATTATTCCCAGAGTTGCCTCTATTTCAAGAAGAGCTCCTGGATATCTGAGGATGTCCCCCTTATAAATCAAAGTACCACTAGTATACTAGTAATTTCAACCTCTACACTTATTCTACACTCAAGTCTCTACATCTTTTCCTGCTAGATATGCATATACATGAAATTTGAATGCTCCACCAGATATACAATTTTACACTCAATTTTAAACTTTCACACTTTTTCCACCTGCTAAATGAAAGAAGGAAAACAAAGCAGACATGTTTAGTTTAGCAGCTGCCACAGCTGTTCTCTAAAAACTGGTACAAAGAAGGTGACATACACTCAAGACAAGAATTTCCCGTTCTTTTTTTTCTTTTTTTAACACTAACCCAAAAAACACCTGGAGTCTCTATAAATGATCAAATTCATGCAGTAGATCCACCTTGCCATGGCAAGGCAGCATTGTCTGGCAACAGTCAACAAAATGAAGCTATGTTTTTAATTCATTCTACTATACTTTGGACACCCCATGCGAAGAGTTGACTCATTGGAAAAGACTCTGATGCTGGGAGGGATTGGGGGCAGGAGGAGAAGGGGACGACAGAGGATGAGATGGCTGGATGGCATCACGGACTCGATGGACGTGAGTCTGAGTGAACCACGGGAGATTGGTGATGGACAGGGAGGCCTGGCATGCTGCGATTCATGGAGTCGCAAAGAGTCGAACACGACTGAGCGACTGAACTGAACTATAACACCTGGATTCCACCTTTTTAGAATCTAAAACAAAATGATAAAACCTGCAGGTAAATTTAAACCTAATGAAAGCCAATGACAACTGCTATGGTGATTACTAGTTTATTTAGCTTTACATATTTTATGCAAAGCAACAACATCCCATTTCTGTGACTTTTCTGAGGGGGAGGTACACGAGGTCTTCATTGCTGTGCACGGGCTTTCTCTAGTTGCAGCAGGTGGCACTACTCCTCAGGCTTCTCACTTCACTGGCTTCTCTTGTTGCAGAGCATGGGCTCAAGGGCACTTGGGCACAGTAGTTGAGGCATGCGGAATCTTCCCAGATCAGGGAGCAAACCTATGTCCCCTACATAGGCGGGCAGATTCTTAACCACTGGACCACCTTTTAAGAAGGACTATGTCTCTTACTTTGTCCAGAAAGCAATACTGGATGAATCTGTAGAAGAAAGGAATGAAGGAAAGGGGGAACGACCACTGCAACAGAGCAGTGCCCTAACAACCTGCCTTGCCTGTGAAACACCTGGACTTTCAAGAAGAAAGCTTTAAAACATTGGATTCTGTAGCTTTTTTTTTTTTTTTTTGCCTTTCACTGGTCATTAACTATGAAAAGGATTTCCAAGACATGCTTATAATCAGGTCTGTATAACTAAAGGCAAACTGAAGAAGAACCAGAATTAAAGAAAGATTCTATGATCATAATTTAACTTCTAGAAACACCACTTCCTAATCCCCAGTGTGGCCTGGCTTCTGTCACTTAGAAGATCTCTTGCCAACTAACAGTAGTTCCAGCTCCGGCTCAGCCACCATCTGTGTCCATCTTTCACAATCCCTACCATTGAGGAGAAGCAATGTTGCAGTGCTATTTGGTTTGGCTAGATTCCTCTAGACATAAGCTCAGTACATGCATTTTTAATTCTCTGGCTGTGAACTTTAGCAGTATTTGAAACACGACATTTCAAAACCTCAAGCTGACCTTGATGAGATTTGGACTGGCACTCTGAGATAACCTAACAGAAACATCTATGCTGGGGAAAGAAATCCTTACATGAGGCTTCTAGAACGCATTTCCTTCTCAAGACTAACCTCCTGTGATAACTACAAACAACACACAACACATCTGTCTGCAACCGGCGTGAGATTAGTGAGGCACTCACTTTGGGCCAAAAATTGGAGAGGATATAAAAGAAAACAAGCTCTAGTAACCAAGACAAATAATATTTTAAAATATTATCCAATGTTTTAAAATATCAAAATTAAGGCCACGGATTTAAAAGATATTCACAACTTAAAAGTTAAGAGAATTTTTAGTATTTCAAGTCTAGCAGACAGCATCTCAAGTAACCCTGGAGAACCACTAAGGAGGTGAGGGGAGGAGCCAGGTAGAGTTTTACAAGAAAGGGCAGGTAGTTTGAACATCAAATGATTATCATTGATTAAAGAAATTAAAGATATCCCAAGTTAAGGAATTTTGCACTTTTCTATGTATAGAAAAATACAAAAGTCCTGGCTCACTGAAATCATTCCTTTGATATGAAGGAATCTATCTGGGGCCTGTATCCTGTGTCTTCACATCCTGAGTTTCTTCAGGGCTCAACATAGGGAACGGCTACAGTCTGATGGCTGCTAGAAGGCAGGTATTCTTTTCTTCCTGAGTTCCACAGGGCTCACCAGCTCACTACCCGTGGTGTCTGCAATTGCTGAGGACTATGACATCCTTTGTTTACTGATATGGCAGGAAATATTTCATTTCTCAAGGCAAAAAAAATCCATGATGAAAAATTATGAAAATTTTAAATAAAGACAGGATCCAATCCTGCACTTGTACAACTCACTCACTTCACCCCAATCTCAGTCCTTTCAGATTTGGTCTCTATTTAAAACTTTGGTATTTTGGCACTTGCCTGGTAGCTCAATGGTGAAGAATTTGCCTGCCAACACAGGGGTCACAGGTTCAGTCCCTGATCCAGGAGGATCCCATGTGACAAGGAGCAACTGGGCCCATGCAACACAACTATTGAGCCTGTGCTCCAGAGCCTGGAAGCCACAACTCCACGTGCCGAAACTACTGAAGGCCACGAGCCCTACAGCCCACGCTCCACGACAAGAGAAGCCACTGCGATGAGAAGCCTGAGCACCACAGCTGGAGAGTAGCCCCCTGCTCGCTGCAACTAAAGAAAGCCCACATGCAGCAATGAAGACCCAGCATTATATTTTATTTTAATAAATAAAAATAAATCTTTAAAACAATAATTTTTAAAATGTTGAGTTTTGGCTTATTTTACTCCATTAAAATATTTATCTTGATGACTGATTTTTTTGGCAGCCCTTTAAATTTTTTACTTAAGGAGGGTGCCTTGCTCGCTCTTTTAAACTTAGCCTCAGCCCTGCCAAAACATATTAACTTATTTCACACAAGGAAACTTGATGAGGCAGCTCTATCATGACTCTCGTTTATAAATGAATAAACACAAAAAGGTTAGCCATTGATGCTTTGCCCAAATTCCTACAGTTCATGGCCAAGTCAGACTCCAAACCCAGCTATGTGGGTCATAGCACAAACTCTTATTAAAGGCAACTCTCAGAGCTTTGCATCACTAAAGTACCTGGCATGGGTGAAACTGATCAGGATCCTGTGGGGCCCCGCTGGACACAAAGTGTTTCTGAGTCCCCTATTTCTTTTATTTATTTATTTGGTTAGTTGTAGCACACAGGATCTTTGATCTCCATTGCATCCTGTGGGATCTTTAGTTGCAGCATGTGGGATCTAGTTCCCTGACCAGGGATCAAACCTGGGCACCCGGCATTGGGAGCCCAGAGTCTTAGCCACTAAACCACCAGTGAAAGTCACTGAGTCATGTCCAACTCTTTCTGACCCCATGAACTATACAGTCCATGGAATTCTCCAGGCCAGAATACTGGAGTGGGTAGTCTTTCCCTTTTCCAGGGATCTTACCAACCCAGGGACTGAACCCAGGTCTCCTGCATTGCAGGCAGATTCTTTACCAGCTGAGCCACAAGGGAAGCCCAGTGAAGTCACCTCCATTTCTTATTTACAGGATAAAGGCTTCAGCCTCCTTCCTAAATCTTCCCAGAGATCTAAAGAGCAAATTCAAACAGCTACCAATCAGGGAAATAAGGGATGCAGAAACAAAGGAGGAACAAACAAGAAACTTAGTACAGTGATTAAAGCAGCATCCTGGTTCCTCCTCAAGGGAATACATTAAGAGTATGTTTGAGTTCTTCTGTAGGAACTAAGGCTCCACCCAGGTGGGGGGTGGTAATTTTGGAGAACCACTCTGTTACCTCACCACCAATAAATCAGAAGAAAAGTCACACATCCTGTAGCCCTCACCCAAATTTTATCTATAGAAACTCTTCCGCAAAAGCCATCAGGGAGTTCATGGGGTTTTGAGCACAAGCCACTGTGCTTGCTTGACCCTGCAATAAAACTTTGCTCCAAGCTCAGATTTTTCAATTGATTTGGCCTCATCTCTCCTTTGGTAACCTAAGTCACTACAGTCCTGGGTTTCATAAAATAATATGTGGGAAACAATCCAAATAAGCTATAATTAATGACAATCTGGGTAAATTCGGTCATGAGTTTTTCATTGCTGATCTGTGTCCTACAATATTTAGGCTGATTAATTCCATCCGGAATTTCTCCTGGAATCTTTATAATTTGTCCCTAATTCTCAGAGGGAACCAAGAAAGCAAGATCTCTGAACGCTCACTCAAGGACAGCACTACAGAGCTGAATCATCTGGAGTAGCTGGTGTCTGAACTTCGGTCTTCACACTAATCTTCAAATACTGTCAGCTTTATGAGGCTACATGAGCTACACTGCATTGCAGGACAATGTTCAGAAATACTCCCAAATAATGTATTCACTTAGGAAGTAGAACATAGAAGTAAATCCACTCTAACTGTAAGCAGATAGGGTAGAGGT
Source organism: Oryx dammah (assembly GCF_014754425.2). Classification (NCBI taxonomy): domain Eukaryota; kingdom Metazoa; phylum Chordata; class Mammalia; order Artiodactyla; family Bovidae; genus Oryx; species Oryx dammah. The sequence goes on from NW_024070212.1 coordinate 78,105,066, forward strand.
CCCTGGAGAAAGAGAACCAGGAATGGCTTTCTTGACATGAGAGAACTCATTTTGGCCTAAGACATTTTGTGATCTAACCCTGATCAGGATGCTTGCCCTTGAACAGGTCTCAATAATAATGATCTTAAGGGAACAAATGAATGCTGGAATAGAGAAAAGGCAGTCAAACAACAGTTCAGTGATAAAGTAAGAGTCCTAGTTACTCCCCCCAAAGGATACACATAATAATATATCTTTGAGTTCTGTAGGAACTAAGATCCCAACCCAGATGGAAGAGAGGATAAGGATGCTGCCCTCCAGACTTCAATCAACCAAGACTTAGATTGTTGACCTTTGCCCCAATTCTAGGCTGAACTCTCCTGGCTCAAGCCCCTTCATGAATATGCATGTAGCCTTAGCTTAAACTTCGCTGATTTTGCTGTTTGGGTATGCTGCCTTGAGAAAGATCACAAAGTACTTGCTGCAAGTAAGAATAAGTCCTTCATTCTACCGTACTTTGGCTTGGTTGTGTCTATTGGCTCAAGATCCACCAAGAGGTGAACCTGGCTTTCTGGTAACTTAGGTGCAATGATCCTGCCACATTTAGCTAGCTGTCAGGAGGGATGGCCACTGCAGATTAAAAGGGCCATAGTGAAATCAGGCTGCAAAAGAACCTAGAAATGATATCATGGGAAGAATGGCTGGGGAAACAAAGGCTATTTTTCTTGGGGGGAAAAAAAAGACAACTTAAGTCAGAGAAGTGGTGCCTAGCAACTATTTTCAATTATCTGAAGAGCTAGTGGATTTAATTTACGTGACAACAAAAGACTGAAGTTGGATAAGTGGATGACAGTTTCAAGGAGTTGGCTTTCATCTCAGTATGGGAGGGGGGCGGGAAATCTTCCAACAATTAGACCTGTCCAGCAATGAAAGAGCCTGCCTCCAGAGGAGGCAAGTTGGCTGTCAGTTGCGTAGAAAGGATCTAACACAGAATGGCCACTTGGACAGAAGGACTTAAAATCCCTTCCAATTCTAAGATGTTAAGAAATGGAACAAATAATTAAACAACACAGTCATTGTTATGCATAGTGTTTCGCTGCTATGAATGCTAGAAAACTGAAACAAAACTGAGTTCAATGAAAAGGTTTTGCACTTTCATCTTATTCCAAGCTGCATTCTTGATTTTTTTAAAAAGCTAAGCCAATGAAGTAATGCAAGTTGAAAGTCAATCTCCGTCTTTGAAAAATTAAATTATGTCCTGAGATGCTATTTATAGTTACCATTTAAGAAAGCTGGGAAACTACTCATACATGCAATCAATATTTTATAGCTCTCCTACAAACTACATTGCCTATTTTTACCAAGACCTATAGGGGTCATGTAGAAGGAAAATACAGAAGCAGCTGTGTTAAAATTTAGGAAAACCAAGCAAAGCAAAAGTTGAATTTCAGTAATGTCAGCTACTCTGTTTATTAAAAGACCTTGAGAAAATCTAACCTATCAGATAAAGAGGTAAAGTTAAGAAAACTCCCTTTCCTTTCACTGCTGTGGCCACAGTCATGAGTATGCTCAGGCTGCAGAAGAGGCTTGCCTCCAGGGTCCCCCTGCTGTGGCAAAAAGGCCTGGTTGGACCCCAAGGAGACTAATGAAATTGCCAAGGCCAATTCCCATCAGCAGATCCGGAAGCCAATCAAAGATGGGCTGATCACCTGGAAGCCTGTGACTTCTTGGACTCAATGGTGGAAAAACACCTTGGCTCACTGGAAGGGCAGGCATATGGGCATAGATAAGTGAAAGGGTACTGCCAATGCTCGAATGCTCGAAAAGGTAACCTGGAAGCAGAGGATGAGAACTGCACTGGCTGCTCAGAAGATACCATGAATCTAGGAAGACTGACCACCACGTGTATCACAGCCTGTACCTGGAGGTGAAGGGTAACGCGTTCAAAAACAAGTGGATTATATCCACAAGCTGGATATAATATATATATATTCCATGGATATATATATATTCCATGGATATATATCCACAAGCTGAAGGCAGACAAGGCCCGCAAGAAGCTTCTGGCAGACCAGGCTAAGGCCTGCAGGTCTAAGACTGAGGAAGCCCTCAAGCACCGTGAAGAGCAGCTTCAGGCCAAGAAGGAGGAAATCATCAAGATTCTATCCAAGGAGGAAGCGACCAAGAAATAAAGTTCTCCCCCTCTCTCTGTACATAATAGCCTCAGCAATTGCATAAATCACACATTCAATAAAAACAAACCTTATTCTTTTTAAAAAAAAAAAAAAAGAAAGAAAACTGTCCTTTTAATGATGACACAATTTTTAAAAAGCAATTTCCCCTGCGTTCCAAAAGAGGCACACATGTAAGTAGCTTTGTTTGGATAAGAGTGGAAACAAGGGGTTTCCCTGATGGTCCAGGGGTTAAGAATCTGCCCTTGTAATGCAAGGGACGTGGGTTTGATCCCTGGTCCAGGAACTAAGATCTAGCACATCTCAGAGAAACTAAGCCTGTGGGCCATAACTACTTTAGTCCAAGAGCTCAGGAGCCCCTGTCACACAATTAGACACCACAACAAAAGCTTCTGAGTACCGCAACAAAGACCCAACTCAACCAAATAAATAAATTAAAAAAAAAAAAAAAAAAAAACAGAAATAAGACAAATTCAAAGGAAAATAGGACAACGCAGTTAAAACAATGAGCAAATGCTTATAACCTCTGCAGAACAGAGAATGGTTGAGTGGTGAACATACACACACACCCCCCCCCCCAACATATCCCCCAAACACCACTGGATTATGTCACTGATTCCATTCAAAGCAGCACATTCACTGAGGAAGATTTTAAATGAAATGAAAATATATAACTCCAGAGAGGAGAACAAACCAGAGACTCCTCTTACTTGCCAGGTATTTGACATAAATAACCTCCTCTGACCCTCCCCAAAGCCTTGTGAAACAGGAGGAAATAGCCCTTACAAGGGAGGAAATCAAGTTCATTAACTCTTCCCAAATTTACAAAGTCAATAAGACGTTGAGCCTGAGGTATGTGTGACTCCAAAGCTCAACGGTATTTCCACTATGCTATGGGGCCAGCTTCAGTGCCAGCCACTTGCTATGCCAAACCCACAAGGGTTCTTGTCAACTGGAACTTCCCACAGGTATGGACTGCACCCCTCTGTTAGATGGGACCCCACTGTCCCTGACAATCGCTGAAGTTTCACACTTCAAAGGGCTGCAATTGGATCTGCCCTTGCCCACCATTCCCATACAATCACATCTAATGTCACCATTTCAACTTCTCCCGAACACTTTCCACTATTTCTAAACTGCTTCTAAACTTCCCACTATGATCTAAACCGTGGTGACACTACCCTAGCTGTACTTCCTTCCCACCAGTCCACCGGTCACAGTCACACCACTAAAGGAATTTGAGGAAGGCACTCCCCATAGTTTTCCTATTTACAAACTCCATCTGGGATTACACAGACAGCCCCTCTCCCACCCCCGCCAGGAACATTTCCAGCCTATTGCCTATAATCCCCAACTCTAGGTTTTAATCAAAATAACCTTAATTTTAATCACCTACTCCCAGACACGATCCTTCAAAAACACCCTTCTCAGGACCTCCCTGGATGTCTAGTGGTTAAGACTCTGCACTTCCAATGGAGGGGATATGGGTTCAATTCCCCGTCAGGGAACTAAGATCCCACATGCTGCATGGTGTGACGAAAAAACTAAAAAGTTTAACAAAACACCCTGCTCCCATTTTTCCACCTGCCAGTACCTAACCCATCTGTAAAGGCCCAGCTCTAATGCCATCTCTCCCATAGCTTTCAGTTACTCTGTCATCCCAAAGTATAACAAACAACTATTACACACTGCCTGTGTTAGATACTGGTGATAAAAAAAAATGAACTCCCTCCACTGTTCTTATAATAAAATTTTCATGCCTTTTTATAGTATTCAGTATAACCTCCCTGATAAAACAATTAATTGGCTGTATGTTTTACCTTGTGAATTTCTTAAAGGTGGAGACCATTTTTTTAATTCCTAATAACAAGATGCCATTGGAATATCTTGATTTAACAAGTGCTTACTGAAGTTTAAAGTCTAACCATTTGTCTGTGGATACTGTAACAACCTCTTAAATGACCTTGGAAGTTTCACTCTAGAACCATCCAATCCAGTTTACAAACAGCCTGAATGACCTATTACAAATGTGAATCAAACTGTCAATCTCCTATTTAAAAACAATGGCTTCACCTTAGATTAGGTGATGGTATCTTAGCCACATCACTAAAAACATAAACAGTAAAAGAAGAAAAAAAAAAAAACAGATAAATTGGACTTCATCAAAATTAAAAACTTTCCATAGACACCATGAAGAGAGTAAAAAGACAATTCACAGGGAATTCCCTAGTGGTCCAGTGGTTAGAACTTGGCACTTTCACTGTCAAGGGCCCAGGTTCAATCCCTGGTTGGGGAACTAAAGTCCCACAAGCCATAGAACATGGTCAAAAAAATATAAACAAACAAAAAGACAATTCACAGAGTGGGAGACAATATATGCAAATCATATATCTAATAAGGGACTTATATCCAAAATATATAAAGAATTCAACAATGAAGGACAAATGAGCCAATCTTAAAAACAGGCAAAGGGTTTAAATAGACATTTCTCTCCAAAGAAAACATACAAATGGTCAAAAGGACATGGGAAAAAAATGTTCAACATCATTAGTTCAACATCCTTCAGTTCAGTTCAGTTCAGTCGCTCAGTCATGTCCGACTCTTTGCGACCCCATAAACCACAGCACACCAGGCCTCCCTGTCCATCACCAACTCCCAGAGTTCACCCAAACTCATGTGTATCAAGTCGGTGATGCCATTTAGCCATCTCATCCTCTGTCGTCCCCTTCTCCTCCTGCCCCCAATCCCTCCCAGCATCAGGGTCTTTTCCAATGAGTCAACTCTTCGCATGAGGTGGCCAAAGTATTGGAGTTTCAGCCTCAGCATCAGTCCTTCCAACGAACACACAGGACTGGTCTCCTTTAGGATGGACTGGTTGGATCTCCTTGCAGTCCAAGGGACTCGCAAGAGTCTTCTCCAACACCACAGTTCAAAAGCATCAATTCTTTGGCGCTCAGCTTTCTTCACAGTCCAACTCTCACATCCATACATGACTACTGGAAAAACCATAGCCTTGACTAGACAGACCTTTGTTGGCCAAATAATGTCTCTGCTTTTTAATATGCTATCTAGGTTGGTTATAACTTTCCTTCCAAGGAGTAAGCGTCTTTTAATTTCATGGCTGCAGTCACCATCTGCAGTGATTTTGGAGCCCAAAAAAATAAAGTCTGACACTGTTTCACTGTTTCCCCATCTATTTCCCACGAAGTGATGGGACCAGATTCCATGATCTTCGTTTTCTAAATGTTAAGCTTTAAGCCAACTTTTTCACTTTTTCACTCCTCTTTCACTTTCATCAAGAGGCTTTTGAGTTCCTCTTCACTTTCTGCCATAAGGGTGGTGTCATCTGCATAGCTGAGGTTATTGATATTTCTCCTGGCAATCTTGATTCCAGCTTGTGCTTCTTCCAGCCCAGCATTTCTCATGATGTACTCTGCGTATAAGCTAAATAAGCAGGGTGACAATACACAGCCTTGACGTACTCCTTTTCCTATTTGGAACCAGTCTGTTGTTCCAAGTCCAGTTCTAACTGTTGCTTCCTGCCCTGCACATAGGTTTCTCAAGAGGCAGGTCAGGTGGTCTGGTATTCCCATCTCTTTCAGAATTTTCCAGTTTCTTGTGATCCACCCAGTCAAAGGCTTTGGCATAGTCAATAAAGCAGAAATAGATGTTTTTCTGGAACTCTCTTGCTTTTTCCATGATCCAGCAAATGTTGGCAATTTGATCTCTGGTTCCTCTGCCTTTTCTAAAACCAACTTGAACATCTGGAAGTTCACGGTTCACGTATTGCTGAAGCCTGTCTTGGAGAATTTTGAGCATTACTTTACTAGCGTGTGAGATGAGTGCAATTGTGCGGTAGTTCGAGCATTCTTTGGCATTGCCTTTCTTTAGGGAAATGCCATTCAAAACCACAATGAGATACCACTTCACACCCACTGGGGAGGCTAAAAGAAAAAGACAATAACAAGACTTGACAAGGAAACGAAGACATTGGAAAACTCATTCATTGGTGATGGGAATATGTAAATGATGAAGCTGCCTTAGAAAATAGTTTGGCAGTTCCTCTAAATGTTAAACCTAGTGTTACCACATGACTTAGCAATTTGACTCCTAGGTATACACCCAAGGGAGATGAAAACATGTCCACACAAAAATGTGTATACTGATGTTCATAGCAGGAAATGACCCAAGTGTCCATCAAAGAATGAAAAAATAAAGTGTGGGATAGCCATCTAATAGAGTATTATTAGGCAATAAGAAGAAATGAAGTTCTGACACATATTACCAGATAGTTGAATCTGAAAAACATGCAAAGTTAAAACAGTCATCTGCAAAAGAATATTATGTATTATGAGCCAACTTATATGAAAGATCAAAAAAGGCAAATCCATATAAACAAAAAGTAGGTTAGTGATTACTAGGAGCTAGAGGGAGGAGGGGAATGGGGAATGACTGCTAATAGGTCCAGGGTTTCTTTCTGGGGTAATGAAAATGTTCTGTAATTATATAGCGGTTGCACAGGACTTCCCAGGTGGCTCAGTGGTATAGAATCCACTTGCCAAAGCAGGAAGATGCAGGACACTGGGTCAGAAAGATCCCCTGGAGGGGGAAACGGCAACCCACTCCAGTATTCTGGTCTGGATAATCCCATGGACAGAGCATCCTGGCAGGCTACAGTCCATGGGGTCGCAAAGAGTCAGACACGACTGAGCATACATGCATGATGGTTGCACAACTCTATAAAAAAAAGCACTGACTTATGCCCTCTAAAAGGATAAACTTTATTATATGAAAGCTATATCTCAGTAAAGCTAAAAAAAAAAAAAAAAACTCCATTGCCTTGCATCCAGTTTTAATGAAGTCTTAATTTCTGGCCACCCTACACCTTTCCAGCCACTTCTGCCATCTCCTCTGCACTCATAATGCTCCCGAGACACGTATCTCCTCTCTTCCCCACTGATGGAAAGTTCACTCCTCTATCACAATTTGTCACATGTTCATCCCTCTGCCCAAGTCTTCACATACCTGGCTGCCACGCTCATGTTCAGAGCTCAGCTTATACATCATCTGTTCAGACAGGCCTCCTCCGACTTCACATTCTGAAGTGGTCTCCCCAATCACTCTGTCACTGCACTATTATATTTTCTTCACAGTACTTATATAACGAATAAGGTGTACTGTTATCTCAGTTGTTTTTCCCTTGTTTTTCCCTCCTGCCTTAGTAGGATTTCAAAACTTTGGTTGAACTAAACTAAAGCTAATGAATTTACTCTTCAGATAGTGAAAGACTGTAACTTAAGTTATGAAATGAATCATCTTACAGGGAAGTGATAATGAATGCCATGTTAGAGGTACAGATGGGTATGGGAGAAATTCCAGATTAGAAAATGACATATATCTACAACAGCTGCGGAAAAGCTTCAGAGAAATGATGGGACTGCAAACAGACTATGAGAGATTAACTCAAGTGTGAAAGGCATTACGGTAGAAAGGGAGAAAGTTACATCTGAATAACACCCTCCCTCAACGATGTTCATGACCTCAACACTTCACCCACATACACCCCACCATGACTCATGAGAATGTAACATGGAACCTCGAACTTGAATCCTCGACCGTAAATGCCTCAAGGACACTTGTGCATACCTCCCCCTACCTAACGCAGGCACAGAAACATTTGTTAAGTGACTAATAAGTTTAAAAATACAGGTATTATTCCAGAAGTCGTACCATTATGATGAGAAACAATTTCTGCCTACTCACAAATACATATGGTTTCTATTTTAGACCTCTTTTGGCCCATTTTTATGGGAGAAAAGAGGAAGTCGATGTTTCCTATTTTAGAATTTTTTTTTAAACGTTTTAGGGACAGAGTGGTAACAACAACAAACCATGTATCTCCAGCTCACCATTAAAGGGTGTGCTCAGTCTCAGTGGACTTGAGGAGAGCTAAGCTGCAGATTCCCTGCCACTCCTTCCCAATGTGACATTTCTAAGACATAAAGTAGATATTCACTAGCTACTGGACCACCTGCAAGGCAGCAGGACACAATGGAAAGTTTAAATCCCAGCCATGCAGTCTCAAGTTTGAATGCTAGCTTCTCTATTTGACTGTCTGATGTAAGGCAAGTAGCGCAACCTATCTGATGTCATTTCTTTATTTATAAAATGAGATATTACTTACAACTGCTCCAGATTTGTGTGTGGACTAGACAACGTGCATGGGCTTCCATGGTGGCTCAGACAGTAAAGAATCTGCCTGTAATACGGGACCTGGGTTTGATCCCTGGGTTGGGAAGATCCCCTGGAGGAGGGCAGGGCAACCCACTCCAGCATTCTTGCCTGGAGAATCCCATGGACAGAGGAGCCTGGTGGGCTACAGTCCATGGGGTCGCAAAGAGTCAGACATGACTGAGCAACTAAGCGTGCTGCACAGAGAATGTGCCTACATTGGCTAGACTAGCACGTGCTTGACCCACTGTAAATGTCAGTTACAATGATCAAGTCACAAGAATTACAAAGTGCCAGGGTCACAGGTTGCTGGTCAATTAAAAAATGCTTTAGAATAGAAAACAGTTGATTCCTAGCTTCTTGGGAATTTGATGAGCAGGAGTGACTTTGCATTATTTCAATACTATCAGTCTCTCTGGCCAAGGAAGAGATGCTTGCTGCCAGACCTGTCGTTTAACCAGTACAAGAACCCTTGGAACTTGGAAGTAAAGCTGTTAAAATATAACATCAGCCATCTAATTGGGACTGCATGAAGCTCTACAAATGAGACCTTTTGTACTATGTCTTAAAGGCCAATCAGAACCAAACACCAAGTGATGGAGGAGAAAAGGCAGAGTACTCTAAAGCCTCTATTACCTGATTTAAAATATATTTTAAAAATATATATTTGTACATATATCTAGTTCACTAAAAAGACAATACACAGTTCATATATCTGATTCACTGTAAAAGCATACTGTTTAAAACTTAAAAAAAAAAAAAAACAATTTCCAAGTCTTAAGTCTTCTTACAACATGGACCACACACAGTGCTAAAGAGAAGACTAGCATAATATAAAACGATTTAACAACTTACTTGGTAGATTGTTAAATATGCAATTCTTCATGCCCTTCATAATGATTTTATTTATAGCTAATCATCTAGAGCCAGTTTATTTTAGTTTCAAGATCAGTTGCCATCACTGACCCAGGAATTGAGTTCTAGGAAGTTAGAAACAGAAGATTAAAAGTTTCCTGGTACCATATGTGTATGGATCTTAAAGGTAAGCACAGTAATGGAAACTGGAAAAGGAGATAGGAAGCAAAATAATAACCCTTTCCTTTGATCATATGTATAATTAAAAGAATATGTATAAAAAAAAAAGAATATGTATAATAGAATGATAATCTGCATAATAAAAAGGGTAAAATAGGAGACTGAAAAAGCTGACTTGAAACTCAACATTCAAGAAATGAAGATCATGGCATCTAGTCCCATCACTTCATGGCAAATAGAAGTGGAAAAAGTGGAAGAAATGACAGATTTTCTTTTCTTGGGCTCCAATATCACTATGAACAGTGACTGCAGCCTTGAAATGAAAAGATGCTTCCTCCTTGGAAGGAAAGCTAGGACAAACTTAGTGTATTAAAAAGCAGAAATATCACTTTGCTGGCAAAGGTCCATATAGTCAAAGCTATGGTTTTTCCAGCAGTCGTGAACGGATGTGAGAGTTTGACCATAAAGAAGGCTGAGCGCTGAAGAATTGGTGCTTTCAAATTGTGGTGTTGGAGAAGACTCTTGAAAGTCCCTTGGACTGCAAGGAGATCAAACCAGTTAATCTTACAGGAACTCAATCCTGAATATTCATTGAAAGGACTGATGCTGAAGCTTCAATACTTTGACCACCTGATGCAAAGAGTAGACTCTTTAGAAAAGACCCTGAGCTGGGAAAGATTGAAAGCAAAAGGAGAAGGGGGCAGCAGAGGATGAGATGGTTAGATAGCATCACTGACTCAATGAACATGAATTTGAGCGAACTGCAGGAGACAGTGAAGGACGAGGAAGCCTGGTGTGCTGCAGTCCATGGGGTCACAAAGAGTTGGACATGACTTAGTGGCTGAACAACAATATTTACAAGGTGAATGAGGTCTAAAATGATAATATACAAGGTGTGATCAAGTCACAAAAGCAACGATCCCATGGACTTCAAATAAGCCCTGGAGGAGGAATTCCAGGTATTTCATGTAAACATCCACCTCTCCTCACCTCTTAGTTGAGCTGACTTGTCAAAATTCAGCTCAGAAATATCCTCTGAAAAGCTTTCCTTAACTCCATGCAAGCATGCTAAGTTGATTCAGTCATGTATGACTCTGTGCAATCCCATGGACTGTAGCTTGCCAGGCTCCTCTGTCCATGGAATTCTCCAGGCAAGAACAGTGGAGAGGGATGTCGTTTCTTCCTCCAGAGGATCTTCCTGACCCAGGGGTTGAACCCAGGTCTTCAGCACGGCAGACAGATTCTTTACCATCTGAGCTACCGAGGAAGCCCCCTTTAACACCGTATGTGTGTGTGTTAGTCGCTCAGTTGTGTCCAACTCTTTGCGACCCCATGGGGTGTTGCCCACCAGGCTCCTCCATCCATGTGATTTTCCAGGCAAGAGTGCTGGAGTGGGTTGCCGTTTCCTTCTACACTTTAACACCATACACAAAAATAAACTCAAAATGGATTAAAGAACTAAATGTGAGACCAGATACTATAAAGCTCTTACGGCTGAACACGAGTCTCTTATGTCTCCTGCATTGGCAGGTGGGTTCTTTACCGCTAGTGCCAGCTAGGAAGCCTCTTCCTTAACCCCATTTCCTCCTAAACGCTGGGTAGGCTGCCTCTTCCCTATGTGCCCAGGACCTACAAATGCACACCTTGCAGCCTTTCATCCATTGCATACTTGTTTGCCTCACTGCTGCTGCTGCTGCTGCTAAGTCGCTTCAGTCGTGTCCCCATAGTCTGTGCGACCCCATAGATGGCAGCCCACCAGGCTCCCCCGTCGCTGGGATTCTCCAGGCAAGATCACTGGAGTGGGTTGCCATTTCCTTCTCCTGCCTCTCCCAATAAATTTACAGCTCCTTCAGGGAACAGACCTTGACTCACCTCTTTGTATCCCATAAGCCAATACTGCCTGGCACTCAAGCCTTTGTTGAAAGATATAATCAAGGGACAGTCAGCAAAGCGTATTTTTGTATACTGAAAGACTGCAAATAACCCAGAGGCAACTGGTTAAATCACCATTCTCAAAGTGTGGTCCAAGGATCCCTGAGGGTCCATGAGACCTTTCCCAGTATCTGCGAATCCCCCTCTTTCTCTAACCACATATTTGTGTACAGCCAGATTCTCTTCCAATACTTTCACCTGACAACATGGCAAACTGACTGAGTAAGAAACCAGATGTGAGAATCTAGCTTTCTTCTATTAAACCAAACATTAAAGAGATTTGCCAATATGCTACTCTTCTTTGGAGTTTGTTCTAGAAAACAGTTCTTTTTTAATAGAAATAGGTTAACATGGGTTTGTTACTCTTGTGTGTGTTAGTCACTCAATCATGTCTGACTCTTCAAGACCCCATGGACTGTAGCTCACCAGGCTCCTCTGTCTTAAGGGATTCTCCAGGCAAGAATACTATAGTGGGTTGCCATTTCATTCTCCAGGAGATCTTCCCGACCCAGGGATCAAACCCAGGTCTCCTGCATTGCAGGCAGATTCTTTACCATCTGAGACCAGAGAAGCCCAGTTACTCTTACGTTTAACAAATTAATAAATATTTTTTAACTTTCTTAGTTTTGATTTCTAGTACAGTCAATAACTATAGGTAGAACCTATATAAACAAAGACTCTTTGGGGTTCTCAATGTCTTTTAAATGTACTAAAAGGTCCTGAGACCCAAACAGTTGAGAATGGGTCAGTTAAAGAAACAATGGTATAGTTGTATGATAGGAGTATGCAGCCAATTTTTTTAAAGAATATGGTAGGTTGATAAACACTAGTAGAAACCAATGCCCAAGCTATAATGCTAAGTTTTTTAAAAAAGGACAGGAACTTCCCTAGTGGTCCAGTGGCCATACCTGTGCTCCTAATTCAGGGGGCCTGGGTTCTATCCTTGGTCAGGGAACTAGATCCCACCTGTCACAACTAAGAGTTCCCATGCTGCAAGTAAAGATCTTGTGCGCCGTAATTAAGACATGTGCTGTGTGTGTTAGTTGCTCAGTCTTGTCTGACTCTTTGCAACCTCATGGACTGCAGCCCACCAGGCTCCTCTGTCCATGGGATTCTCCAGGCAAGAATACTGGAGTGGATTCCCACGCCCTCCTCCAGGGGATCTTCCCAAACCAGAGATCAAACCCGGGCCTCCTACATTGCAGGAGGATTCTTTACTGACTGAGCTACTACAGAAGCCCGGGTGATATGGCACATCAAATAAATAAATATTTAAAAAAGAAAGAAAGAAGGGCAAAACAAAGTATTGATATATGTGTACATTTTTTAAAGAGGTACCACTATACATACATATATGATATATGTATACACATATTTTTAAGATGAACATCCAAGAAAAGTAAAAAGTAGGTATCCCTGTGGAAAGTAACTGGGGAACCCGAGGTCAGGGATAGGAGAGATTTTCCACACCATTCCTAGTGTATTTGAACATTTTACTACCTGCATGTATTATGTGTGCACTCAGTCACTCAGTCATGTCCACCTCTTTGCAACCCCATGGACTGCAGCCGTCCAGGCTCCTCTGTCCAAGGAATTTTCCAGGCATGAGTGCTGGAATGGGCTGCCATTTCCTACTTCAGGAGATCTTCCCAACCCAGGGATTGAACCCAAGTCTCTTGCGTCTCTTGTATTGGCAACAGATTCTTTACCACCGCACCACCTAGGAAGCCCTCTACATGTATCACTTTTTTCAAAAAATCAAGAGTGTAATAAAAATTATATTGAAATAGTACAAAGCATTAAACTCACATTGAAGAACAGACTGTAATGACACTCAAAAATATTAAATGATACATTGTGAAATAAAACAAGCCATTTTCAAAACAGTAATACATAATATATTCTTAAAAAACTGTCAGGAAGATAGTCTGCACATAAAAAGTATTAACAGTTATTATTTCCTCCTAGTTAGTGCAAATACAAATTTCATACTTCCTCATCTTTCTTGCATTTCTAAACCTTTGGTAACTTAACATGAACTATTTATGCAATCAGAAAATCAATGAAAGGCCTCTTTCCTGGATGGAACCATGGAGGGTGCAGAAAAGAAAAAGAAGGTTCCTGCTGTGCCAGAAATCCTTAAGAAAAAAGCAAAAGAATTTTGCAGAGCTTAAGATAAAACGCCTGAGAAAGAACTTTGCCCAAAAGATGCTTTAAAAGGTAAGGAGGAAGTTAATCTATGAAAAAGCTAAGCAGTATCACAAGGAATACAAGCAGATGTACAGAACTGAAATTTGAATGGCTAGGATGGCAAGAAAAGCTGGCAACTTCTCTGTGCTGAGGAACCCAAATAGGCATTTGTCATCAGGATCAGAGGTATCACTGGTGTGAGCCCAAAGGTTCTAAAGGTGTTGTAGCTTCTTCATGTCCATCAGATCTTACAAGGCACCTTTGTAAAGCTCAGCAAGGCTTCAGCTAACATGCTGAGAATTGTGGAACCAGACATTGCATGAGTGTTACCCAAACCTGATGTCAATAAATGAACTGATCGACAAGTATGGTTATGGCAAAATCAACAAGAAGAGAATTGCCCTGATAGATGACATGATGCTCAATCTTTTGGCAAATATGGCATCATCTACATGCAGAATCTGATTCATAAGATCTGTACTGCTGAAAAATGTTTCAAAGAAGTAAACAGCTTCCTATGGCCCTTCAAACTGTCTTCTCCATGAGGTGGAATGAAGAAAAGAACCACCCGTTTTGTAGAAGGTGGAGATGCTGGCAACAAGATCAGATCAGATCAACAGGCTTATTAGAAGGATCAATTAAGGTATTTACCACTATTTTTGTAATCTGTTCACTTAATAGAGACTGCTTTCAAGCTGAAAAGAAAAAAAAGAAAAGAAAGCGTTTAAATATATAAGTATAGGGAATTCCCTGGCAGTCCAGTGGTTAGCACCTCACACTTTCACTGTTGAGAGCCCGGATTCAATCCCTAGCCAGGGAACTAAGATCCTGCAAGTGTAGCAGTGCAAATGAGGGGGCGTGGGGATGGGGATGTTGAAAAATAAAAATATACACAAAAGTATGTGTATCTATGTCTACATTAAATAAAATATTTAGTAAGCAAAAACTTACATGAATAAAGCAGCGCCAGGGTGGCACAACAGTAGAGTCCTCCTGCCAATACAAGATTTGCAGATTCGAATCCTGGGTTGGGAAGATCCCCTGGAGAATGGAATGGCAACCCACTCCAGCAATCCTCCCTGGAGAACCCCATGGACAGAGGAGCCTGGTGGGCTACAGTACACAGGGTCACAAAGAGTCAGACATGACTGAGGGACTAACACTTTCACTTTTATCTGCTGAATGGACTATAATATAGAAACTTTAAATAGTTTTGAAGAAGTGGTAAGAACACAGGAAAATGCTCACAATATCCAAGTGGGACGCCAAGTTAGTTTGCTAGGGACAGCGGGGCAAATATACAGGAAAAAAATAACTTGTTAGAATTTCCTAGTGTCAGTGTGGAATAGTGGGTAATTTTCACTTGTCTTTTCATTTTCTTTCACAGCTTTGCATTTTTCAAATTTTCTACAAGGCATGACTTTGGTCGGAAAAAACTACTTTTAAAAAATGAGCAGGACTTCCCTGGTGGTCCAATGGCTAATGCTCCATGCTCCCAATGTAGGGTACCCAGGTTCAATCCCTGGCCATGGAACTAGATCCTGCATGCTGTAAATAAGACCTGGCACAGCCAAATAAATAATTTTTTTAAGTGGATTTCCATTAAAAAATGACCACACTGAAAAGAAGCTCAGATTCAACTACGCATATGTGAAAGTCAGTCTTAATGTCATGGGACTTTATTCAAGTCAAACTAACAGTTCTCTCAAAGTATGCGTGAAAACCCTCAAAGAAATGAGAAAAAACAGGGGGATGTACAAGTGGACCTGCAGACAGGAGAGATGCCTCCAAACTTGTCAGGTCCTTGACCTAGGCATCCTGAGTCCTTGACCTACATCCTGAGTCTTACCAAACGACGGAAAAAATACGTAATATCCCATATTCTAGAAATAGCAGACTAAGCCAAGACTTTGCATGATCTCCAAAAACACGAACTATTAATATTTAATGTTGTTCTAAATACACTGATGAACATTAGTCTCTTTAATACAACTTCTCCAATTGTCAGACGTTTTCATTCTTACATAAGAAAAGACACACATTTATACTTAATGAGCATTTAAAAAAAAAACCTGAACCTTCTGAACTAGATCATCTTGTCAGGAGAGGCTCAGCCCATAGACTAATTTGAAATGCCAATCCCATCTGCAAACCTCAGCAAGAGCTGCAGTTAATATTAATTAAGAGCAGAAACAGGTTTGTTCTTGAACATCTTTTCTCTCAAGTCCAGGATGCTTCCAAATGGAAACTTTCGAATTTCCCTACACTTGAGATAGTAGATCCAGTACAAACCTTAAAACAGGAGTCTCACACCTTTTAGAGGAGGTTTCATTCACTGATCACTCAGCAAATGAAGGTACCACTAAATATAAATGGGGGTGTTTGTTTTGGGCCACACCATGCAGCATGAGGGATTTTCATTTCCGTCCAGGGATTGAACCTGCACCCCTGCAGTGGAAGTGGGAGCATGGAGTTTCAAACACTGAACTGCCAGGGAAGTCCCAAGATTTGGGGATAGTGGTTTTTGGTATTTATTTTCTTATTTGGCTATGACAGGTCTTTGTTGAGGCTTTTTAGTTGAGGCATGTGGGATTTTTTTCCTTTTTTTTTTTAATTTAGTTTCAGCATTCAGACTCTTTTGGCTCACACCATAAAGAATCTGCCCGCAATGTGGGAGACTCGGGTTCAATCCTGGGTCAGGAAGATGCCCTGTAGAAGGGAATGGCAATCCTCTTCAGTATTTTTTGCCTAGAGAATTCCATGGACAGAAGAGCCTGGTGGGCTATAGCCCATGGGGTCACAAAGAGTCGGACACAACTGAGTTACTAACACACATTCATGCTCTAATTCTCTGATCAGGGATCAAACCCAGGCCCTCTTCGATGGGATCACAGTCTTAGTGTAACCACAGGCCTTCTCCTATATCCTCTGCTTTAGCTCCTCTCTGAAGTACCTGCTGCTGCTACAGCTAAGTCACTTCAGTTGTGTCTGACTCTGCAACCCCATAGATGGCAGCCCACCAGGCTCCGCCGTCCTTGGGATTCTCCAGGCAAGAACACTGGAGCAGGTTGCCATTTCCTTCTCCAATGCATGAAAGTGAAAAGTGAAAGTGAAGTCGCTCAGTCGTGTCCGACCCTTAGAGACCCCACGGACTGCAGCCTACCAGGCTCCTCCGTCCATGGGATTTTCCAGGCAAGAATACTGGAGTGGGGTGCCATTGCCTTCTCCTAGATAATAGTATTTGATGCAAGTTTCCTGAGTTGCTTTGCTGATGTGAAACCCCACTCCACCAAATGGAAGAACTACTTGGTGACCATGAGCACATAGCCCCAGGCCTCCTGGAGCCTAAGGACAAATAAGTTTAACCCCTGTGACACCACTCTGCTGCCTCACCATCAGCCAATCAGAGAATTGTACACTGGCTGATCCTGTACCCTGAGACACTCACCTGTCCTTAAAGAATGCTTTGCAAAAACCCTTTAGGAAGCCTCAGGATTTCCAGGGCATAAGCCACCTCCTAGCATGGACTTGCAATATACCTTTCTTTGCTCCAAACTCTGACGTTTCAGTTTAGCCTCACTGCACAATCCGGCACATGAACTTGCATTAACATTAGCCACTGGACAACCAGGGAAGTCCCAGATTTTAAAGGAACTCTATTGAGTGCCAGCTGTATGTGTGTTTGTGTGTGTGTGCATGCACACGCACACAAATACACATTCATACATATGTATGCAAAAACACACACACAAAAGCTAATATTTTTTATGACAGTGTCCCAGCTTCTGGCAACTTAAGAGAACTCTCCCATCTATTTACTCATTCAGTGTGCTAAAAAAAAAAAAGTAAGCCAAAAATTGGAGGGTGGGTCTTCAAATAAGGTATTTGGTAAGTCTCAGCCTGCAGAGCTTCAGGCAGACCAGGCAGAGCCAACAGGTGACAGATATCACAAAGCTCATCTGAGATCCATAGTAAACACAAACTTTTATCACAAATCAGAGTGAATTAAACAGAATGGACTTATTGCTATAGGCTGTTTGACTCTTCTGGGAAAGATGTAGATAGAATTTATGACCGTGTCTTCATCAGACTTGTTGAACTCCTTTTATTCATTAGGCAATTTGTCAGATCCATCCTTTAAGTCTCTCAGTGGCAACTGGACTATGGTGAAGGTAGAAAAAAATACTGCTATAGCCCCCAGCACCTAGAACACTGACATATAGCAGGTATTCAGTAAGTATCTACTGGATAAATCAGAATACATTAGCTGCACTGCATCAGAAGTGTATGTGACAGCAGCAATAGAATTCACAAGCTATGTGCAGAGAAAAGAGATGAATTTCACCAGGGCAGGTGAGGGAAAATTGCCCAAATGCAATGAGTAGCCAGTCCTTTCCTGGAAGAGCAGCTTTTCACCAGGCAGTAACGGCAGGAAAACCATGTGGACAGGAGTATGCCCCAGTACTGCAGGCTGCAGCAGATGGCCTGAGCTACTTTCCAATTCAAATTCTTACCAAGGTTTTACTTCCTGGGATTTTTGCTGCACTTCAGCATCTCCTTCAAACCTTCAACTATAAAGGGGTACCTACAGAGCGGTCATTGTGCTTCTCTGCCAGGAAATTAGTGAAAAGCAAACAGCAAGTAACAGAAAAATAAATGCTGCGGAATGTTTTCTTATTTACCAGGCAACGAGCCTGTTAAGACTCTTATACCTTCTGAGAAAAATAACCCAAGAACACCCTCCAAGTCCACTAGAAACAGGCCATTTTCAAAACAGTCATTGTCCTTTATTTGTCCTCTTCTTCTTTCCCTGATAGTGCTTTTGTTTTTTGGCCCACAGCACAGTGGATCCTAGTTCCCTGACCAGGGATCGAACTTGCATCCCCCACACTGGAGGCACGGAGTCTTAACCATTAGACTGCCAGGGAAGTCCATTCTTGATTAAGTTTTAATTGATTCATGCATAAACTACTTGATTCCCAACAGAAAAAGATAATTTAAACATTGCAGAGTCACTTTTTACTCCAGGGAGAAACACTGGCAGGGAAATGAAGGCACTTGAAAGAGACCGGAGACTAAAATTCTGAACAAATGAAAGTTAAAATGAACAAAATAAGGGAAAACAAGTGGAAAGGTTTTCAAACTCCCTAAAAAAGTGCAGAAACAAGCGACTTCCCATCACATTCTCTTCAAAAAAGCAGAGTGGGCTTCCCTTGTGGTTCAGTTATGTATAATTCTCCTGCCAGTGTAGGAGACATGGGTTCAATCCCTGATCCGGGAGAATTCTAAAAGGCAAGGAGCAACTAAACCCATATTCCACGACTATTCAGCCAGTGCTCTAGAGCCAGGGAATGGCAACTACCTGAAGCCCGGGTGCCCTAGAGCCAATGCTCTGCAACTTGAGAGGCAGGATGAGAGGCCTGAGTGCCACAACTAGAGAGTAGCCCCCCACTCTCTGCAACTAGAGAAAAGCCCAGGCAGCAAGGAAGACCCAGCACAGCCAAAAAAATAAATAAGTACATCATCTTTTTAAAAAGGAAAGAGCCACCAATCCAGTCCCAAGATGGATGGTGCAAAGCCTTCATGCCAGAAGGAGGCAAGTTACCGAGTCAGGTATAGAGAAGGCAGAAAAATGGGCTCAATCCCACCCAGCAGTTTCCTCACCTCATTATACCCACTGAGAAGCCCCACCTGACCACAAAACACACCTGGCCACCTTAAGCCAGCCCACCCTTTCACAGTTCTCCCCCCACCCAAACTGCATTCCAAAGAGCGAGGAGTCAAATGCATTTGAATGTGTTATTAAAATTACAATAGACCCAGTTGTGGTCTATTCCAGGTGCAATCAGGTGTACAGGACGCAGCCTTCCGAATGGTGAAGGGTGGGGAACAGGATTATTGAAAATCAAAATAAAAGTTTGCTCTTAAAACCTGCTTTAAGGAGTAAAATTCTGCCTTTAAAATACTTCTTAATTCCCCGCTGCTTTCAGGCTTTCTGTTTTCCAAGCACCGTCCTCCACCCAGCTCTGTCAAACTAATCTGTGCTTTGGTAATGAAGATACCGTAATAGGCTATAACCACCTAGGATCAGATGAGAACAGAAGACAGAGGGAAGCACCCCGTTTGCAATAACAAGTTTTCATAAATGAGTTGCTAATTGTGAGCATCTGCATCCCAGAAGGGCCAACTACCTCGCAGCAGCACCACAACTACCTACCTCTCGCCTTTTAACGCCAATTCATTATGAACTCGTGTGAACGCGGGGTGGGAGCAGAGGGGAGAAGGGCCGCACTGACAGGCCAAGGAGAGCGGGCGACCTGTAGCCCCAAATTAACCAGGCAAGCCAAGGGAGGCATTCTCAAGAAGCCATTTCCAAGGAGGCTGGATTCAAACTGTAATTTGTCAGATCAAGTCTCCTTGTCTCCTAATGGTCAGGCCCCGGCTTGAGGAGGAGGGGGAGTTAGTGGTGAGAGTTTACCTTAGAAGGCGGCAGGGAACAGACAGGCCTTTCAAAGCCACCCAGGGCTCTGCCCAGAGGCCCCGGGAGGCGTGGAGGGGCTGGAGCGGCGCGCGGCTGCGAGCCCCGCGGCGCCACAGGTTCCCCAGCGCGCGGCAGGGCCCGACTCCCACAGGTGGGCGGCGCTCGGCCCGGGGGCTCTGGCGAGAGGAGGGGATGCAACGGGTCACTAGGGACGCGGTGAGCTGGGTGGGAGACAGCCAAGCGCTGGGATGGCTTGGCCTTAAGGAAGCCGGGCGAGAGAGAAGCTCGGGGTTTTCAGCTGCCCCGATCTGCTGGTTGGTGACCCGCTTTTCGCCAAAGCAAGAGCAGCCCGTGGCGGGGTGGGAGTGGGGCTCGCACCCCTCCTACCCTCCGCCCAGCTAGCCTTGGCCTCCTCCCGGGCGCGGTTAAGCCGCACAGCCGCGGGCCACCAGCTGCATGCGCCCCGGCACGTAGGAGCCTGCACTACCACATGAGGGCGGGGGAAGGGCGCCCGGGGACCGAAGAGACTCAGCCCCTGGCTGGCCCTTCGCCTCCCAGCCTCACCCGATCCCGCGACCGCTCACTCGCCCCCGCTCCCTCTCACCCGTGTTGGCCTTGATGTTCTCCCGCAAGAAGTGGCCGCTGGAGAGATGCTGAAGGCCAAAGTTCTGGGCTATCCTCTGGCACACGGTGCCCTTGCCCGAGCCCGGCGGCCCAAGGATGACCGCACGCAGGAGTTTGGAAGCCATTGCCTCGGAGAGGAGGGCGAGGCCGAACTGACAACCGGGACAGCGGCCTCGGAGAAGCCCCGGGAACTTTGTTTCTTCTGCCCCTGCCTCTGACACCCTGGGCTCGCGCGGGGATTCGCCGCCGCCCCTGCAGGGGAAGGAGAGACTTTGAGACAACCCCTCCTCTCCGCCCCGCGCCTGGGCGGCTCGAGGGCGGAGTAAACGCCACGCTACACCTCCCCGCCCTCAACGCCCCCACTCTGCGATCCCGGAGAACTCCCGAGCGCCCGCCCCTGGCGGGGGTAGCCCTCGGGAGCTTGGAGTGGGGTCAGCCCGGCCAGGCCCACCTCGATCCTTTCCTAGATCTCGTGCCCCACGCCCAGTCCGAGGAAGGGCTCGGGCATCCCCACGGCAATCTCCACCGAGTGAGACAGCCTGAACAGGCGGCGAGTCCAAGCGCGCCTCCAGTAGCCCCACGCCGCGGGGGCCTGGGGGCTGAGCCCCAACCCGGGTCCCCGCACGTGGGCAGCGTTGGGTCCGCGTCTCCTCCTCTCCCCGGCGGCTGTCACACCCCCGGGAGTGGCAGCGGCCGCCTCCGCAGAGGTCTGAGGGATGCTCTCCTCGCCGTGGAGCCAGAGTCCGGCGCCTCTCCACCCGGAGAAGTCAAATAAACACACACCTTGGCCGGGACGCGGCCCTCTGCGAGGCTTCTAGCCCGGATCCCGCTGGGCGGCGCCGCCTCCGCCCGCCCCCACTCGGAGCCCCGGCCGGCCGCGCGGGGCTCGCGCCTTACGTAAGCCGGGAGACCGGCTCCGCGCTAGCCGCCCGCCTGCGCTCCCCACCCCACCCCAGCCCTGCCACTCCGCTGCCACCCGTCTCCTCCGCGATCTTGCTCCCCGAGACCCCGTGGGGCCCGCGAGGCAGAAGGAACGTGGAGAAGACACACGCGCCAGAAACCCCTCTTTTGCGGTAGGTTAGGGAACCGGTCTCCTGTGGAAAGGAAGGAAAAATACAACTTGTTGAGTGCCTACTGTGCGTCAGTTTCGGAGCTAGGCGATTTCCTTGAAGCAGCAACCGTTCCAGGTAGGATGGAGGAAAAAGGCTTGGAGTACGGCCCTCATTTATTGAGTCATTCACTCAACAAAGGTTTATTGAGCGCCTACTATGTGCCAGACACTCTTAATCCCTCAGCATATAGCTGCGAACCGGAGATGGACTCCTAACCTGTGGAAGTTATATTTCAGCGGGACTTTTGAACTCTCATTTACACGACTCCAAAGCACAGGCTTCTTGAGTTAGAAGGAAAAGGGCGGGGGGAGGGGGGAGGAATTAGGAATGATCCTGCCCTCAGGATCTCATAGACTGGTTCCAGAACTGAAGAAGCCAGGACGTTGGCACTAAATTAACAACTCAGTCCCAATGGATGCTCTCTTCTCCCTCGCCTCCCCAGCGCATCCCAATATCCCAATCCATATTCTCTTTAAATCTGTTCACGCCCCACACACAGCCTTCATATCCCACTCGGACTTAGTGTGATAACCGCCTGCCCACAAGTCTCCAGCTTCCGGCCGTCCATACATGATGCAGCTGCTACAGTGCGAATCAATTTCCGTTATTTCCTCACCTCAGATATTATCGACTCTTCACCATAAAGAAAAAAAAAATCGTCAGCAGGGCACACAGGTGCCTTCCGTACACCTCTGCCATCCTTCCACAGGCTTTCTGTCTCCTGCCATTGCGGAAATCTGCAGGATTCTGAGCACCCCCACATGTGGCTCACCGGTTCCGGAGGGACAATGTGTAGAAGAGCCTTCTCTAGCTTCCTGGCTGCTCTATCTGTGTTGGGGGCGCTGGGGAGGGGGTGAGAGAGACTGGCATGGGATCCCAGGTCCCAGCCCTTCTCCTCCACACACTGATAGGCAGGCAGAGCCTAGTCTTTTGCTACCCAGGAGCACCCCAAGGCTGCCAACCCTCCCCCACCCCCAACCCCAGGCCAGTATTTGTTCCCTTCCCCTGTCAAAACTATCTCAGTAATTTCCCTCGTGGTCCAGTGTTTAAGAATCTACCTAATGCAGGGAGTCACAGGTTCGATCCCGGATGGGGGAAGATGCCACATGCCCTGGAGAAGCTAAGCCCATGTACCACAACCACTGAGCCCAGCACTGCAACTAAGAGTAACTTCTGCTCCCCGCAACTAAAGAAAGCCCCAGCAAGGCAATGGAGACCCAGTGCAGCCAAAAATAAATTAAAAATTAAAAACTATCTCAAAGTTCTGTGGACCTCAGAGAGTTGTTATATAGAGCCCTTTTAGCCCTTCTCCTGGAAGCAAAGAGGGGAAAGAGCCTCTGGGGCTTTGGAGGGGATGACAAATCTCCCCTCTTCTTCCTACCATGTGCCCTATATATATTGCAGACACTCTGCAGTCCTTCTCCAACCTGAGCATGCATCAGAATGGCGTGGAAGGCTTATCAAAACCGGCTGCTGATCCCTACCCCCAAAGTCTCTGATTCTGTGGGTATGAGGTAGACATTTCTAACAAGTTTCCCAGTAGAGCTGGGGCTGCCTATCTCGAGAGGTCACTTTGAAAACCACCGCTCAGTGGGAAATCAGTATTCAGACACATGTGGTCTGGATTCCTCCACCTGCTGTGGGATCTTTGGCCCTTAACCTCTCTCTAAAATGAGATTGGATTTAGCTGGAGCCAGAGGTCCCTTGGTATTTACCAAGAATTGATTCTGTAAGCTGCCACAGGAAAGACAGCTTCTAGCCCCCACAAACTAGATGTAGATAGCTTACCTTGCTATCTGACCCAGTTCTTTTGCCTAGTTTTGAAATGTCTTCACCAACATCACCTTATGGTGTCAGGCAACTCTGCTAGCCACCCGCACGAACATATATATATCTTATGAAACAAAAAAGGAGTTGTGACATAGGTAAACTTAAGAGAAGCCTGGCTGAGATTAGAACCTGACATTTCACAAGAGCCGTAATGGACCTGTCGTGTTTCAGCCATCCTCAGGGTCCCACAACTCAGCTGCTGATTGGAAGCAGGAGAACTGGAAGAAATGGGCTTGGGAGTCAAATACCCTAGGATTCAATTGCAGCAGCACCATTCACCAACTCTTCAAGCTCCTGATGTCTGTGAGCCTTAGTTTGTTATCTGTAAAAGGGAAATAGTACTTATCTCACAGGCAGTGTGATAAGGCTTAAATGAGATAATGTATGTGAGAATTTAGCACAGGACTGGGCATATAATAATTATTTATTCATGAACATCATCATGATTAACCATGGAAGAATTGTATAGCCTCTCTGATCTCAATTCCCGGATTATGAGCTAGTAATAAAAGCTGGCTTAAAATTCAACATTCAGAAAATGAAGATCATGGCACCCAGTCCCATCACTTCATAGCAAATAGATGGGGAAACAATGGAAACAGTGACAGATTTTATTTCTTGGGCTCCAAAGTCACTGCAGATGGTGACTGCACCCATGAAATTAAAAGACTTTTGCTCCTTGGAAGAAAAGCTATGACCAACCTAGACAGTATATTAAAAAGCAGAGACATTATGTTGCCAACAAAAGCCCATATAGTCAAAGCTATGGTTTTTCCCATAGTCATGTATGGATGTGAGAGTTGGACCATAAAGAAAGCTGACCGCCAAAGAATTGATGCTTTTGAACTATGGTGTTGGAAATCAAACCTTGGACAGCAAAGAGATCAGACCATCAATTCTAAAGGAAATCAGTCTGAATATTCATTGGAAGGACTGATGCTGAAGCTGAAGATACAATATGTTGGCCACCTGATAGAAAGAACTGACTCATTGGAAAATCAGAAAAGGTAATGGCAATCCACTCCAGTATTCTTGCCTGGAAAATCCCATGGACGGAGAAGCCTGGTAGGCTGCAGTCCATGGGGTCTCTAAGAGTTGGACATGACTGAGTGACTTCACTTTCACTTTTCACTTGCACGAATTGGAGGAGGAAATGGCAACCCACTCCAGTGTTCTTGCCTGGAGAATCCCAGGGACGGGGGAGCCTGGTGGGCTGCCGTCTCTGGGGTCACATAGAGTTGGACATGACTGAAGTGACTTAGCAGCAGCAGCAGCATTGTAAAATATCCTGACGCTGGGAAAGATTGAATACAGGAGAAGGGGACGACAGAGGATGAGATGGTTGGATTGCATCACCGACTCTACGTATATATGAGTGTGAGCAAGCTCTGGGACTCGGTGATGGCCAGGGAAGACTGGTGTGCAGCAGTTCATGGGGTCACAAAGAGTTGGACACAACTAAGCAACTGAACTGAACCGAACTGATGACAAAGTACCTAGCAGGCTTCCTGGCCCTTGCAAGATATTCCATAATGGTAGCTGTTCTTAACACAAACACTCACGTAATTGGCTTCTTCTATTTCCTTTGCCTAGGGTTTTAACAGTCTTCAAAATCATTCACATCTATGTGTTAGTCTGTAGACAAACTGTAAACTC
Organism: Oryx dammah; assembly: GCF_014754425.2. Lineage (NCBI taxonomy): Eukaryota > Metazoa > Chordata > Mammalia > Artiodactyla > Bovidae > Oryx > Oryx dammah. The sequence goes on from NW_024070212.1 coordinate 78,130,328, forward strand.
TGAGGGCTGAAGCCAAATTGAATTTATTTTTCTACTTTCAAAAATATACAGCACTGGACTTCCCTGGTGGTCCAGTGGTTAAAACTCCATGCTTCCACTGCAGGAGCCACAAGTTCAATCCCTCATGGGGGAGGATCCTGCGTGCCCCACGGTGCGGCAAAAAAAAAAAAGAGATAGACAGATAGATAACCCTTTGCCCATAGTAGGCTATCTGTAAAAGTTGGGAAATCTCACCACCCCCCATCCGAACACACTCACCATCAAGCTGTGTGGCCTCTCTGCACCTTTCCATAATATAAAGACTACGCTTGTTCATACTTTACACTTCCTTCATCAGATTCTCACAAGCTTGCAAAGAAGATTGAGCAGAGATTCTCATTCCTGTTTTACAAATGAGAAAAACCAAGGTTCTGAGAGGTGAGGTGAACTGCCCAAGATCACAGAACTAGATGGTGACATGGTGGGGTCCAAACCCAGATTTTCTCATTCCAGGCATAGCGCTCTTATTTACTAAACTTCAGTAATTTCCACATTACTTTCACAATTTTGCCATAATCTTCTAACATCTTGGCTTAATCTGCTTATCATGTTTCTTTATATCAACTCAATTTGTTTAAATAATTTATTTGAAAAAGAAACTATATATAACTCACTAACCATAGATACAAAGGATACACTAAAATAAATGCAAGAAAAATAAAAGTTACCAAATTCCTCAAACCTACTTGTTGAGTTTCTAGCTTAACCTTTATTTAAAAAAAAAAAAATCTTTGTTTAAAGAAAAAAAAGATGTTGTTTACCAAGTGTTAGCCAAAAGATAAAAAGACACAGAGCATCTAAATGGGACTGTTTGTCTACAAACATACAGCTCAAAATAGAATTAGAAAGGGAACACTTTCTTAACCTTTAGTTTATTATTATCCAAAGCCAGGTCCATGTACCACCTAGAATCAGCTCCATCTCCATATCCAATTATCTCTAGCTTCATCAGGAATGCTTTCACATACTTCAAAGTGTACCCTTGAAATGTAATTTAGTATAACTCACCAGGATTTTTTTTAATGATGTGACCTCAAGGATAGTTCACAGATATGATGCCAACCCCATTTCAAATGTTAACCCCTATGTCCCCACCCCACCCCCCGTTCTTCACACTATTACTCTCCTTCACTGTCTTTCTATCATCATTCAGGCTTCCTTCTGTTGTATTTGATGAAGACTGTAGGCCCGTTGAACACAGTTGTTATATGAAAACTGAGTTTGCCTCATGATGGGTGTCAAACCAATAGGTATAACCAAGTCAGAGATCAGGAAAAGGAAGAATTTATAGCTTGCAGCAAGTAAGGAGAACACTATGGATCTTCCCCAAAGGAGTGTCTCTCCACACAACAAAATGGAGAAGTTTTAAGCTAAGGCTACATGCATATTCAAGAAGAGGCTTGAGTAGAGGAGAAACGGGGCAAAGGTCCACAGAGTTCAAGTCTTAGTTGACTGAAGTCCGGAGGGTCAGCATCATTCTGTCCTGAACCTGGCTGGGGGCCAGGGCAGAGTGGGGCTTAGTTCCTCCAGATTATTATGTATAGCCTTAAGGAGGAACTAGGACTCTACTTTGAGTGAGTGAGTGAAGTCGCTCAGTCATATCCGACTCTTTGCAACCCTGTGGACTGAAGCCCACCAGGCTCAGTCCATGGGATTCGCCAGGCAAGAATACTGGAATGGGTTGCCATTTCCTTCTCCAGGGGATCATCCCGTCCCAGGGATCGAACCCAGGTCTCCCGCATTGCAGGCAGATGCTTTACCCTCTGAGCCACCAGGGACTCTACTTTATCCCTACACTATTGTTTGACTGCTTTTTCTCTGTTCCTGCATTCCTTTGTCTCCTTAAGATGATCAATTTTTCCACAACTTGTTCAGGGATGAGCTTATGTCTAGGCTTAGATCAAAAAATGGCTCAGGCCAAAATGGCTTCTCTTATGTCAAGAGAAGTTCTCTTTCTCCAGGGCCCCCCAGTATATCTGTTTACATAGTGACTTCATCTTGTATGTCAGGGCCTCCACACAGTTAGGTATAGAGTCCAGACTTGGAGGGCAAGTATTATCAAATGACTGACTCATGGCTGAATGCAGAGTGGGTAAAGCCCAGAGGGACAGAAAGAAGGAATGCTAACGACTTGGATACAGCAAGTTTCAGAAAAGAAAGATGTAAAATAATGGAAGAAGGAACAAGATATTAGCCCCAGATTGCCTGTCTCCTTTCTCCCTGCCAGCACTCATGAAAAACTTAGGACACCAAAAAGTTGTATTGAGAGAAGAGTAAACAGGGAGGACTAACGTGGCATTATGTGTAACAGTAGCACATTGTTACAAGCGAGTCATTTCCAAGTTTTACTAGTTCACATGGTTATTAAACTATAACATCTTAACAGTTATTGAAAAGAGGCAGCATTATCTGTTTTACAAGGTTGCTCTCAGATCAAAAAAAAAAAAAAAGTGTTCCCAAACTGGCCTGGGATAATCCCACACGCCTCAGAGCAAGTAAGCCTGTATGCCACAACTACTGAGCCTGGGCTCTAGAGCCTGGGAGCTGCATTAAGAGAAGCCAGCACAATGAGAAGCCCGGGCACCACAATGAAGAGAAGCCCATGCTCGTCACAACTAGAGAAAAGCCGGGATAGCCAAGTTAATTAATTTAAAAAAATAACTGGAAGGAAATAAATCAATATTCTTCATATTTACCTGGTATAAGCCATCGTTCTCCACCAACACCAAACCACTTACAAATTGATCCTGGGGTAAGAGTCTGTGATAGAGGTGCTTCCTCAGGAGATGAAGGTGTTGAACTCCCACGCTTGGTCTTTTCACTGTGAAACACTAAAAAGCAAAGTAACAATCTGTTAAGCTCTACCCTCCAAATACAATGATATAATGATGATGTCTCGCTCAGAACTTTGCTCTGATTTGCACATCTGGTAGTGGAGGTGGACGAGACTCTGTCATTCCCACTCTTCACACCACCTTTCCAACTACAATGAAAAGCACAACTCTGTCTCTGAGTTGCCTCTGAGTTGTCTCTGAGTAGGCAAGTCTCTATACTCCAGATGCATTTGACCCTGTCTTTTCTCTGTGCAGAGTTAACTGCCAGGGGGAGTAAACTTTTTTCCTGCTCCAGCTAGATGAAAGGACTGGAACTGAACACTGAGTTTATTCTGCTCAAGTCTTACTCATCAAGGCTGGATAGGTAAAGGGGATCCCGCTTGTGGGAGCCTTCTAAGTTTGGTCTTCTGATATGGGCAGTATCAGTTCAGTTCAGTTCAGTCGCTGAGTCATGTCTGACTCTTTGCGACCCTATGAATCGCAGCATGTCAGGCCTCCCTACCCATCACCAACTCCTGGAATTTACCCAAACTCATGTCCATCAAGTTGGTGATGCCATCTAGCCATCTCATCCTCAGTCGTCCCCTTCTCCTCCTGCCCCCAATTCCTCCCACCAACAAGGTCTTTTCCAATGAGTCAACTCTTCACATGAGGTGGCCAAACTATTGGAGTTTCAGCCTCAGCCTCAGACATTCCAATGAACACCTGATCTCCTTCAGAATGGACTGGTTGGATCTCCTTGCAGTCCAAGGAACTCTCAAGAGTCTTCTCCAACACCACAGTTCAAAAGCATCAATTCTTTGGCGCTCAGCTTTCTTCACAGTCCAACTCTCACATCCATACATGACTACTGGAAAAACCATAGCCTTGACTAGACAGACCTTTGTTGGCAAAGTAATGTCCCTGCTTTTGAATATGCTATCTAGATTGGTCATTGGAGAAGGTAACGGCACCCCACTCCAGTATTCTTGCCTGGAAAATCCCATGGACGGAGGAGCCTGGTAGGCTGCAGTCCATGGAGTCGCTAAGAATTGGACACGATTGAGCGACTTCACTTTCACTTTTCACTTTCATGTACTGGAGAGGGAAATGGCAGCCCACTCCAGTGTTCTTGCCTGGAAAACCCCATGGATGGCGGAGCTGGTGGGCTGCCGTCTATGGGGTCGCACAGAATCAGACACGACAGAAGCGATTTAGCAGCAGCAGCAGGTTGGTCACAGATTTTCTCCCAAGGAGTAAGCGTCTTTTAATTTCATGGCTGCAATCACCCATCTGCAGTGATTTTGGAGCACAAAAAAATAAAGTCTGACACTGTTTCCACTGTTTCCCCATCTTTTTCCCATGAAGTGATGGGCCCAGATGCCATGATCTTCGTTTTCTGAATGTTGAGCTTTAAGCCAACTTTTTCACTCTCCTCTTTCACTTTCATCAAGAGGCTTTTGAGTTCCTCTTCACTTTCTGCCATAAGGGTGGTGTTGGCTGCATAGCTGAGGTTATTGATATTTCTCCCGGCAATCTTGATTCCAGCTTGTGCTTCTTCCAGCCCAGCATTTTTCATGATGTACTCTGCATATAAGTTAAATAAGCAGGGTGACAATATACAGCCTTGACATACTCCTTTTCCTATTTTGATCCAGTGGATGTTGGCAATTTGATCTCTGGTTCCTCTGCCTTTTCTAAAAGCAAATTGAACATTTGGAAGTTCATGGTTCATGTATTGCTAAAGCCTGGCTTGGAGAATTTTGAGCATTACTATACTAGTGTGTGAGATGAGTGCAATTGTGAGGTAGTATGAGCATTGTTTGGCATTGCCTTTCTTTGGGACTGGAATGAAAACTGACCTTTTCCAGTCCTGTGGCCACTCTGAGTTTTTCCACATTTGCTGGCATATTGAGTGCAGCACTTTCACAGCATCATCTTTCAGGATTTGAAGTAGCTGAACTGGAATTCCATCACCTCCACTAGCTTTGTTCATAGTGATGCTTTCTAAGGGCCACTTGACTTCACATTCCAGGATGTTTGGCTCTAGGTGAGTGATCACATGATTGTGATTATCTTGGTCATGAAGATCTTTTTTGTACAGTTCTTCTGTGTATTCTTGCCACCTCTTCTTAATATCTTCTGTTGGTAAGTGCCCAATATGCTACTGGAGATCAGTGGAGAAATAACTCCAGAAAGAATGAAGGGATGGAGTCAAAGCAAAAACAATACCCAGTTCTGGATGCGACTGGTGATAGAAGCAAGGTCTGATGCTGTAAAGAGCAATATTGCATAGGAACCTGGAATGTCAGGTCCATGAATCAAGGAAAATTGGAAGTGGTCAAACAGGAGATAGCAAGAGTGAACGTCAACATTCTAGGAATCAGCGAACTAAAATGGACTGGAATGGGTGAATTTAACTCAGATGACCATTATATCTACTACTGTGGGCAGGAATCCCTTAGAAGAAATGGAGTAGCCATCATGGTCAACAAAAGAGTCCAAAATGCAGTACTTGGATGCAATCTCAAAAATGACAGAATGATCTCTGTTCGTTTCCAAGGCAAACCATTCAATATCACGGTAATCCAAGCCTATGCCCCAACCAGTAATGCTGAAGAAGCTGAAGTTGAACAGTTCTATGAAGACCTACAAGACCTTTTAGAACTAACACCCAAAAAAGATGTCCTTTTCATTATAGGGCCTGGAATGCAAACGTAGGAAGTCAAGAAACACGTGGAGTAACAGGCAAATTTGGCCTTGGAGTACAGAATGAAGCAGGGCAAAGGCTAATAGAGTTTTGCCAAGAGAATGCACTGGTCATAGCAAACACCCTCTTCCAACAACACAAGAGAAGACTCTACACATGGACATCACCAGATGGTCAACACCAAAATCAGATTGATTATATTCTTTGCAGCCAAAGATGGAGAAGCTCTATACAGTCAGCAAAAACAAGACCGGGAGCTGACTGTGGCTCAGATCATGAACTCCTTTTTGCCAAATTCAGACTGAAATTGAAGAAAGTAGGGAAAACCACTAGACCATTCAGGTATGACCTAAATCAAATCCCTTATGATTATACAGTGGAAGTGAGAAATAGATTTAAGGGACCAGATCTGATAGACAGAATGCCTGATGAATTATGAACGGAGGTTCGTGACATTGTACAGGACACAGGGATCAAGACCATCCTCATGGAAAAGAAATGCAAAAAAGCAAAATGGCTGTCTGAGGAGGCCTTACAAATAGCTGTGAAAAAGAGGAGAAGCAAAAAGCAAAGGAGAAAAGGAAAGATATAAGCATCTGAATGCAGAGTTCCATAGAATAGCAAGAAGAGATAGGAAAGCCTTCCTCAGTGATAAATGCAAGGAAATAGAGGAAAATAATAGAAGGAGAAAGACTAGAGATCTCCTCAAGAAAATTAGAGATACCAAGGGAACATTTCTAGACTATAATAAACATTTATTGAGTATTTGCTATGTCCCACTGTTTTTCTCTCTCTCTATTCATGTGTGTGTATATAAATATATTTTGTTGGTGTTGTTCAGCCTCTAAGTTGTGTCTGACTCTTTTTGACCTCATGGACTGCAGCATGCCGGGTTCCTCTGTCCTCTACTATCTCCCAGAGTTTGCTCAAATTCATGTCCATTGAGTCAGTGATGCTATTTAACCACTTCATCCTCCGCCTCCCCCTTCTCGTTTTGCCTTCAATCTTATCTATATATTATATATATAATATATTAAAATTGTTAATATATTATTATATTATATACAATATTAATTCTTGCCACAGCCCTCTGCCATAGGTAGTCTATTATTTTGTATCCACTTTATAGATCTTAAACCTGAAGCAAGACATCTGGCAAGTTGCCTGACATCCTATAGACATAAGTAGAAGATTTAAGGACATAAATCAAGCATTCTGACTCTAGAACCAGTGTTCTTTAATCTTTGTGCTATGCGGATTCAAAGACATCTGGAGTAATCATGTTATCTTTTTATTTTATAGATGAAGAAACTGAGACTCTAAGAGGTTAGGTAGTTTATCCCCCAGTGTCATTGAGCCAGAGCTGGGATTTGAAGCCAGGTATCATGGGTCAACACATATAACCACTACACCCTACCCAGTCTCCCTAGTACTTGAGTGAAGAGGGTCCTATGACTCTGTCAGGAGCAATCTTCACCAGATTGCTTCTCTGGATGCTAGAGTAGAGAGATGCTAACAGCAAGGAGAAAGTCACTCATGTTCACCTGACTTCATTCCCTCAACAGCCAGGTAAAATCAACTGGGTCCTATGAAAGGTTTCTCCCACTAGGCCCTCTGTCTTAGGAATAACCACAGATTTTAAGTTATATCTTCCCTCCTGAACCTGCCTGTCAGCCTCCCATTGCCAACCTGTTGCCAGATCATTGCTGTGTCTCACATCTTGTTGCCAGAATGCTTTGATGGGAGCTTGACTCACAGTGGATCTGGCTCTCAGGTGGCATTTCCACTTTGCTCTCCATCTCATGACCACAGGCCTGCCTACCAGCTTGGGAATCAAGTTCCAGCTGCCCTCCCCCGCCACCACCACAGCCTCTCCACCACATCAGCCCCAAACTTGGCTTCCAGCTCTCCAGCCAGGGACATGGGCCCCCATCTATTTGACAGGTCACTATGGACACAACTGAGAGACAAACCAAAAGGGTAGGAAAAGGGTATAATTTAAAAGGGGTGTCTTAGTTATAGACTGGGAGAAAATAGTTGCAAATGATGCTACTGACAAGGGACTAATCTCCAAAATATACAAATAGCTCATATAACTCAATATTGAAAAACAAGCATCCCAATAAAAAAACAGTCAGCAGACTTAAATAGACAATAAAGAAGAGATACAAATGGCCAACAGGTCCATGTAAAGATGCTCAGCACTGCTAATTGTTAGAGAAATGCAAATCAAAGCTACAATGAGGTATCACCTCACAATAGTCAGAGTGGCTATCATCAAAAAGTCTACAAATAATAAAAACTGGAAAGGGTGTGGAGAAAAGGAAACCCCCCTACACTGTTGGTGAAATGTAAATTGGTACAGTAACTATGGAAAACAGTTTGGAGTTAAACCTTTAAAAACTAAAAAAATAGGACTCCTCTGGTGTTTCTGTGGTTAAGAATCCTCCTGCCAGATGGGAGGGAGGTTCAAAAGGGAGGGGATGTATGTATACCTATGGTTGATTCATGTTGAGGTTTGACAGAAAACAACAAAATTCTGTAAAGCAATTATCCTTCCAAAAAAAAAAAAAAAATCCCCTTGCCAATGCAGGGGACATGGATTAGATCCCTGGTCCAGGGAGATTCCATATGCCTCGAAGCAACTAAGCCCAGGAGCCACAACTTTTGAAGACCATGTGCCCTAGAGCCCAAGCTCTGCAACAAGAAAAGCTACCATAATGAGCACGCACGCACACACAGAAGCTAATCTATCTTGACTGCTACATCCTCAGCCTTGGATGCTGAATGCTGTATAGAAAGTGTTATTGATTATACTTACATAATGTGATTCAGAATCTCTGGCACCTTCTGTGGATGGATATATTCTAAAACGAGATACACAGCAACAAATAAGACATTCTGCACGTAGTCGGATGACACTCTCTTGTTCTGTACACTGTATTTCTTCCATAGCAGGATGACATTTTACCATGATCCCTTTCCTTCTTCATGCAACAGCTGAGGAATGTTATGCATCACCTTAAGAAAGGTAATGCAGGATTTCCATGGTTGCCCAATGGTTAAGAATCCACCTGCCAATGCAGGGGACATGGGTTCAACCTCTGGTATGGGAAGATCCCACATGCAGCGGGGCAATTACGCCTGTGCGCCACAACTACCGAGTGCACGCTCTAGAGCCTGTGCTTCCCAGCTACTGAGGCTGCCCACCCTAGAGCCTGTGCTCTGCAACAAGAGAAGCCACTGCAATGAGAAGCCCGAACATTGCAACAAGAGAGTAGCCCCTGCCCACCACAACTAGAGAAAGCCTGCACACAGAAATGAAGACCCAGTGCAGCCAAAAATGAATAACATTTAAGACAAAAAAGAAAGAAAGGTGATGTAGCAGAAAGAGAGAAATCAAGTCTTTTCTTGGCTTTGAGTTTGGGGCAGGGATCTCAGAAGTGGGAAAAAACGCAGTTGATTTGGGAGTCTGCAAATGGTTGAAAGCTTTCTACTATATTCTGTATTCTAAACTAGGAAAAATCCCCTGGGTTAGGAAGGTGAGAGTCAGAGGAGAATTTAAGTGAAAATGATTTCCTGGAAAGAAGGGAAACTGCCTATCTGTTTACTTCCCAGGACTGAGCCCAGCAGGGACAATGTAAGAAAAAAGAGAGATGGAGAAGATCCAAATGCAGGGAAGTATGTCGCCCCTTCCCCAAGTAGGACCTGCGTTCACGCATGCGTGCTCAGTCGCTCAGTTGTGTCCAACCCTTTGCGACCCCATGGACTGTAGCCCGCCAGGCTCCCCTGTCCACAGGATTCTCCAGGCAAGAATACCAGAGAGGGTTGCCATTTCCTCCTTCAGGGGATCTTCCCAACCCAGGGATCTAAACTGCATGTCCTGAATCTGCAGGAAGATTCTTTGCAACTGAGCCACCTGAGAAGCCCCAGGTAGGACCTAGAGAAGTGACGAAACTTCACAACGAAGTGCATCACAGAATGAATCTGTTCCACAAGCATGTTCTGTTTGGTTAGTGCTGGGTTTGTATGTTATTATTTTATTTATTTATTTATTTTTATAAATTTATTCATTTTAATTGGAGGCTAATTACTTTACAATATTGTAGCGGTTTTGCCATACATTGACATGAATCAGCCACGGGAGTCCATGTGTTCCGCATCCTGAACCCCCTCCCACCTCCCTCTGCATCCCATCCCTCTGGGTCATCCCAGTGCCCCAGCCCTGAGCTATTTGGCAGCGCTGGGTCTTAATTGTGGCATACTCGGGATCTTTAGTTGCAGTATGTGGGATCTAGTTCCTGATCAGGGATGGGACCCAGGCCCCCTGCATTGGAAGCGTGGATTCAGCCACTGGACCACCAAGGAAGTCCCAAGCACAAGGTTTTTAAACAGTTTGGCTTTGAATGACTTTGAGTGGAGCATGCCCTCTCTGGGTTCTGGAAACAAGATGATTTCCACTCTCTACTTCTGCTTCATTCATTCATGTAACAAGCATTTATTGAGTGCCAACTGCATGCCAGTCCCTCAATATAATGATGGTCAAAAGAGTCCCCTTTTCACTGATCATAGTTTATCAGATAACGAGGAATTCAGATTCAGAAATGGTTTAAATACCTATGCCAGAAAACTTATAAACAAAAGAAAGAGATATGATTTAAATTCTTAAATGAAGGAAAATTCACCAAGGAAGATATTTTAAAATACTAGCCAAATTAGAGTCTCAAGTTAAATTGGTGGTAGAGTCAACAATCTCAGGGCAGGACTTTCCCAGTAGTCTAATGGTTAAGACTCCTTGCTTCCACTGCAGGGGGGGCAGGTTCCATCCCTGGTTGAAGAAGTTATCCATGCCATGGGGTGTGACCTCCCCTCAAAAAAAAATCTCAGGGATGTTTTAAATGGTAGCATCCTAGAAATGCCTTATCTTAAAATAGATGATATCTCAGGTTATACTCAAGGTTTTTTCTCCAGTTGGATCCAGAAAACATCCTTTTCCTTTCTTCCTCACCATAGATATGTATAAATAAGCCACGATTCACTTTATTCATTCAACAAACATAACTGAGTTCCTACTTTATTCCATCTTCTAGGCTAGGCGATGGGGCTACAGAGTTGAATATGGTCGCTACCTTTAATACAATTTACCACTATTGAAGAAGCCAGACATATAACAGCAACAACAACAAAATAAAACAAAGCCAAAACAAAAAATCAGCAAGAAAGAGGTCCAGTATCAAAGGGACCTTAACTAGACACCAAGATCCACAGTTTACAATCTGGGTGATATGGATCCATTTGACTAACCTTGATTCTTTTATTTTCTCTTCAAGAAAATTAGAACTACCAAGGGAACTTTTCATGCAAAGATGGGCACAATTAAAGACAGAAATTGTATGGACCTAACATGACCAAGTGACTTCACTTCACTTCAACAGAAGTAGAAGAGATTAAGAAGAGATGGCAAGAATAGAAGAACTATAACACAGAAGAACTATACAAAAGAGATTTTCATGACCCAGATAACCATGATGGTGTGATCACCCATCTAGAGCCAGACATCCTAGAGTACAAAGTCAAGTGGGCCTTAGGAAGCATCACTACAAACAAAGCTAGTGGAGGTGATGAAATTCCAGTTGAGCTATTTCAAATCCTGAAAGATGATACTGTGAAAGTGCTGCACTCAATATGCCAGCACATTTGGAGAACTGAGCAGTGGCCACAGGACTGGAAAAGGTCAGTTTTTCATTCCAATCCCAAAGAAAGGCAATGCCAAAGAATGTTCAAACTACCACACAATTGCACTCATCTCACATGCTAGCAAAGTAATGCTCAAAATTCCCCAAGAAGGCTTCAATAGTATGTGAACCATGAACTTCCAGATGTTCTAGCTGATTTAGAAAAGGCAGAGGAACTAGAGATCAAATTGACAACATCCACTGGATCATCGAAAAAGCAAGACAATTCTAGAAAAACATTTACTTCTGCTTCATTAACTAGGCTAAAGCGTGGATCACAGCAAACTCTGAAAAATTCTTAAAGAGTTGGGAATACCAGACCACCTTACCAGCCTCCTGAGAAATCTATATGCAGCTCAAGAAGGAACAGTTAGAACCAGACATGGAAAAACAGACTGGTTTCAAACTGGGAAAGGAGTATGCCGAGGCTGTATATTGTCACCCTGCTTATTTAACTTATATGCAGAGTACATCACGTGAAATCCCTGGCTGGATGAGACACAAACTGCAATCAAGATTGCCGGGAGAAATATCAATAACCTCAGACATGCAGATGACACCACCAGGAAGTGAAGAGGAACTGAAGAGCCTCTTGATGAAAGTGAAAGAGGAGAGTGAAAAAGTTGGCTTAAAACTCAACATTCAAAAACCGAAGATCATGGCATCTGGTCCCATCACTTCATGGCAAATAGATGGGGAAACAATAGAAACAGTGACAGATTTTACTTCAGGGGGGCTCCAAAATCACTGCAGATGGTGATTGCAGCCATGAAATTAAAAGTCGCTTGCTCCTTGGAAGAAAAGCTATGATCAACCTAGACAGCATATTAAAAAGCAGAGACATTACTTTGCCAACTAAGGTTTTCCCAGTAGTCATGCATGGATGTGAGTTGGACAATAAAGAAAGCTGAGCACTGAAGAACTGCTGCTTTTGAACTGTAGTGTTGGAGAAGACTCGAGAGTCCCTTGCAAAGAGATCAATCCAGTCAATCCTAAAGGAAATCAGTCCCGAATATTCATTGGAAGGACTGATGCTAAAGCTGAAGCTCCAATACTTTGGCCACCTGATGCAAAGAACTGACTCATTGGAAAAGACCCTGATCCTGGGAAAGATTGAAGGCAGAAGGACAAGGGGATGACAGAGATGAGAGGGTTGGATGGCATCATCGACTGTATGGACATAAGTTTGAGCAGGCTCCGGGAGTTGGTGATGGACCGGGAAGCCTGGCATGCTGCAGTCCATGGGGTCACAAAGAGTTGGACTTGACTGAGCGACTGGACTGAACTGAACTGAACTGAATTCCTTTAAATCAAAAGGGAAATAATAATAATACCTATATCATAAGATTTTTTTTGGTGATCAAATGCTTTCTGAAAAAAATTATGTATCATCTTAAGTACATAGCAAGCAGTCAGTAAATATTAGCTACTACTACTATTCATTAAACACTATGATTCAAGCACTGTTCTAAATGTTTGTGATACATCATTGAATAAAACTGACAAAAATCTCTGTCCTTGTATAGCTTACATTACTATTTTCATACAATTTAATACATACAATGAACTGCATATAATGAAAGCTCACTGTTACATTCTTAGAATCTGACTTATTAACTTGGGATTCTCCCAGATCTCCTGAGTAAAGGAATTGAGTATAAGTCTTTCTTTTGAAAAGTGGCCCTATAAAGCATGGTGAAGGAGAGAAGTGAAAATGGGAAAGAGAAAGAAGTCGACAGAGTATATATGAATTAGTGGGTCACCTCAAGGGGCAACTGGGGCTCATTCTCGCAGGGACTTTTTGAATGACTATGTAGACACACCTCAGAATTGTTCTGGGGTATTAGTTCACCAATTTGTTTTCATAGGTAGAAGGTCACTCCTGAGGTGTCTCTCCAGCAGAAAAACACAGCCACCTGCATGCATAGGAATTGTCTGTAGGTCATCTCATGATGACCTGGAGGGTTAGGGGGCTATGAGTGAGGAACATTAACTCTGCTATATTAATAAAATTAATATTTTATTATAAAAGCCTCTCTTACTAAGATAAATTATACTTTTAAAAATTAGCTCATATAAATATTATTGCTAGACTGAGATAGCCCTCAGCATTAATTCCACTCTATTTTCCATTTTATAGATATAAGTGTTAAGAAAGCTTTCCACACATATCAGTGGATGGAAATAAAAGTTTTGTTGCAACAATATCATTTAATTCTTTGAACTCCTTCCAAGGTATATTTCAAAAGCCACAGAATGATCTATCATTGAAATGCATTTTTTAGTTGTCTGTTAGCTGAAAGTCAATTAGTCTCTCAATTCTGTTGCAAAAAAAAAAAAAATTAGAAAATACCTGACTTGCAAAAGTGTTTGCTGTCCAGTTAGGCGAGCCATTCACTTTCTAGATTTCTGGGAAGTTTGTCAAAAAGGCTTTCTCAAGAATTATCAAGCAATTATTAAACCAGACCTGTCACTTCTCCACCTAGAGGCATTCTGATTAACCTGGTATGTTCAGAAAGGTTTAGAAAATGAAAGTACTATTAATTTCAAAATATCTTAGGTAATAAAATTTTTGAATTTTATTGGTAATAAAATTTACAAGGAATTTTTCTCTCTTAAATAAAGTAATTGCTGTATTTTTAGCTCATTTGATTTATGGAAATATCTGCCTAACAGCTAAATGGCAAAGTCAGCCCTCACAGTCAAACCAACCAGCCAAATTAGACTTTTTTTCCAGTCAGAAAAGATCTGACTACATTTTTCTATCCAAATAAACATATTGAAATGCATCCTCATGACAACCATCTCTCTTCTGAACTCAAAATGAGAGGTGATCTTGCTGAGAATTTGCTCTTAAATGAAATAATCCACCTGGAGGGGTGAGATGGGGGCGTAGGAGGGAGGCTCAAAAGGGAGGGGATATATGCATACATATAGCTGATTCACATTGTTGTAACAGAAACTAACACAATATTGTAAAGCAATTATACTCCAGTTAAAAGGTCAATATAAAAAATATCCTATGACAAGCCATAATGGAAAAGAACATGAAAAATGAATGCATATATATATGTATTACTGAATTACTTTGCTGTACAGTAGTAATTAATACATTGCAAATCAACTAAACTTCAATTAAAAATGAAAGTGAAAGTGAAGCCGCTCAGTCGTGTCCGACTCTTTGTGACCCCATGGACTGTAGCCTACCAGGCTCCTCTGTCCGTGGGATTTTCCAGGCAATAGTACTGGAGTGGATTGCCATTTCCTTCTCCAGGGCATCTTCCCGACCCAGGGATCGAACCCAGGTCTCCCACATTGTAGACAGACGCTTTACCTCCTGAGCCACCAGGGAAGCACTTGTTTTTAAAAAAGAAAATAACTTGTTTTAAAAAAGAAAAAAATCCTGTTTAATGTTGATATTATTTATATCAATGAGCCTCTACCCTCCTCCCCCATTTATTTGTTGTCACAAGACTCTGTCAGAAGTGATAAATTCCTTAAAAATAGTCAGGGGATAGGAAGGCTGAGGTTATTAAATAATAATTGCCATCATGTTCCTACTCTACAGTGTCATTGGATTCAAACTTCCAACTGGGACCAAAATAGCCCATTCCAGAAGCCACCTTTCCTTCTTCACAGGGTGTGCATCAAATAAGGAAAAAATGTGGCCCCTACTTTGTGTGTAGGCAGCCTAGATTAAAAGAAGCCTAAGGCAATGGCACCCCACTCCAGTACTCTTGCCTGGAAAATCTCATGGGTGGAGGAGCCTGGTAGGCTGCAGTCCACGGGGTCGCGAAGAGTCGGACACGACTGAGAGACTTCACTTTCACTTTTCACTTTCACACATTGGAGAAGGAAATGGCAACCCACTCCAGTATTCCTGCCTGGAGAATCCCAGGCAAGCGGGAGCCTGGTGGGCTGCCGTCTATGGGGTCGCACAGAGTCGGACACAACTGAAGTGACTTAGCAGCAGCAGCAACCTGTCCTTAAGCCACTGTTCCCTGGTGGCTGAGATAGTAAAGAATCTGCCTATAACGTAGGAGACCCAGGTTCAATCCCTGGGTCAGGAAGTACAACTTGGAAAAGGGAATGGCTGCCCACTCCAATATTCTTGCCTGGACAAGAAATCCCATGGACAGAGGAGCCACAAAGAGTTGGACACGACTGTGCAATTAACACTTTCACTTTCAGGCTACCCTAGTAATTTAAATAATCTCTTTGGAGCCCTGGAGGTTTTTACCCATTGCAAGGTAACATAATAAGCTGGGGACAGCAATATCTTTTTATTTTATAAATGGCATAACTGTGATTATGAAAGGGGAGTTGGGAACAGAAAGCTGACATAACACTTGTCATTTCCTCAGAGAAATCCTTTCTGGTGGATTATAGAGGGAAATCAAGATCTGGAAACTGATTCTCCTAAAATTCCCTGTGCCCATCAGATCCCTTGGAAAGTCTTTGTATTTGTCTTTGAAAACCACTAGATTTATACCATGTACATTATTTGTCCCTCATAACAGCTCTGTGAGTTTGGTACATACAAGCGCTATTAATACGACTCTCATGTAGCAGATGAGGTACAGAGACATCACATCAATTACCTAAAGTCACTTGAAACCATTCAAATCAACACTCCTGAGTTCATTTAGCAGAGCTCTCTGCTTCTCTGCTCCAGCCAAGTGGACCATCCCAGCACCACTGCCTTCCTACGTGGGAGGCTTCTCTGCCTCCTCATAAAATGCTGGACTGAGTGACACTCACTCTATTAGCGTGCTTTTTTACTCTGGTTCAGGCTAATTTTCCCAATATTTTATTAAGAAAAAAATTGAAAACATCTAAATTGAAAAATCATATACACTCAGCTACATGTCTAGATTCCATCAATGTTTTACCATATCAGCCAGGCTTTTATTTTATTTCATTTATTGATTTTTGGCTGTGATGGGTCTTTTCTCTAGTTGCAGTGAGCAGGGACTACTCTAGTTGTGGTGCACAGACTTTTCATTGTGGTGGCTTCTATTGCTATAGAGCACAGACGCCAGGGCACTCAGGTTTCAGTAGTCATGGTTCACGTAGTTTCATTTTCCAGGCTCTAGAGCACAGGCTCAGTAGTCAGCCAGGCTTATTTTTTAAACAAATCTTTGGAAGCTTACATTTCCCCCTTCTATAAGACAGAAAAATATCACTGTACCTTCACCCAGGGTGTTTTCAAGGAGTAAGAGTTCTGACGCACAGAAAACTACAAACACAAATTTTCTCATATCCACTGGTTCAGGTCATTCATTCAGTTTGTTACTAAACTGGGAAGTACATTAGAATCACCTGGGGAATTTTTATTTATTTATTTTTGCTTTTTTTTGAAAGTCATTTTTTAAATTTATTTTTTAATATAAATTTATTTATTTTCATTGGAGGTTAATTACTTTACAATATTGTATTGGTTTTGCCATACATCAAAACTTACGTGTTGTGGTTCTCCCCTGATCAACTGAGTCAGAATCTCTTGAAGTACGTACAGTGTGTTAGCATTCAGTTAACTAATAGGTAATTAGTGCACACTAGCCATGTAATACCACTCCAAGATGGTTGAGTAGAAGGACATGCACTCATCTAATCCTGCGAGAACTCCAAAATTACAACTCGCTGCTGAACAACCACTGACTGGAGAATGTTGGATCCCACCAAAAAAAAAAGATACCCCACATTCAACAGCAAGATGGTCAGAGGGGCAAAATCGCATATAAAATCAAACCCCAAACATCAGAGATGCTCAGAAGGCTCAAACAAAATCTTGTATTCACCAGGAGACCCCACAGAGATGGAGCCAGACATGCCTTTGACTGTTTGAGTGTCTCCTGTGAAGGTCCGGGTCAGCAGTGGCCTGCCACAGGGGCGGGGGCTCTGGGTGCAGCAGATCTGGGTGTGGCAGAAGCCCTCCTGGAGGAAGTCGTCTTTAACCCAACCATAGAGTTGCCAGAACTTACACAGGACTGGGGAAACAGACTCTTAGCAGGCACAAACAAACCCCTGTGTGCACCAGGACCCAGCAAAAAGGAGCAGTGACCCCACAAGAGACTGACCCAGACTTGCCTGTGAGTGTCCAGTTTCTGGTGGAGGCATGGGTCAGCAGTGGCCTGCTGCAGGGTCATGGGCACTGAGCAACAGTGTATGCACGGGACCTTTTGAAGGAGGTCACCATTTTCTTCATTACCGCCACCATAGTTTGGTCTCAGGTCAAACAACAGGGAGGGAACACAGCCCTGCCCATCAACAGAAAATTGGATTAAAGATGTACTGAGCATAGCCCCATCCACAGAACAAGACCCAGTTTCCCATATAGTCAGTCTCTGCCATCAGGAAGCTTCCATAAGCCTCTTATTCTTATCCCTCAGAGAGCAGACAGAATGAAAACCACAATCACAGAAAACTAATCAAACTGATCACATGGACCACAGCCTTGTCTAACTCAATGAAACTATGAGTTATGCCATGTAGGGCCACCGAAGACAGACAGGTCACGGTGGAGAGTTCTGACAAAATGTGGTCCACTGGAGAAGGGAATGGCAAACCACCTCAGTATTCTTGTCTTGAGAACCCCATGAACAGTATGAAAAGGCAAAAAGATATGACACTGAAAGATGAACTCCCTAGGTCGGTAGGTACCCAATATGCTACTAGGGAAGAATGGGGAAATAACTCCAGAAAGAATGAAGAGACAGAGCCAAAGCAAAAACAACAACCAGTTGTGGATGTGACTGATGGTGGAAGTAAAGTTCAATACTGTAAAGAACAATATTGCATAGGAACCTGGAATGTTAGGTCCATGAATCAAGGCAAATTAGAAGTGGCCAAACAGGAGATAGCAAGAGTAAACATCAACATTTTAGGAATCAATGAATTAAAATGGACTGGAATGGGTGAATTTAACTCAGATGACCATTATATCTACTATTGTGGGCAAGATCCCTTAGAAGAAATGAAGTAGCCCTCATAGTCAACAAAAGTCTGAAATGCAGTACTTGGTTGCAATCTCAAAAATGATAGAATGATCTCTGTTCTTTTCCAAGGCAAACCATTCAGTATCACAGTAATCCAAGTCTATGCCCCAACCAGGCAATGCTGAAGAAGCTGACGTTGAATAGTTCTATGAAGACCTACAAGACCTTCTAGAACTAACATCCAAAAAAGTGTCCTTTTCATTATAGGGGCTGGAATCCAAAGTAGGAAGTAAAGAGATACCTGGAGTAACAGGCAAATTTGGCCTTGGAGTACAAAATGAAATAGGACAAAGCCTAACAGAGTTTTGCCAAGAGAACGTGCTGGTCATAGCAAACACCCTCTTCCAACAACACAAGGGAAGACTCTACACATGGACATCACCAGATGGTCAATACCAAAATCAGATTGATTATATTCTTTGCAGCCAAAGATGGAGAAGCTCTATACAGTCAGCAAAAACAAGACAAGGAGCTGACTGTGACTCAGATCATAAACTCCTTACTGGCAAATTCAGACTTCAGTTGAAGAAAATAGGGAAAACCACTAGACCATTCAGGTATGACCTAAGTCATATCCCTTAAGACTATACAGTGGAAGTAACAAATAGGTTCAAGAGATTAGATCTAATAAACAGAGTGCCTGAAGAACTACGGACAGAGGTTCATGACACTGTACAGGAGTGATCAAGACCATTCTCAAGAAAAAGAAAGGCAAAAAGGCAAAATGGTTGTCTGAGGAGACCTTACAAATAGCTGAGAAAGGAAGAGAAGCTAAAGGCAAAGGAGAAAAGGAAACATATATCCATTTGAATGCAGAGTTCCAAAGAATAGCAAGGAAAGATATGAAAGCCTTCCTCAGAGATAAATGCAAAGAAATAGAGGGAAAGAATAGAATGGGAAAGAATAGAAATTTCCTCAAGAAAATTAGAGATACCAAGGGAACTTTTCATCCAAAGATGGGCACAATAAAGGATAGAAATGGAATGGACCTAACAGAAGTAGAAGATATTAAGAATAGGTGGCAGGAATACACAGAAAAACTATACAAAAGAGATCTTCATGACCCAGATAACCACAATGGTGTGATCACCCACCTAAGCAAGACATCCTGGAATGTGAAGTCAAGTGGGCCTTAGGAAACATCACTATGAACAAAGCTAATGGAGGTGAAAGATAGAATTCCAGTTGAACTATTTCAAATCCCAAAAGATGATGCTGTGAAAGTGCTACACTCAATATGCCAGCTAATGTGGAAAACTCAGCAGTGGCCACAGGACTGGAAAAGGTCAGTTTTCATTCCAATCCCGAAGAAAGGTAATGCCAAAGAATGTTCAAACTACCACACAATTGCAGTCATCTTACATGCTAGAAAAGTAATGCTTCAAATTCCCCAAGACAGGCTTCAACAGTACGTGAACTGTGAACTTCCAGATATTCAAGGTGAATTTAGAAAAGGCAGAGGAACTAGAGATCAAATTGCCAACAGCCACTGGATCATCTAAAAAGCAAGAGAGTTCCAGAAAAAAACATCTATTTCTGCTTTATTGACTATGCCAAAGCCTTTGACTGCATAGATTACAACAAACTGTGGAAAATTCTTAAAGAGATTAGAATATCAGACCACCTGACCTGCCTCTTGAGACATCTGTATGCAGGTCAAGAAGCAACAGTTAGAACTGGACATGGAACAATAGACTGGTTCCAAATAGAGATAGGAGTACATCAAGGCTGTATATTGCTATCCTGCTTTTTTAACTTATATACAGAGTACATCATGAGAAATGCCAGGCTGTATGAAACACAAGCTGGAATCAAGATTGCTGGGAGAAATATCAATAACCTCAGATACGCAGATGACACTACACTTATAGGAGAAAGTGAAGAAGAATTAAAGAGCCTCCTGATGAAAGTGAAAGAGGAGAGTGAAAAAGTTGGCTTAAAACTCAACATTCAGAAAACTAAAATCATGGCATCCAGTCCCATTTACTTCATGGCAAATAGATGGGGAAACAACGGAAACAGTGAGAGACTTTATTTTTCAGGGCTCTAAAATCACTGCAGATGGTGATTGCAGCCATGAAATTAAAAGACACTTGCTCCTTGGAAGAAAAGCTATGACCAACCTAGACAGCATATTAAAAAGCAGAGACATTATTTGGCCAACAAAGGTCCATCTAGTCAAAGCTATGGTTCTTTCAGTAGTCATGTATGAATGTAAGAGTTGAACTATAAAGAAAGCTGAGAACCGAAGAATTGATGCTTTTGAATGGAGTGTTGGAGAAGACTCTTGAGAGGGCTTGGACTGCAAGGAGATCCAGTCAGTCCATCCTAAAGAAAATCAATCCTGAATGTTCATTGGAAGGACTGATGCTGAAGCTGAAACTCCAATACTTTGGCCACTTGATGCGAAGAGCTGACTCCTTGGAAAAGACCCTCATGCTGGGAAAGATTGAAGGCAGGAGGAGAAGGGGATGACAGAGAATGAGATGGTTGGATGGCATCACCAATTTGATGGACATGAATTTGAACAAGCTTTGGGAGCTGGTGATGGACAGGGAGGCCTGGTGTGCTGCAGTCCATGGGGTCACAAAGAGTCCGACACAACTGAGTGACTGAACTGAACTGAACTGAGCCACGTATCAAGCACCATCTGAGACACCAGAGCAGTCCCTGCCATCATGGGGCTGCATCCTCTTGCCTTGCCACCAAATTCCTTCCTGCACTGTGCATCTCAGCCCCTTTCATCTAACTCTCCTTCTTTCTCTTCAGATCTTTATTCAGATCCCAGAATATTCTATAATATTTCCCCTTCTTCAACCTAATCATGCCTCGAGATCCAGTTTACATGCTGCCTCCTCTGGAGTCTCACCTGGCCCTATAGTTCACTCCTTCTCAGGAGTCCTGCTGCTGGCTTTCCCATCATCATTATCATAGGAGACAACACTTTGTACAAGGATTTCTGGTTTCCCCTGCACCATTTTAAAATTTAAAACAGACAAGCAGAAGACCAGTTGAGACCAGTATCGCATCTCAGGCAATCACCACCACCAAGAATGGCATGTTTCCTAACACTTACTCTGGAATTTCTTCCTTAGGACTTGTCTGATGCTCTTTTATCCAAAGGGATGGAAGCTAGACTTTGCAGTGGACAGATCTGATAATGAAGAGCTCTGGAGGCTTACAAGTTGTGTTCTTGGATTTTTCTAAGTCCTCCATTGAAAACTCTTTAAAACTCCTGCCCCCACCAATGGAATTTGCAAAGGGGAATGTCCCGGAGGAGACAGGCCATGAAAGAGTTCACTCAGTCAGACAGAAATAGCTGAGCACGTAGGCTTTGATGTCTGATGGAACAGAGGACGAAGCCTCACCTCCACCCTGCTATCTATTTGACTTAGGCAGTTTACTTAACCTCTCTGACCCTCAGTTTCTTTATCTATAAAATGCAGACCAGTATTCTCACCCCTCTTCTCTCCACAAGAGCCTGCAAACTTTGTGTGGAGAATCACATTAACAGCTAACATTTACTGAGGGGTTCACCGTGGGCCAGGCACGTTGTCAGCTCTTTATGATTCAAAACAACGACCTTTGAGGTACTATTATGATCCATGTTTTGCAGGTCATGAAACCAAGACAAATCAAGTTGTCAATGATTATACAGCTGGTAAAGAGTAGATTCAAATCCAGACAATCTGGCTCCAAGAGCTCACTCTTATCCAGGTCCAAGGGGCTTTGTTTACCTTAGTGTCTGCAGGTCCTAGAATACCTAGAATAGTGACTGACACATGGGAGCTAAAAAAAAAACTGTTAAATGAATCAAGGTATTGACCTTCCTGCAGCTCTGTTGTGAGGAGGAAGGAAGGATTATTTATTATCTACCACATTTGATGCTCTTTTATGTATCTTGCCTCACTTAATCCTATGAGGTGTGCTGTTATCAAATCCCTGTTATGCTTACCTACATAGAGGAGGAAGCTGAACAGAGGTAAAGTCACTTGCCCAAGGACACACACCTGATCGACAGTCTCTATGCCTCCTCCAAGCAAAGCCTTTGTACTCATCTCTGTACCTGTGGTCTTTAAATATTTTTGTTCCCCTTGTACCTTTCCATGTCGACATCTAGAATGGTTTACCGTGAGCTGAAATAATTGCAAAGGCTATAATTTTCTCAGTATTATAAATATTGACATTTTAAAAACATTTCATTACCTTTCTTTGGTAGGGATGTAGTTAAAATTTCTTTAAATTAAAGAAAAATTTCAACTAAATTAAATTTTAAAAAAATTTCTGGTACTGCTACCACACTTTGGAAATCAGGGCCACGTGCCTGGTGTGATAAAAAGAAAAGGGAAAAGCTGTGACTGTTAAAAGAGCTCAAGAATGTACATCTAATTGACACTACATTACATTAGTCATTAAGTGCCCTTTTTGCCAACTGACTATGACAACCCTAAACAATCAGTGTCTCCTATTTAAGCTGAAGTAAATTTTGTGACTATGGAAGGCCATCATTCATCATCCCTTTTATGGGAGATTTTTGTAGTTCCTCTAGTACATTGCCTCGGAGTACTCTGCAACTTTCCTGACAACTTCCAGTTCTCTCTCCTGCTAAAATGTAGCCCTTTTATTCCAAATTTTTAGAACCTTTAGTACCATATCCACTACTTCTATCCCCAGATGCAGATCCAGATCCACCATCACTGAGGCTGCCCCCCTTCACTGGTCTATAATTTCATTGCCATTGTCAATTATAATTTCCCAAATCATAGTTCCCACCACCACGATACCTAACATTGCCACCATTCTATCCTCCACCTTGGTTTCCACATCCTGGTCCATAGTCCCCTCTACTACCATCTGGCACAGTTGCCACCATCACCTACGAATCTGTATCTACCATTACGCCCTTCATAACTATCTGGGCTGCCATCACCTCTATTAGTTGACTCCGGTGAAGTTACCACTACGGCTTAAGTTCCCTCCAGGACCCATGAAGTTGCCACACCCCTCTTTCACTCTGCTTGCCTTCCATAACTTCTGTGATTTCAATCTTACCCTTCTTTTCAAAATAGTTTCTTAAAATTTATTCTTCTTTAATACTACCCACACATTTTTTTCTTTACTGTTAGCTGGGTACCAGGTTTTCGGGAATCCAACAGGTCCTGTCCCTCTAGTAGCAGATGGAGTCTAGGTGGGGCACCTGGGCAGAGCACTTACTTCCATTTTGAGACCTAACTGGCCTCTTATAACCCAAGTTAGAGGAAGAGGGACTGAGAGGAAGGACTGAATCACTTTTGAAGATATAGCCCATAGAATTTAAAACCAAAAGTGAGTTTGTATCCAGATTATCTGTTTTAAAAAATACATGAACAGGTGAATAATGGCTAGAAATTTTGCTTTATTCCCTTCTGTCCTTGGACTCATTTCTCTTTTTCATTTCTCCCTCAAAATTGTATTCTATCGTGATTTATTTTATGCATGAAAGTCATTTGTTGATCACCCTTCCATATGGGTCTTTTAAAAATTTTCATGTCTGATGTTCTATCTTAATAAAATAACCAGTTCCAGAAAAGCCATAAATATCTTGTTAAACAAAAATAAGCCAATTTCACTGATTTTTTAAAAGTGTGTTGAAATTTTGATAAACAATCATTACATATTGAAAGCAAATTGTATTGGAAATCCAACTTTCAATGAGCTAGTTCAATTTTTGTGCTTTCAATTAGTTCATAAATCCAGGGATTAATACAAACTATTGGTAGAATAAAGACTGCATTCCAATTTCATTCCTAATATAGATGGGGGGACTTTTCTGGTGGTTCAGTAGCTAAGACTCCAGGCTCTCAATGCAGGGGGCCTGAGTTCAATCTCTGGTCAGGAAACTAGATGCCACATGTTGCAACAAAGACCCATGTGCTGCAGCTAAGACCTGGTACAGCCAAATAAATATTAAAATATAGATAGATAAATAGGTAGATGGGAGTGGGTGTCACTGAGCATGTCACTCAGTTCTTTGAATTCCTGAGTTGTATATGTTACCAAACTCAGGTTTCGTTCTCCAAAGCCAGTGCTTGAGAGACAAGTGTTGGTTGGAAAGGAAAGGCTGCTTTATTCAGGAGGATGGCAACTTGGGGATAAAGCAGATTTGTGTTCTGAAACCAATTCAAAGATTCTGTTCAACCATGAATGTTTATATATATATATATAATTTTATTCAATTATTTATTTTTGACATTGCTTTTCTCAGGATTGCTTTGCTCAGGATTTTCTCTGGTTGTAGCAAGCAGTTCAGTTCAGTTCAGTTCAGTCGCTGTCATGTCTGACTCTTTGCAACCCCATGAACTGCAGCACGCCAGGCCTCCCTGTCCGTCACCAACTCCCAGAGTTCACCCAAACCCATGTCCATTGTGTTGGTGATGCCATCCAACCATCTCATCCTCTGTCATCCCCTTCTCCTCCTGCCCTCAATCTTTCCCAGAATCAGGGTCTTTTCAAATGAGTCAGCTCTTTGCATCAGGTGGCCAAAGTATTGGAGTTTCAGCTTCAATATCAGTCCTTCCAATGAGCACCCAGGACGGATCTCCTTTAGGATGGACTGGTTGGATCTCCTTTCTGTCCAAGGGACTCTCAAGAGTCTTCTCCACAGGTGTTACTCTAAGTTACAAAGCAAGCACTTCTCACAGCGACACAGGCTCTAGAGTAAGTGGGCTTCAGCAGTTGTGGCACGTGGGCTCAGTAGTTGCGGTTCCCAGACTCTAGTTGCGGTTCTACAGGCTCAATAATTCCGGTGCACAGGCTCAGTTGCTCCTCAGCATGTGGGATCTTCCTGCGCCAGGGATGGAACCCATCTAATTCTTTACTACTGAGCTACCAAGGAAGCCCAACTATGAAAGTTTTTAAAGGGAGAATCATCTAGAGGGTTTCTCTGGTGGCTTAAATGGTAAAGAATCCGCCTGGAATGCAGGAGACCTGGGTTTGATCCCTGGGTCAGGAAGATTCCCTGGAGGAGGTAATGGCAAGCCACTCTGGTATTCTCACCTGGAGAATCCCATGAACAGAGGAGCCTGGTGGGCGACAGTTCATGGGGTCACAAAGAGTTGACACGACTGAGTGATTAACACTTTCACTTTCACTTTCATCTGGGGGGAGGGTGTCAGAGTTTTTGTTATCTTCCGCCGTGGGCAGACTTTCTTCTTCTAATTGGCTGGTGGTGAGGTAACAGGGCAGTGTTCTAGGAATCTTGTACTCAGCCTGAAGTTATGGTCCTCAACCTGGGTAAGGGGCTTAGTTACTGCAGAAGAGCTCAGGATGTTGTTATATATCTTTGAAGAAATAGCAAAGATATACAGAAGAAGAACCAGAGTTCTGTGCCAAGGATACACTATTACTTCTCCCTTGTTTCTGTAGTCACTCCCTTTCTTGATTAGCAACTGTTTGAATCTGTCCTTTCTATGAACAAAGCCAGTGGAGGTGATGGAATTCCAGTTGAGTTATTTCAAATCCTGAAAGATGACGCTGTGAATGTGCTGCACTCAATATGCCAGCAAATTTGGAAAACTCAGCAGTGGCCACAGGACTGGAAAAGGTCAGTTTTCATTCCAATCCCAAAGAAAGCCAATGCCGAAGAATGCTCAAACTACCACACAATTGCACTCATCTCACACACTAGTAAAGTAATGCTCAAAATTCTCCAAGCCAAGCTTCAGCAATACAAGAACCGTGAACTTCCAAATGTTCAAGCTGGTTTTAGAAAAGGCAGAGGAACAAGAGATCAAATTGCCAACATTTGCTGGATTATCAAAAAAGCGAGAGAGTTCCAGGAAAAGATCTATTTCTGCTTTATTGACTATGTCAAAGCCTTTGACTGGGTGGATCACAACAAACTGTGGAAAATTCTGAAAGAGATGGGAATACCAGACCACCTGACCTGCCTCTTGAGCAACCTCTATGCAGGTCAGGAAGCAACAGTTAGAACTGGACATGGAACAACACACTGGTTCCAAATAGGAAAAGGAGTACGTTAAGGCTGTATATTGTCACTCTGCTTATTTAACTTATATGCAGAGTACATCATGAGAAACTCTGGGCTGGAAGAATCACAAGCTGGAATCAAGATTGCCGGGAGAAATATCAATAACCTCAGATATGCAGATGACATCACCCTTATGGCAGAAAGTGAAGAGGAACTAAAAAGCCTTTTGATGAAAGTGAAAGAGGAGAATGAAAAAGTTGGCTTAAACTCAACATTCAGAAAAGGAAGATCATGGCATCTGGTCCCATCACTTCATGGGAAATAGATGGGGAAACAGTGGAAACTGTTTTTTTGGGGGGCTCCAAAATCACTGCAGATGGTGATTGCAGCCATGAAATTAAAAGACGCTTACTCCTTGGAAGGAAAGTTATGACCAACGTAGATAAGCATATTCAAAAGCAGAGACATTACTTTGCCAACAAAGGTCCATTTAGTTAAGGCTATAGTCTTTCCAGTAGTCATGTATGGATGTGAGAGTTGGACTGTGAAGAATGCTGAGCACCGAAGAATTGATGCTTTTGAACTGTGGTGTTGGAGAAGACTCTTGAGAGTCCCTTGGACTGCAAGGAGATCCAACCAGTCCATTGTAAAGAAGATCAGTCCTGGGATTTCTTTGGAAGGAATGATGCTAAAGCTGAAACTCCAATACTTTGGCCACCTCCTGCGAAGAGTTGACTCATTGGAAAAGACTCTGATGCTGGGAGGGATTGGGGGCAGGAGGAGAAGGGGACGACAGAGGATGAGATGGCTGGATGGCATCACTGACTCAATGGACATGAGTTTGAGTGAACTCCGGGAGTTGGTGATGGACAGGCAGGCCTGGCGTGCTGCAATTCATTGGGTCACAAAGAGTCAGACACAACTGAGCGATTGAATTGAACTGAACTGAATCTGCCCTTTGGAACTCAGGGAAGGTCAAGGAGTCTGAATGAAGCCTATTTCCTACAAACAAGAAATGGGGGACATGGAAAATATTTGTACCCAGGAGAACCCCACAGGGTCCTGCTTGGTTTCATATCAAGAATCACATAGTTATATTTCATCAAAAATGTTAATGATCTATTGACTATCAACTTGATTAGCTTCTCCTTCAGTTTTGCTGAAAACAAATATTAGAAATCATCTGATTTGAAAAGAAAGTGATATCCAGTCAGTAGAGTCACCTTCACCATATTTTAAACTGCCCCTTTGCTTGGATATTTTTACACCCCATTGTAATGCACCAAAGTACATTGATATGGGTGAGATGCACATCTTTCTTTTCTTGAAGCGGAAATATTATCCAGAAATTGGGTTGGCCTCTTGGTGGGTGTCAAGCCAATAGAAACAACCAAGCCAAATATCCAGAAAAGGAAGGAACTTTTCCCTCAAAGATTTATCTGTTTCTATTTTTAAATTTATTTGTGGCTGCCCTGCGTCTTTGTTGCTGCATTCGGACTTTCTCTAGTTTCGGGGAACAGGGGCTACTCTCTCATTCTGGTGTGAGGCTTCTCATTGCTGTGACTTCTCTTTTTGCGGAGCATGGGCTTTAGAGTGCAAGCTCAGTAGTTGTGGTGCACAGGCTTTAGTTGCTCCACAGCATGTCGAATCTCCCCAGATTGGGAATCAAACCCATGTCCCCTGCATTGGCAGGCAGGTTCTTACCCACTGGACCACCAGGGAAGGCTCAAGGAAGAATTTATTATTACTTGCAGCAAGTAAGGTGAACATCAGGGATCTTTCCCAAAGGAGTGTCTCCCCACACAGCAGAACTGGGGAAGTTTTAAGCTAAAGGTACATGTATATTAAGGGACTTGAGCAGAGGAAAGGTCAGCATAGAATTGGGGCAAAGGTCCACAAAGTCCAAGTCTTTAGTTGATTGAAGTTAACAGAGTCAATGTCATCATTTCCTCCTCCATCTGGATGGGTGCCTTAGTTCCTGCAGAACTCAAAGATATGTTATTATGTATATAGCCCTTCCTTAAGGAGAAACTAGGACTCTGCTTTTTCTTTTTTTGGCCATGCCACATGTGGGATCTTAATTCCCTCACCAGGGATTGAACACAGAACCCCTGCATTGAAAGCACAGAGTCTTAACCACTAGACTGCCAGGCAGTTTCCAGGACTCTGCTTTATCATTGCATTGTTTGACTGCCTTTTCTCTGTTCCTGCATGCCTTTGTTCCCTTAAGATCTTTGATTACTGAGACCTGTTTAAGAGTAAGCATTAAGGTTAGGCTTAGATCACCAAATGTCTTAGGTCAAAATTGATTCTCTTATGTCAAGAATGTCATTCCTATCTGCTTACACTGGCAAACTTCTATTCCATAAACTTAATCTTACCAACCTCTTGTCACTGCCCATCGTCCGAGCTATTACAGCTATGCTAAGTGCTTCTCCTCCGTGTTCTGTATTGCCCTACTTGCACCTATCTCTGTCATTCCTTTACAATTTTAAGCCTACTGATTTTTCTTCTCCTTATTTGTGAGCTCTTTGAAGCCAGGGTCAGTGTCTTTCCTCTTTGTCCCCAGAGCCTAGCTTGGGGTCTAGCCCACAGGAAGCTTTCAATAAGTATACTGTTGAAGGGCCAAGGGAGGAAGAAAGAAATAACACAATTGTGTTAAGGAGAAATGCAGAAACTAGGAAAAGATGAGTCCAGATACAATGGGAAGAACAGAGCAGATGACCTAAAGCCCCTTCCAACCTTGAGCTCTGATGTGTCTGAGATGAGAAAACTCAAAAATAATAGTGAAAGAGGACTTTGATTGTGATTCATCTCATTCACCTCACTCCCTCTCTCCTCTGGTCTGCAAAGAGAAGAAAGACATATTCAGACCCTGAACGAGGAATAAGCCAATGGTTTTGCAGGTGCCATCATTTAACTATTTGCCTATTAAAGCCCAGAAATGTGCAGTCTTTCCCTGCCTCCTCTTTCATATGATCTGCCTTTTCATGAAGGAGAAAAAAGGAACAAAAGACTTACTGGAGGAATATGCGGTTGTTTAATTTGGGCTTCTCTTGTATCCTCTAATAGCCCTGCAAGCGGGTAATTCTTATTCCTTGCTGAATTACAAAGGACATATTATCCCTGCCCATTCTACTGCAGGAGAATAATGGTGTGGGGAAGGAAGAGAAAGGGACATTATTTTTCCAGGCTTCTTTCCCAACAAAGAGGAAAAAGCTGTCGCCAAAGGGCTATGTGTTTTGCGAGGCACTGAATCCTTCTGTCTGGTATCTAAAATCCTCAGGTGAACCCTGAAATTCAAAATCTCTTCTACTTAAAGTATGGATAAGTAAGATAGATACACGAATATTTAACACAAAATGTTATTTGAAGTGGCACAAGACAAAACACTAGAAACCACTTGGGCATTTATTATAGGAGAATATATAAATAAAATATGGTTTATCCAAACTATGGATATTATGTATAAAAATAACGTTAAGTCTATATGTATTTCCTGGAGGGGTTTGAATGAAATAGAGGTGAGAAAAAACAAGTGATTTTTATGAGTTTATAAGTCCCATTTTGAAAGAGTATGACAAAAATCTCTAAATACGTGGATTTATATTTATATATAGACATACATACATACATAGGCTTCCCTGGTGGCTCAGACAGTACAGAATCTGCCTGCAATGCAGGAGACCCAAGTTTGATCCCTGGGCTGGGACTAACTACCCACCCCAGTATTCTTGCCTGGAGAATTCCATGGACTACAGTCCATGGGGTCAAAAAGACTCAGACACAACTGAGCGATTAACACTTTTTCAACTACTTGTACACATATGTGTGTGTGTATAATATGCATAGATAAAGATGTGAAGAGATACGTACCAAAATGTTCATATTTGTTATGATGGGAGGTGGGGGAAAGGCAGATTAAGCAGAAGGGGATATTGTTGACTCTTTTACACAATGGTACTGTTTTTGATTTGTTGCCTCAAGTTGGCATTACTTTTCTACTTCAAAGTGAAAACCCCAAATTTCCCAGCACACACACATATACACACTTTATAGTACTCAACTGGTGCTTTAAATCTAAAACACAGTTTAATAAGCAGGATCCCTTTGACTTCTCCTAAAGTCTCTCTGGTTAGCTTGTTAAAGCAGTACACCTGGAGAAGAAAGAAAAAAGATTAAAACCCTCTGGCTAGGCTGCATAAATCTTTTTTTTTAATTTACCAGCCTGCTGAGCTGAGGACTGTGGAAGCCCAAGCTCTGGAATCATCCATCAGAACTCTGTGTTCTAGGGAAGAAGAAAAGTAGAAAAAGGCAGACTGATTGCCTCTTGGCTCTTAGCCAAAGGAGCTGCTAGCGGTGGGAGTGGAATTTTTTCATGGCAAAGGAAGAGGAAAAATCAGATCACATTTCCTACAGGGAGAGCCCTATTTATTCAGGAAGATCTTGGGGCCCTTGCTGTTCATAACAGGAGCATGTTCATTGGGTCATACTTTGATTTTCACAATTAGAAATATTTTCTTTTTTTTCTTTCCTTTTTCTTTATCTGTTTCCCTCTTTCTCTTCTCTTTTTGCTTCTACCTTTGAAGGTGTTTCTCCCTAAAAAGAAAATGTCATAGAGAACTGCCACACATGACCATTGATAGATAAAGTGCAAAAGAACTATTGGTTCAGCAAGGAAACATACATCCTCCCAAAGAACCAGACATTTTTCTCTGTTACCTCACTAAAGGAACTGTGTCAGCAACTTTGAGGGGACTTGAGAGCTCGCAACAGGAGGTTCTGGCCCCTTACCTCTTCTGTTCTCTCTCAGCCACGGTGCTTGGATGGGATCATGAACCTTCAGAAATCATTTTTGTAACATTTCACTTGGAATAAACATGGAACCACAGAATCAGTACACTTGGAAGGCACTTAATGGCCATTTACTCCCACCGCTACCAATACACTTACCACTAATACCACTTTACACCGTTTTCTGAGGGTTTGAGCCCTGTCATTGGATATAATCCCCACAATATCCCTAGGAAGAAGGGGCTTCATTGTTCCAGCTGACAGAAGTAGAAATAGGCTAAGAAACTTTCCAAATCACACTGTCAATAAATTACTATGAACAGGCTATCCACCTCCAGATTCCATGCTCTTTGCCCCAGTTACACTGCTTACTGGGGACTTCCCTGGTGGTCTAATGGCTAAGACTCTGTGCTCCCAATTCAGGGGGCCTGGATTCAATCCCTGGTCAAGGAACTAGATCCCACATGGCACAACTTAAAGATCCCATATGCCACAACTAAGATCGAAGCTCCCACATGTCTCAATAAGAGCTGGTGTAGCCAAAAATAAATAAACAAATATTCTTTAAAAAGATGTCACTGAAACACGATTACAATCTCTATTTGAACACCTCCAGTAATGGGAGGCTTGTAATTTTTAGAAATAGTCCATTGCTAATGATGAGGATGTTCTTTTTTTTTTTTTTTTTAATCCTGGCTGTCTTCGTTTATGCTGGCCATATTCAGAATATATCTAATCTGTAGGTCTTCTCTGTTATCTCTTCTTAGTGCTTTTAACTGTTCAACAGGAATGTTTCTTACTATTCTGGTCTTACTTCTCTATATAATCTCTTGCTTGTCAATTTCCTAATTTAATTGTCACAGCCAGAGCTGAAAAACAAACAAATGAACAAACAAACAAACAAAACTACCCAACTGAGAACTCCAGATGGCAGAGAATGTGTCTGTCTTGTTCACCAAATAGAGCAAGACTCTCATGCTGTTTGGGCTTCCCCGGTGGCTCAGATGGTAAAGAATCCACCTGTAATGTGAGTGACATGGGTTTGATCCCTGGGTTGGGAAGATCCCGTGGACGAGTGCATGGCAACCCACTCCAGTATTCTTGCCTGGAAAATCCCATGGACTGGACAGAGGAGCCTGG
Source organism: Oryx dammah (assembly GCF_014754425.2). Classification (NCBI taxonomy): domain Eukaryota; kingdom Metazoa; phylum Chordata; class Mammalia; order Artiodactyla; family Bovidae; genus Oryx; species Oryx dammah. Next base: position 78,162,526 of record NW_024070212.1, read on the forward strand.
CACCAGGTTGCAAGGAGTCAGACATGACTGAGCAACTCAGCACTCTCATGCTGTATGCTGTCAAAGTTGGCTAATGCGGTCAAGCTCACTGCTAGCTTTACTAGCAGTCCCCCCATCCCAAAACTGACAACTCACCCAGAGTTCACTGTCCCTCACATCACTGAGGCTTTCTGAAAGAAACACTGGTACAGACTTCCCTGGCAGTCCAGTGGTTAAGACTCTGGGCTTCCGCAGCAGAGGGCGTGGGTTCAGGGAAGATCCCATATGCCGCAGGGTGCAGCCAAAAACAGAGGTTAAAAAATACAGGCATGTAGCCAGGCAGGTCTTCCCCAAACAGTTTTTGTGAAATAGGCTTTAATCTTTTGCCTCTTGAGACAATATGCTGAAAGAACATAGTTTTTGGCCACATATATATCTAGGCTTTACCATTTCTGTGCTCAGTCACCAAATTGTGTCCGACTGTTTGCAACCCCATGGAGCCCACCAGTCTCCTCTGTCCGTGACATTTTCCAGGCAATAATTCTGGAGTGGGTTGCCATGCACTCCTCTGGAGGATCTTCCCAACCCAGGGATCAAACCCATGTCCCATATCTCTTATGACTCCTGCATGGCAGGTGAATTGTTTACCACTGGGACAATATGCCACCCGAGACAATATAACAAAAAGAACATAATTTTTGGCCACATGCACATCTGGGCATCACTATTTACTGAACGTATAATCTTGGATCCATCATTTTGGAACCTCCTTTTTTTTCCCTATTTTTTTGCTCCCCTGTGAGGTGTGCAGGATCTTAATTTCCTGACCAGGGATCAAACCCACACCCCCTGCAATGGAAACGCTGCATCTTAACCAATGTACTTCCAAGGAAGTCCCTGGAACCTCCATTTTCAACATCTGCAAAAGGAGGATGATAACACCTCATCCATAGAAATTTTCTGAGGATTAAATGAAATAATGGATGCAAAGTACCTAAGACATAAAACAAAGCCTGATAGATTGTTAATCTACTTAAAATAAACTTAATTTAATTTTAATTTTTAATTTAATTTTGGTTTCTATCTTAATTCTTACACTTACATATGTAACTTCATCATTCAAGGACATGGCAACGTCTAAAAAGCTGAGACCAAGATGAATATGAGACACTCCTGGTGCTTCTGTGAAGGAAACAAGATCCAAGAACCAAAATATCTGGAAAATAGAAAATCAAGACTGCTCTGCAGAAGACAAGGGAGCTACTTCCCTGGCATAGTGCCAGGCCTAGAAGAACACACAACACACAATCTGCAGTTATGAAACATTGATGGGACAGAGAGCCATCGGGTAAGGCAGGTGACATCCTAACGCTTCCAGGTTCCCACAGAAAGATAAGGCCAATGCAAGAGAGCAGGAAATAATTAGATGGGTTTTCTGGGATTTTAATCCTTTCACTTATTCAATAAATATTACAGAGCATCTCACACTAGCTTGTTGCTACACTCAGTGCTGCCCATTCAGAAAAGAGAAAGACATACCAGCAGCAACTGGTGGTTGCTGGTAGGAAATGTCTGGTAGGAAAAGACAAGAAAATGGATATCCACAGTACAATGGGGTAGGTGCACAAATGGTATTTGAAAGTCTGGTGGAGCCACAAAGGACTGTAAAGGCTGTCAAAGAAACGTCACAACTCTTGCTAAAATCTTATATGTGAACAGTGGACAAGATGCTGTACTTAAAAAGCGGTAAGCTGATGCTCAGAAGAGAGGAGTTATAATCCTTTCCTGTTACTCTTTGGCTTTGCACAAATATTTTCACTTCTTTGGGCTTAGTTGAATGGTTTACGTGTTTCTTAAGGTTCAAGTAGTGACCTAAGAGCTCTGTATGTCCAAGTTTCCTCGTCTGTAAAATAGTATATAATAGCTGTCTCATAGGACTGGTTTAATATTTGTAAAAGTTCTCAGAACAATGCCTGATTCATAATGAGCACGGTAGGGACTTTTCTGATGGTCCACAGGCTGAGACTCTGTGCTCCCAATGCGAGACCTGAGTTCGATCCCTGGTCAGGGAACCAGATTCTACATGCAGCAACTGAGAGTTCGAATGCCAAAACTAAAGATCCTATGTGCCACAACTAAGACTGGGCATAGACAAATACATACACATTTTTTAAAAGCTGTTAACTTTCTAAATAATAATATTAAGCATTATACGTCTGTTAAATAAAATGAAATAAGGTTAAGGTTAAGTGAAGTCACTCAGTCATGTCTGACTCTTTGAGACTCCATGGACTGTAGCCTGCCAGGATCCTCCGTCCACGGGATTTTCCAGACAAGAGTCCTGGAGTGGGTTGCCATTTCCTTCTCCAGGGGATCTTCCTGACCCAGGGATCGAACCCAGGTCTCTGGAACTGTAGGCAGACGCTTTACAGTATGAGCTACCAATTGTTTGTCACCAGGTTCCTCTTTTCAGCCTCTGAGTGAAAGCAATTAAAGAATCCTTCAAGAACCCTATAAGCCCCAGCAGTGAATCTCATATCATCAGACTACACTGCCTAATACCCTTCTGATTGCAGTCATCTACCAACACTGGGTCCCTGCCTTAACTCCTGATTCTCTGTGACCCTCCCCAACACTGTTGCCATCATTATTCTTGTGATTTATACACATATGATTCCTCCAGCATCCTGGTCTCTTCATCCATGACTTCTCATGTTCTATATCCTACCTGGGAGGGCTCGTGTGCATGGGTCACACTCTAAACACTGTCATTTTGATGTTTGACGAAATGCAGTTTATTTTTATGTTCACTCCAGAAATTCCTACTTGTTCCTAATGTATACAGAACTATGTAAAAAAATAATTGATTTCTGAATATGTCTTCCATTTTTCTGATAAAGGTTCTAAATGGGTCATTACAGAGTGGGTTGGGATAACAGAGTTCATTACAAATAAAGTGAATCAATTTCATTTATAAATAAACATATTTTAAATGTTTCTTAGTTAAAAGTTGCCAGAAGAGACTAGGTGGGTAATGTCTGTGTGTGGGCATGTGTGTGTGCACGCGCACTCCGCGGTGTTTGACCATTTGCAACCCCATGGACTGTAGCCTGTCAGGCTCCTCTGTCCATAGAATTTTCAGGCAAGAATACCAGAGTGGGTTGCCATTTCCTACTCCAATGGGTAGTGTCTATTTAACATTAAATGAATGAATGGGTACAGAGAGCCTTGCACTGTGCAGTTTGAAAAGAATCTATACACATCTTAAGAAGGTTGTGATTTTATGATTGTTGAGGCAGTCCAAGCATAGGCTGGAAAAGAATTTCCAGACATTGAGCATTTCAGAAGGGAGCGAGCTTATTAAGAACAAAGAGCAGAGATAATATGGGCACTGTGAGCACAGGGGGCTGACCTCCTGACAGACCAGGGGAGAGCCAATGCTTTTCGTGGGTTAGTGGCCAATTTTTATAGCCTCAAGACAAAGAGAATTCCTGCTGGAAGGTTGGTGTTAGGTGATTGGTGAGGGCACTGTAGGGTGAGTACTGGAGTGGGCATCTTTGCCTAATTTGGAGTCAGGAAGCTTGTTAGTGATGAGCAGAGGGCTTTTGGCAACAGTCACAAAGGGACTCAGTCTGCTTTGGAGGTGACCTTGGTTCTGGACTCTGCTTTTGTGGCCTTGATACAAGGTCTCGCACCTGTGGCCTTGGGGTAGTACTGAACAATTTTGACAAAAGAAAGGAACACTGTTAGAAGTTAAGTTGGGGAAACTTCCCTGGCAATTTAGTGGTTAAGAGTCCAGAATTCCACTGAAGGGGGCACAGGTTCTATCCCTAGTCAGAGAACTAAGATCCACATGCCGTGCAGTACAGCCAAAAAAAAGTTAAGTAAGGCTCTTTCTTCCCTTCTAGATTCTCCCATCCTTGCGTTAACCAGGTTAATAAAATACTCCTCATTCTCTCTCCCTTGTCCTCACCAGGCCTCCCCACTCTCCGCCGTGGCCTCTTCTCTCATAGGTTTCACCGTGGAATCCTCTAGCCGTCCAGACAGCTGTGGCTCCTCCACCTTCAGCTTTTGCTTTGCTGGAGTCAGGGAATCTGGAATTACACTACTCCGTGAATCCACTAAGCACGCTAGGCTCCTGCCCTCACCATCCTCAGATCCCAGACTTTCAGTCTTCTTATTTACTAATGTAGCCTCTGCCACTGCATGAGGACTGCAGATTTCCTATTTATATGGGAATTCCCCTCTGCACTGAGAGCTCTTTTCTTAACTTCTATCTACTTGTTTGGGTCTTCACATCCTACTTAGCCCTCGCTGGAATCCCAACTCTGTCACTACTTGTGAAATCTGAAGAAGTAACCTAAGCTTTCTGAATCTCCACTTTTTTTTCTTTTGTTTAATTCAATATTTTTTCAAATATTATAATGTTTATTTTCAATGCTTAAGATTCATGCTTCTCTTCCCCTGTGATCAACAGAATAAACTGAGATAATAAAAAGATAGTTTTTCTGTGTGACTTACAATGGGAATTGAATCTGCAACCTATGCTTCATTAAAAGAAAGATGCTATAGTGAACTGGAGAAGGAAATGGCAACCCACTCCAGTATTCTTGCCTGGGAATCCTGAGGACAGAGGGGCCTGATAGGCTGCTGTCCGTGGGGTTGCATGGAGTTGGACATGACTGAAGTGACTTAGCAGCAGCAGCTATAGTGAATAACCAACTTAAACTCAAAGAACAATAAAGAAGAGAGAGCAAAGGGAGGAGAGAAAGAGGAGTCAGGGAGAGAGGAACTAAGAAAGGAAGAGGGAGGGATGGAAGGCAAGAGGGAGGAACAAAGAAAGAGAAAGGAAGGAAGGAAAAGAGTCACCATTTTCTGCATCTTCTCAAGATGGACGTGAGGACAAAATGAGTATGATTGATAGATGCGGGTACGGCTATAGATCAGGATACAGATAAAGATATTTATGAAATGTTAGTTCCCTTCTCTGCCTGCCTTTCTCTCATCTCAGCTTTGGGTGTCACGGTCATTGCTTCCAGCCTCCTTGCATCTCCATGAAAGCATGACTTTCCCATACTCTAAGCAGGTAGTTTGCTGCCGCCGCTGCTAAGTTACTTCAGTTGTGTCCAACTCTGTGTGACCCCAGAGACGGCAGCCTACCAGGCTCCTCTGTCTCTGGAATTCTCCAGGCAAGAACACTGGTGTGGGTTGCAATTTCCTTTTCCAATGCATGAGAGTGAAAAGTGAAAGTGAAGTCATTCAGTCGTGTTCAACTCTTCGTGATCCCATGGATTGCAGCCTACCAGGCTCCTCCGTCCATGGGATTTTCCAGGCAAGAGTACTGGAGTGGGGTGTCATTGCCTTCTCAAAGCAGGTAGGTTAGGGGATCCCAGAAGAAAGAGAACCAGACATCACTTTCTTGACATAAGAGAACCCATCTTGGGACTTCCCTGGTGAAACAGCAGATAGAAATCTGCCTGCCAGTGCAGGGCATATGGGTTTAATCCCTGGTCTAGGAAGATTCCACATGTCCCAGAGCAACTAAACCCATGTGTCACAACTTCTGATCCTGTGCTCTAGAGCCCACGAGTCACAATTACTGAGCCTGTGTGCTGCAACTACTCAAGCCTGCACTCCTAGAGCCCATGCCGTGGAACAAGAGAGGCCACCACAGTGAGAAGCTGCACACCGCAGTGAAGATTAGCCGCTGCTCACCACAACTAAAGAAAGCCAGTGTGCAGCAACAAAGACCCAGTGCACCCCAAAATTAATTAATTAATTAAAAGATGCTTGCTTGTTGGAAGAAAAGGTATTACAAACCTAGACAGCATATTAAAAAGCAGAGACATCACTTTGCTGACAAAGATCTATCTATTCAAATCTATGGTTTTTCCAGTAGTCATGTATGGATGTGAGAGTTGGACCATAAAGAGAGCTGAGCACCAAAGAATTGATGCTTTTGAACTGTGGTGTTGGAGAAGACTCTTGAGAGTCCCCTGGACTGCAAGAAGATCAAACCAATCAACCCTAAAGGAAATCAGTCCTGAGTATTCATTGGAAGGACTGATGGTGAAGCTGAAACTCCAATACTTTGGCCACCTGATGCGAAGAGCTGACTCATTTGAAAAGACCCTGATGATGGGAAAGATTGAAGGCAGGAGGAGAAAGGGATGAAAAAGGATGAGAGGGTGGGATGGCATTACCAACTCTATGGACATGAGTATGAGCAAGCTCCAGGAGTTGGTGATGGACAGGGAAGCTTGGTGTACTGCAGTCCATGGGGTCTCAAAGAGTCAGACGCCACTGAGCAACTGAACTGGACTGAATTAATTAACTAATTTTAAAAAACTTTTAAAAAGAGAGAGAACCCATTTTGGCTTAAGCCATTTTGGATCTAAGCCTGGCCATAATGCTCATCCTTGACCAGGTCTCAGTAAGTAGTGATCGTAAGAGAAGCAAGGGAATGCTGCAACAAGGGAGGAGCAGTCAAGAAACAATAATGTGGCCTTGGGGCGGAGTTCTGGATCCTTAAAGGATATACATAGGAATATATTTTGGAACAGGAACTAAGGCCACCACCCAGGTCGAGGATGGAATGATGTTGACCCTCCCGACTTCCATCCACTAAAGCATGGATTCTGTTGACTTTTGCCCCAATTCTGAATTCTCCTCTATGCAAAGCCCTTCATGAATATGCTTAAACCTTCTCCATTTTGCTGTTGGGGCAACAGTACCTTGCGGAAGATCCCTGGTGTTCTCTTACTCCCTGTAAGTCATAATAAATCCTTCCTGCTCCTAATCTTCAGCTTGGTTGTGAAACCTGTAACTCAGACTGGGACTTGAACCCACAGACTTTTAATTGAGATAACACCTGGTCTCAGGACTTAATGAATTTCAGGTTCTTGAGGTCTTATCGAAGAAACAATCCCATGAAAGACAAGATGATAAGAGGTGGATTTATACAGAGAAAAACACACTCCACAGACAGAGTACGGGCCATCTCAGAAGGCGAGAGTGGCCCCAGGGCACAGGGCTGTTAGTTTTTATAGGGGTGGGTAATGGGAAATGGCAACCCACTCCAGTGTTCTTGCCTGGAGAATCCCAGGGAAGACGGAGCCTGGTGGGCTACCATCTATGGGGTCACACAGAGTTGGACACGACTGAAATGACTTAGCAGCAGCAGCCATCTTTGATGCTGGGGGAGATTGAAGGCAAAAGGAAAAGGGGGCAGCAAAGGATAAGATAGTTAGCATTACAGACTCAATGGATAAGAATATGAGCAAACTCTGGGAGACAGTGAAGGACAGCGAAGCCTGGTGTGCTGAATTCCATAGAGTCACAAGAGATGGACACAACTAAGTGACTGAACAATAACAACAGTTTCATAGGTTAATGAGTGGTAGGAGTATTCCAGATATTTGGGGGAAGGGATAACAATTGTCAGGAATTGGGCCTCTGCACACTCTTTGATCTTTGTGGTCAGCCTTGGAACTGTCATGGCACTTGTGGGTGTGTTATTTAGCGTACTGATGTGTTCCAATGAGTGATGAGTGTATACTGAGGCTCAAGGTTTAGTGGAAGTTGACTTGTCTGCCATCTTGGACCTATTTGTCATTGTCCACTGTAGTAGACCACTTTACGTTGTGTCCTTGGGCTATGTCACTCTTTTAAAAGTTGTGCCCTCCCCCCTTCCCTCTTGGTTCAGTTGTGTCCATTGGGTCAACACCCACCAAGAGGTGAACCCAGTTTTTGGTAACAATACCCTCGAAAAAAGTTCTGGGTGTCCACCAGTCCCATGCCATCCTTTTTCCCCCACTTCCCTCCCCACCTGTTCACTGGGGTCCCTGCTTCCACCACAGCAGAGCCAGCATCATTCCCAACAGTCACACCTGCTTGGATCATCTTTTCTTCTTCCTGTCTTCTTTCCATCCCCAAACTCATACTCCCCAAGCATCCTTGGTACTCAGAGTCCAGTCTGAGGGCCAGCAGCAGTACCACCTGGAACTTGTCAGGAATGCAGAATGAAGTGCCCTCACCCCAGACCTGCTGAATTAGTTACTGCATCTAATAAGGTCCCCAGGTGATTCATAAATGCACTACAGTTTGAAAAGCACTGCACTAGATTATTCTTAGGGCTAACTCAAAGTCATCACTTCTATGAAAATGTTATTGATCCTTCCATCCAACTTATCCACATACCTGTATACAAGCACTGTTATTTACTCCCTCCTCCATGCTCCCATCTACCTACTGGTCATCCATCCATCCACACCTCCATCCATCTTGGAATCTGCAAACATTTACTAAGGGCTTACCATGGCAAGACCTCTCCTCACTGATGGGGATAAAAGTAAATCTACATGTCCCTTTCTCTCAGAGAGCACAGTCCTACAGAGACGATAACTAGTCTACAGGCAATTACAAGATATTGCCATTGCCCCATTGTGTGTGCTTGGTCATGTCCAGTTCTTTATGACCCCATGGACTGTAGCCCACGAGGCTCCTCTCTCCATGGGATTTCCTAGGCAAGAATACTAGAGTGGGTTTCCATTTCCTCCTCCAGGGTATCTTCCTGACCCAGGGATCAAACCTGAGTCTCCGGCATTGGCAGGAAGATTCTTCACCACTGAGTCACCTAGGAAGCCCACAGGATATTGATAAGGGCTATCTATTCAGCAGTTACAAATATGTTTGCTGGGATTAGGGTTTGAGCCAGAGTTTAAGGAGTACAAAAGAGGAATACCTCACTCAGCCAATGAGGTTAGGAAGACTAATCAGAGTTGATGACATCCAATCTGAATGCCAGTCCTGTAAGTCTCAACCTACACATGCTTTCTTCTCCAGGAAGCCTTCTCTGATGTCTCTCTATTAGGTTAGGGACTCTATGTTCTATCCCCACAGGAATAAGCCGCCCAAAATGCCCAGAAAACACTCCCAGCCCTGGGAACAACAAATGCAAAATCAATGGGATAAAAACATCATGGAGGGACTTCCCTGGTGGTCCAGTGATTAAGACTCCATGCTTTCACTGCAGGGACACAGGTTCAATCCCAGGTCAGGGAGCTAAAATCCCACATGACAAGCTGCACAAACAAAAAATAAATAAATAAAATCTAAAAAACCATTGTGGAGCATGTGGTATATGTTTAAATATGTTAACACATCCCCTACATTGCAAAGACTTCTAGTCTTATCTGTTTCCCCTACACATCTGTGAGTGCCCAAAGAGTAGACTATGAATTGTTGACCTCTGTATTTCCAGCCCTCAGCACAGTGCCTGGCATGTAGTAGGCGTTCAATAAGTAAGACAGGACAGCAACAAGAAGATAGGTTTAGAGAGGGATTTCTCCTGGGTTTAGCTCATTGTCCTTCAAACTGGTATCTTGGACTCCCTTCTAGAGCAGTAGGATAAGACTATTGGGGAAAATGGTTTCTTTTAATTAAGGAAGAAACTACAGACTATGGGAGGTATATGAGTCCTATGTAAGCTAAAATTATTTAAAAATCTCATTCAAATGGCCAAAAGAGTGGAGGAAGCATTTTAGAGGTGGTTGAATAGTAAAGCATAAGCACATGTTTTTGGCTTCATTGACTCACCAGTTTTAAGTCCAAGGGCACATATGTCCTTCACTGAAGACTCGTGTATGTGACTTAGTTACAGCCCCTGTGTTATCTTTCTTCTGCATACGGTGCAGAGGTGTCTGCCTCTTCTACTCCTTGCTGAGAAGGGAGCCAGAGGTCAACTGACTTGTTCTGGTTACACAAGCCAAGTTGGGAGAGTCTTAACTCTCACCCTGTTTTTCAAATTCTATTGGGATAATGAACTTTAGAGTCAAGCAGATATTAAATGTCTTCTAGTCCATCCATCTCCAACTTTCAGCCTTTGGCTCCATTAGAGGTCTTTCAGTCTATATTGACATCATAAGACGTCTGGTTTGACCTGAATTATAGTTACACATATGTACACATATGTACCATATTTTTCAGATTATAGTATAGTCATTTATAACACTGACTCTGGAGCCAGACTGGGTTTGAATCTCAGCTCTACCTTTAAAAGCCATGTGTCTTAAGGCAAGGCACGCTCTCTGCTTCAGTTTTCCCATCTGTAAAATGGGTATAATAACTATACCTCTGTCCTAGGATTAATGAGCTAATATTAATATACTGCTTAGCATAGTTTCTGGGACACAACAAGGACTATATCAATGTTGGTTAAACAAAACAAAAATACAGCTGACTGTAATATTTATTACAATTCTAATAAATTAATTATTGTGTTTATATTTAACACTGTCTTTCTCTAGCTTCTGAGGGCATATGAGGGCCATGATGGCTTTTTTTTTTCTTTTTAAAATTTTTATTGGTGTAGAGTTGATTTACAACGTTGTGTTAGTTTCAGGTGTAAAACAAAGTGAATCAGTTATGCATATATAGGTGTCCACTCTTTTTTAGATTCTTTTCCCATATTGGCCATTACAGAGTATTGAATAGAGTTCCCTGCACCATACAGCAGTTCCTTACTAGTCATCTATTTTATATATAGAAGTTAGTTGTTCAGTTGTGTCCAACTTTGAGACCCTATGGACTATAGCCCACCAGGCTCCCCTGTCCATGGAATTCTCCAGGCAAGAATACTGAAGCGGGTAGCCATTCCCTTCTCCTGGGGCTCTTTCCAACCCAGGGATAACCTGGGTCTCCTACATTGCAGGCAGATTCTTTACCATCTGAGCCACCAGGGAAGCTTTATTTTATAAATAGCAGTATGTATATGTCAATCCTGGCCTTTTTCTTCGTAGTATCTGCACCGCTGGCAGGCCACCTGGCACAGTGTCTGATGGATACTATTACATAGGGTAAGTTCTCCACCTCTTTCTCACTCCATCTCCCCAGCTCAAGAAACTACTGTGACTCCCTATTGCTTACTGAACCAAATCTAGTGTCTCAGCTTGAATTCCAGACCTAGGTAACCTGGCCACAGTTGGTCTCTCTGTCTCATGCATTCTCAACAAGGGCAATATCGCCCCCATGGGGGCAAATATTGGTTCTTGGGGGTCCAAAAAATGTTGCTCTTTGTATGTATATAATGTATAAACAGACCTATAGTATATAGCAGATAGCCAAATATCTGTGGCATTGAGATTTCATTGGAGGGGGCGATTAGGAAAAATGCCTGAAAATGTTCCCGGGCTATGATGAAAAAAAGAAACATTGATCTAGCCCATTTCTCGCCACAGAAAGAACACTCACAGCATGGTGGGTGGAGGAAACCACTTTCTCCTCTTCAGTTCTCAGTTTGCAAGAGGGTAAAATGAGGAAGATCAGCCTGTGACCCCTGATGCCCTTCCCGGCCCTGGCAGTTCATGACCCCAAGAATCGGATGCTCACCAAGTCCATACATACATACTCACCTAGAGTCTCTGCTCCCTGGGGAAGTGACTTTAATTACCACCCACTGGTCATATCATCCTCTTCCTTGCAACACAGGCTCCCAGAATCTGTCTTCTCCTCCTCCCACTTTTTAAAAAACTATGTATTTATTTTCGTGTATTAGTTGTGGCATGCAGGATCTGTTTCTCTGACCAGCGACGGAAGCTGGGCCCCCTGCTTTGGGAGAGCAGAGTCTTAGCCACTGGATCACCGGAGTAGTTCTCCTCCCACTTTTGAGCCCCCACTTCCTTCACATGAAGCCTCTCCTGGTACCATTCCCAGCTCCAATCCAGACAGTGCTGGCCTGGGTGTGTGGACTAGGATGTGAGTAAAGGACAGCTCCTCAGAGCCTGAGGACATGAGGTTTCCAGCTGGCCCCAGCACGGTGCTTGGTATGAGATCCATGCTTCATAAGTATTTGCTAAGCGAAGAACGTTGAATGAATGAATGATTTGTCTGTATCTCTGCCTTTTTTGCTTCTCCATCCCCTTTCACAATGTCCAAAGCAGCAAAAAACTTGTCCGACAGGGAGGGTTGTCCTTATTTGGGTTTCCTCAGAAGCAGACCACGAGACACAGATGGGAATGCGAGTGGTCTGTTTGAAAGGCGACTCTGAGACACTGCTAGAGGAATGGGAAATGAGACAGGGAAGAAGCAGACGCCCACAACTGTTGTGATATTAAGTCACCACTATGGACAAACAGTGCTTCATTTGGCTGGAGAACTCTGGGAGTCAGTGTAGTTACCCTACAAGAGAGGAAGGAGCTGGGGTGCTTATCCACCAAATTCCATTAGAGGACAGTAGAGAGCTGTTCCCAGGGGGCATGAACTCCCTGGAAGTCCCAGTTTGCAGCAGGTGAGGGCACCGAGGTCACCAGAGTCTGGAGAAACCTGTGCTTGTATGCTCAGTCGTGTCTGACTCTTTGCAACCCCATGGTGGCCCACTAGACTCCTCTGTCCATGGGATTCTCCAGCCAAGAATATTGGAGTGGGTTGCCATGCCCTCCTCCAGGGGATCTTCCTGACCCAGGGATTGAACCCAAGTCTCCTGTTCTGGCAGGCAGATTGTTTACCACTGAGCCACCTGGGAAGCCACCTGGCTTCCTCCGGAGAGCGCCCTCTGCCAAAGAAACCCAAGCACTGAAAGTTGATATTCAGGCCAGAACCAGGAAAGCAGTTAAAGCCAAGAGATGGGGGAGGTGAGGGTGGGGGTAGGGGTGAATGTCTACAACATTATTCCAGGGAAGCAGGCAAGGAGTGGGAAAGAAACGAGTGCTCAAAACCTTTCCTTCTCCCCTTCTCAGGGGCCTAAAAACAAGCCATCCCAAACAGATAAAAATATTCCCTTGTATTTGTAAAACACCCAGCACTTCCTGAGTCTCCTTTCACCTATCACACCAATCCTAAGGGGGTTCCCCTGCCATGTTGCACAATGTGCATCTCTAGATGGGGTTCCTGGAGTTACAAAATGTCCTGCTTGAGAGCCAAGCAGGGCAGGGAGAGGTGATGGGCAAGTCATTACTCTTGTCTCCACTGGACCTTAGCCACCCTTTCAGGATGGACAGGATGAGTGAGAAAATAAGCACAGGCCAGCGCTCTCTTCTCTGCCCCCAACGGTGGTATGTTAAGTGTTGTGGGGCTCCGCTTCACTTTCTTCCCATTCCATAGGACCCACCGAACCTGGGTGTCTCTTTCCTGAGGCTGCTCTGTGTGCAACTCTATGAGCAAAGTCAGAGGCAAGCAAGCAGCTCAGCTTGGCCCTCTGACACCCCCATCCCACCTGGACTTGGGAGGAAAAGGCCCTGAACTTTAGACTCGACTCTGCCACTAACTTCCTGTAAGGCTGTAGCCAAGCCATTCAGCCTCTCGACCCTCGTTTGCCAGAAGTAGAAAATGGTTCAACTCTCCTGTTGCCACTGAGAAAGAAGGTCTGAGAAGGTATTTTTATAGACTGTAAGGTGCTTATAAAAATATAAGATATTATCCTTGTTGTCCTTAATAATGCCTCCTGTCTCTGAACTTCTAGTGTGCTTGGGTCAGAATCACACAATCACACTCATACTCTCCCATCGTTCCATCTTGAAGGACTTGCTGTTCCCTACAGGTGCTGTGTTCCTTCTTGTCTCCAGCGGTTCCCTCTCCTTCTGCTCACATCGACACCTGGTTACCTCCTACAAATCTTTGAGGACTCCGCTGCAGTGATGCTTGTCTAGACACTGTCTCCTGACGCCCCCGCCTACCCGCCCTCTGCAGTGTGAATCGGAAGTCCCACCTCTGGGCGCCATGCCTCCTGGGCACCCCTCTGTGGCTTAATGCTTTCTTTGTTTCCTTGAACATTCCTCAAAGCAGAGAGACTATTAGTCTACCAGGGCGGCTGTAACAAAATACCACACGCTAGCGGGCTTAAACAACAGAAGTTAATTTTCTCACCAGTCTGGAGGCCAAGATGAAGCTGTCAGCAACGTTGGTTTCTTCTCTCCCTGGTTTGCAGTTGGCCACCGCCTTGCATCTTCACATGGTCCTCCCTCTGGTTGTTATATGTCTGTGTCCTAATTTCTTTCTTTGTAGGACAACAGTCATACATGTCCCCAAGGACCCCATTTTAATGTAATCACCTCCTTAAAGATCCTATGTCCAAATACAATTACATTCTGAGGTGTGGGGATTAGGGCTTCAACATATGAATTGGGAGGCACACAACGAACCCATAAGAAACCTTACTTTTATATCCCTATGTACAACTCTGGGCTGACACATCAAAAGTGCCCCCAAAATGCTTTTAAGTCACCAAATGAATGAATGAACAGGTATGTACTGTACATGTTTGCCAACCAGCATATAAGCTACTTGAGAACAAATGAGAGAACACTACCCTTGGGATTGGGGGGACCTGGATTATTCTTTGCTTTGTGTCAACATAGAAGGTGATCTTTTTAGCAGCAACATCAAAAGATGCCCCTTTGGCACTTCCCTGGTGGTCCAATAGCTTAAGACTCTGTGCTCCCAGTTCAGGGGGCTTAGATTCAATCCCTGGTCGAGGAACAGTTGCGTGCTGCAGCTAAAGATTCTGCATGCCACAAGAAGACTGAAGATCCCGCATGCTGCAACTAAGACTTGACGCAGCTAAATAAATAAAAAATAAATATTTTAAAAAATTAGCAATAAAGATGCCCCTTTACCTGGGGATGTAACATGCCTGTTCCACTTCTAAAGCAATCGGAGATTCAGAGCATTCATTATTCACAATGCCTAGAGCATTTGCCAAATTCAAGATTTCTATAATTTTAACCTAAGACAATGCCATCTGCTGCACAGAAACTGATTGTTGGCCACCCTTTATGTGCTACACTCTCTTCCAGTGAGAAACCACATTTCCCTGAAGGGTGAGTGGTTCTTCCGGAGCTGCTTAGTAATCACTGGAGAATCTGTTGTCTTTACTAGTGCAGCTTGATAAGTCATCAGTGTTGATTCAAACAAATGTTTCAGACACACTAATTACAGCATTTTGGCCTTGAAAGGCACCTTAGAAATCACAGGCCATGAAACTTTAGACTCAAGTTTAAACCCTGCCTTCTTGGAGAAACTAAGTTTTTCTCACCTGTCACACAGGTGGAGTAACATTTCACAGACTTATTTGGAGTATTGAATAGGATAATGAGTATATGAATATATAGTGTCTTGTACCTAACAGCACAGAGTAACTCTTAATATTAGTTTTCTTCCCCTCTCTGTTTTACAGATAGGTAAATCAAGACCCAAAGGAGGAAAAAGCCCTAAGCTAATCACCAGCTTTTAAAAAATATATAATTTTGTTTTTTATTTATTTTTTATTGTGTTGGATCTTTGCTGCTGCAAGGGCTTATATCTAGTTGTGGCAAGCAGGGGCTGTTGTCAAGTTATGGTGCTCAGGGTTCTCATGTGGTGGTTTAGAACCACAACCTCCTCATTAGATTTCCAGCTCCTTTCCAGTCCGGTCTCCTTTCTGACATCAGAATTCTCTTTCTAGAACAGAGATCTGATCTTGTCACTACTCTGCTCAAAAATTCTGCAAGTTTCTTGATTTGTACAGGATGAAGTACTCTTAACCACAAAAAAAGCAAAAGTATATTTTTAAATGCAGGTACACATCTGCCAGAGTATATATATAATATATACTAATATAGTTTTCCAGGGCTGCTCTAACAGATGCCAAAGAGTGATTTAACAAAAGCTGAAAATTCAAGATCAAGGTGTTGGTTTCTCCTGAGGCCCCTCCCCTTGGTCTACAGATGGCTGCCTTCAAGCTGTGATCTCCAAGTGGTCCTTCCTCTGTGTGATCATGTTCCTATTGTTTCTTCTTGAGTCCAAATTTCCTCTTACTAAAAGGACACATTAGGCTTTCCCTAGTGGTCCGTGGTTAAGAATCCATCTGCCAGTGTAGGCGACACAGGTTCGCTTCCTGGTCCAAGAAGATCCTACATGCCACAGAACAACCAAGCCTGGGCGCTGCAACTACTGAACCTGAGCTCTAGAGCCTGCGAGCCACAACTACTGAGCCCACACACTGCAGTTACTGAAGCCCAAGCACCCTAGAGCCTGTGCTTGGCAACAGGAGAAGCCACTGCAATGAGAAGCCTGAGCGTTGCAACTAGACACAGCCCACGACAAGCATCAGTGAAGATCCAGCATAGCAAAAAGAAAACTAAAAAAAAGCACACATGTCAGATCAGATCAAGGTCCACTC
This sequence comes from Oryx dammah, assembly GCF_014754425.2. Lineage (NCBI taxonomy): Eukaryota > Metazoa > Chordata > Mammalia > Artiodactyla > Bovidae > Oryx > Oryx dammah. The sequence continues at coordinate 78,178,658 of NW_024070212.1, forward strand.
TAACAGCCTTTTTTTAACTTAATCATCTTTTTCTTTTTAAATCACCTCTTTAAAGGCCCTATTTCCAATTCTAGTCACATTCTGGGGTACTGAGGGCTAAAGATTCCATATATGAACTTGGGAAGGAACACAATTCAGCCTGCAACAATATACGTACATTCAGTTCAGTTCAGTCACTCAGTCGTGTCCGACTCTCTGCGACCCCATGAATCACAGCACGCCAGGCCTCCTTGTCCATCACCAACTCCCAGAGTTCACTCAGACTCACGTCCATCGAGTCAGTGATGCCATCCAGCCATCTCATCCTGGGTCGTCCCCTTCTCCTCCTGCCCCAATCCCTCCCAGCATCAGAGTCTTTTCTAAGGAGTCAACTCTTCGCATGAGGTGGCCAAAGTACTGGAGTTTCAGCTTTAGCATCATTCCTTCCAAAGAACACCCAGGGCTGATCTTCTTTACAATGGACTGGTTGGATCTCCTTGCAGTCCAAGGGACTCTCAAGAGTCTTCTCCAACACCACAGTTCAAAAGCATCAATTCTTCGGTGCTCAGCCTTCTTCACAGTCCAACTCTCACATCCATACATGACCACAGGAAAAACCATAGCCTTGACTAGACGGATCTTTGCTGGCAAAGTAATGTCTTTGCTTTTGAATATGTTATCTAGGTTGGTCATAACTTTTCTTCCAAGGAGTAAGCGTCTTTTAATTTCATGGCTGCAATCACCATCTGCAGTGATTTTGGAGCCCCAAAAAATAAAGTCTGACACTGTTTCCACTGTTTCTCCATCAATTTCCCATGAAGTGATGGGACCAGATGCCATGATCTTCATTTTCTGAATGTTGAGCTTTAAGCCAACTTTTTCACTCTCCTCTTTCATTTTCATCAAGAGGCTTTTGAGTTCCTCTTCACTTTCTGCCATAAGGGTGGTGTCATCTGCATATCTGAGGTTATTGATATTTCTCCCGGCAACAGGATATATTTTTAAGGTCAGTTTTCTGTCTCCATCACTAGACTTTATAGTCTTTGAGGGCAAGAAACATGTTCAATCACACTGTAAGCACTTAGTAAAAGCTAGCTAGATGAGTGAGTCTGCCATTCTGCGTGATGGCGTGGCTGACGGTCATACACATGCATGGACCTAAAGCGTGAGTTTGCCTTAGCCGCATGTTTTTCCAAAACATGTAAAACATTCACAAGCCCAACCTGACTCCAAGCCAAAGAGAGGAAAGAAGTCCTTTTGTGATGAGGCCCCTGGACCCTCAGTTCTACCCTCAAAGAGTGCTTAAAGTAAAATACAGCTTTGAAAGTTGACTGCTCCACCGCCTTCAGCCCACACTCTTTCCTCTAAGCCACTCTGCCATCTGTCTCTAGTGCTGGGAACTTTTCAATCCAGTCTCGGGATGTGTTAAAAAATGTGCAAGAATGGTCTGTCTTTGAGAAATGTACATGACATTTGACAAACAAGGGGATGGGGAATATTTTATGTTTGTGACTAAAAGAGAAAACACAAAATTGCTAATAATTGCCTTTGGGAGGTGATCTTATGGATGATTTTTGCTTTAGTCCCTAGAATAGGTTGTGTAAATTTTATACAAAAGCCACATTTGACTTTTATAATTGAAAATAAAGATACAATAAAATCCCATCTTGGTGTGGCCATAAAATTTTTGTGTAAAATGTGAGGCCTTGGTATTCTGAGGCTACTGAAATGACCAGGGCAAACCACATCAGCCAGCTAGGGGATCTGGGGAGATTTGATGCCATTCAAATCTTTCCCTGCCCAGGCTGCGGTTTGGCACTTCCTACTGGTGGTGGACCACAGTGGCAATTCATAGACTCTTCCAACTGGTTGACTGACCCTCATAATGTAAACTCAACACTGGGGACACTGGGCACCCTTGCAAAATGGAGCTCCCTGTCTCCCAATATACACGTCGTCAGAGGAGAGGTGGGGAGATGTTCTGAGAAGTGGTCCACAGGGTCAGTTGCCTCATATCTGAATTTGCGTAGTTGGTGGGGAGTCATGATCTTGGTAAGTTGTGGCAAGCACAGAGGTTCATCACCCAGATCTCCCTTCAAGAAAGGAAAGGCTGCTCGGTTGCACGGAGTTCTGTTAGCTGACAGCCTCCAGTTAGCATCTTCAGGATCTGTCTCGGGATAATCTTGTGAGCTAAGGACATGCTGCTCCTTTTCAGCAGCCCCTGGCCGAGCACTTCAGCATGGTGGGAGACTGAGCCTGGTAGTTTTTGCCCAATGGGGACCTCTTCTGAGGGACAGTCTTGGTTCTAGAGCTTCCCAGCCAGTCATCCGACACACTTTCAGATCAGGCTCTGAGGCTTCTCCTGCACAGTTCTGCTTCTTCCCCTCTGTTATCTTTTACAAATGTTATCTCCGACAAACCTCTTGCACTCCCAACTATAGCTCAATGAACCCTATAGAGACAGTTTTATACACACACACACACACACACACACACACACACGTAAACACATATAGGGATCCATGAGTCTGAATAACATGTGAGATATCCATGCCACATGGAAGAACCTGCTAACGCTAAGTATCTACTCTGTGCAAGAGCATTGTCCCTGCCCTCAACCAAGCAGTGTCTAATGAAGGAGACAGAGAGGAAACTAAATCGACAAAATAGATTGTGATATCTTTGTGTAATACATGCATGCTTCTAATTGTTCAAGTACATAGAAACCTCTAATGAGTTCCCAGTGTTCTCCCAATGAGAACAACTGTTTTCTTTAGTTGAGTGAACATTCCTTTTGCAACCTTATCGTTTTGCTTTGCCAAATCTTTTGCTACTGACACACAGAGTTAAACTTGAATGCATATACAATGGGGAAATTCTAATAAATTCTAAACTGGGGTCTTGGATCAATGAATCCCTGAATAACAGAGTTGATTATACAGTCCTTTGTATTCCAGTTTCTGGTGTTTTATTGGTCTTGGCTCTGAAATGACTGATGATCAGCAGATCTAATAATGACAGTAAAGACTGAAGTCCAAAAATAATAAGACTTAAGCCTCAGTCACATTAAAGCCGGTAATAAGAAGTCTCTAAGTTCAGTTCAGTTCAGTTCCATCACTCAGTCATGTCTGACTCTTTGCAACCCCATGGACTGCAGTACACCAAGATTTCCTGGCCATCAACAATTCCTGGAGCTTACTCAAACTCATGTCCATTGAGTTGGTGATGCCATCCAACCATCTCATCCCCTTGTGGCCCCCTTCTCCTCCTGCCTTCAATCATTTCCAGCATCAGGGTCTTTTCAAATGAGTCAGTTCTTCGCATCAGGTGGCCAAAGTATTGGAGTTTCAGCTTCAGCATCAGTCCTTGCAATGAATATTCAGGACTGATTTCCTGAAGGTGGACTGGTTGGATTTCCTTGCAGTCCAAGGGACTCTCAAGAGTCTTCTCCAATATCACAGTTCAAAAGCATCAATTCTTCAGCACTCAAGCTTTCTTTATAGTCCAACTCTCACATCCAGACATTACTACTGGAAAAACCAAAGCTTTGACTAGATGGACCTTTGTTGGCAAAGTAATGTCTCTACTTCTTAATATGCTGTCTACGTTGGTCATAACTTTTCTTCCAAGGAGCAAGTGTCTTTTAATTTCATGGCTGCAGTCACCATCTACAGTGATTTTGAAGCCCCCCAAAATAAAGTCTCTCACTGTCTCCATTGTTTCCCCATCTATTTGCCATGAAGAGATGAGACCAGATGCCATGATCTTACTTTTCTGAATGTTGAGTTTTAAGCCAAATTTTTCACTCTCCTCTTTCACTTTCATCAAGAGGCTCTTTTAGTTCTTCGATTTTAGCCATAAGTGTGGTGTCATCTGCATATCTGAAGTTATTGGTATTTCTCCCAGCAATCTTGATTCCAGCTTGTGCTTCATCCAGTCCAGCATTTCTCACAATGTACTCTGCTGCTGCTGCTAAGTCGCTTCAGTCATGTCCGACTCTGTGCAACCCCAGAGACGGCAACCCACCAGGCACCCCCATCCCTGGGATTCTCCAGGTAAGAACACTGGAGTGGGTTGCCATTTCCTTCTCCAGTGCATGAAAGTGAAAAGTGAAAGTGAAATCGCTCAGTCATGTCCGACTCCTAGCAACCCCATGGACTGCAGCCTACCAGGCTCCTCCGTCCATGGGATTTTCCAGGCAAGAGTACTGAAGCGGGGTGCCATTGCCTTCTTTAGATGTATTCTGCATATAAGTTAAATAAACAGGGTGACAATATACAGCCTTGACGTACTCCTTTCCTGATCTGGAACCAGTCTATTGTTCCATGTCCAGTTCTAACTGTTGCTTCCTGACCTGCATACAGATTTCTCAAGAGGCAGGTCAGGGGGTCTGGTAGTCCCATCTCTTGAAGAATTTTCCACAGTTTGTTGTGATCCACACAGTCAAAGGCTTTGGCACAGTCAATAAAGCAGTAATCGATGTTTTTTTGGAAGCCTCTTGCTTTTTCGATGATCCAATTGGTGTTGGCAATTTATCTCTGGTTCCTCTGCTTTTTCTAAAACAAGCTTGAACATCTGGAAGTTCACGGTTCATGTACTGTTGAAGCCTGGCTTAGAAAATTTTGAGCATTACTTTGCTAGTATGTGAGATGAGTGCAATTGTGAGGTAGTTCGAGCATTCTTTGGCATTGTCTTTCTTTGTGATTGGAATGAAAGGTGACCTTTTCCAGTCCTGTGGCCACTGTTGAGTTTTCTAAATTTGCTGTCATATTGAGTGCAGCACTTTCACAGCATCATCTTTTAGGATTTGAAATAGCTCAACTGGAATTCCATCACCTCTACTAGCTTTTTATCTACCCATACATGAAAGACTTAGCTTGCTAATTGTACCTATAACCTAAGCAAGCAACTTCTGAGAGGAGAACCGAGAACACAACAGAGGAGCCAATGGTCTATAGCATCACAGTTAAATTTTCTCTATTCTAAAAAACTCTGAAAGAATTTGTTGCCCTCCTTGGGGTGTTCACAGGGAGGCAGAAGTTGGGTCACATATTAGTTTTCTAGGTCATTTATAAAAAGGTCTCATAAAAAACAAGTTCCTACTGCATAGCACAGGGAACTATAGTCAATATCTTGTAATAAACCATAATAGAAAATAGGAAAAATAATACCTAAATTATATATATATGTGAATAGCTGAATCACCTTGCTGAACAGCAGAAATTAACATACCATTTAAATCATCTATACTTCAATAAAGCAAAAAAAAAAAAAAAAAATCTTGTTTAAGGGCCTGAATTGTGTCTTTGACACATAAGCATCCAAGTACACCAGCCTCTGGCTATATATATATATACATATGTATATTTATTCTGGCTATACTATATATATAATACATATACATATATAATAGAGATACATACACAATATATACATGTATGTTTAATCTGAGTCCCTGTTCTCGGATCTACGTGAAAGTCCAGCACCTCCCCTAAATGGAAGAGTCCCCATTTTAGGGAACTCCTTCCGAGTGGCTGCAGGTCTCTTTCCATGACTCACTCAGACTGCCCGCTACCAGCTTGACTCCTCTTGACCATCCAGTGTACTCTCAAGCCTCCAGAGAAAGCTCTCTCTCTGCCCCTCTGCACGCCTACACACCAGTATTCTCTCTCCCCTCATTCTCCATAGCAATACTAACACTGGGCAGTTATAAGTTACAAATTCTTATTGACTGTAAAGAATAACAAAAGCAGGTATAGTGTAGCTCAAACAGAAGTCAACTAAAGAACTCCTCCAAATCAATAACAAAAAGAAAACCCAGTTTTTTAAAAATACAGAAAAGACTTGATTTCAAAACAGTTCAAAAAAGAAAATATATGAATCACTAGTACAAACACAAAACAGTTTTTATCATGTAAATACCATGTAAATTTGTATGAACATCTCATTTTTCATCAGAGACATGCAAATTAAAACCATGAGATACCATCTCTCACCCACTAGAATGGCTACATATTAAGACAATGACAAATATAGTGTTAGCAGTGAGATGGAGCTCCTACAACTTGTGTACGTTGCTAGTGGGGGATAAGATGGTACAACCACTTTGGAAAACTGTTTGGAAGTTTACTGTAAAGAATATACCTACTGTGTGTCCAGGAATTCCCCTTTCAAGCATCTACTCAAGAGAAATGAAAATATATGTACATGAAAAATCATTATAGCAACATTTATGGCAACTTTATTCATAATAATAAAACCTGGAAATGTTGCCAATAGGAGAATGGATAAACAAATTGTGATTTTTTTAAAAAAGCACAATAAGAATCAGAAAAACAAGAAATTGATACTCATATTAACTTGATGAATCTCAAAACTATACTGAGCAGGATACAAATGAGTACATACTGTTTGATTCCATTTATTTGCTCAACTTATTTGCTCCATGGCATATGGGATCTTTCTGGACAAGGGATCAAACCTGTATCTCCTGCATTGGCAGGAGGATTCTTTACCACTGAATCACCAGGGAAACCATTTATAGCCTGGTGGCTCAGGGGTAAAGGATCCACCTGCCAATGCACGAGACACAAGTTTGATACCTTAGTCAGGAAGACCTCCTGGAGAAGGAAATGGCAACCTCCTCCAGTATTCTTGCCTGGGAAATCCCATGGACAGGGGAACCTGGTGGGCTAGAGTCCATGGGGTCACAAAAGAGTATTATTCACAACAGCCCTCAAACTGGAAACAGAAAGATCAGTGATTGCCTAAGACTGAGGGTGGGAGCAGAGATGGATTGCAAATAGGAACAAGGGAATTTTTTCTGGTGATGAAAGTGTTCTAAAATTGAACTGTGGCAATGGCCAAAGAGTTGTATGAACTCATTCAACAAGATTTACACTAAAATGGGTGAATTTTATGGCATCTAAATTAAACTAAATAAGCCTGTTTTAAACAAAACAGAAAGCTCTTGTGTCTTCAAGACACACTTTTGGGCTCACCACTGCAGTGCCTGCAAAGCTCTGCATAACTCTGGTAAAATTTTCCTTGCACTCTCCTGTTTACACCCTCAGAAGGCCTCATCGGAGACCAGAAGCAGATGGTCTAGCAAGCAGTACTAATCTTATGGCGGGTGGGGATCTTCTTTGTCTTGGTAGAAGTTAGAAGGAGAAAACCAACAAACAGGAACACAAGCAGAAAAGCATGACTGGGATGGTGAAGACCTTAAAATCATATTCTAGCTATTCATTGTTCTTCTAGTATATACTTTTTGGTCTTTTCTGTGCCAGGTAAGTGCTGTGGCAATAAAATAATCAACATTATGGGCAAAGTCCTTACTCTTTGGGGGCTTATATTCTAGTTGTATGAAACAGATCATACATCAACTGATAGACAGACAGATAGATAGACGGATGAATAGATACAGAGATAGATAAATAGATGACAGAAAGGTAGGTAGAGCTATAGATAGGTATAGAGATACAGAGATAGATACTATATAGATACATATGTAGATGATTAATAAAAGAAAGTATAAGCTTATCTCATTTTACGGCACTTTGCATGTCCTGTATTTTTAAAATTATATGTTGATTTTCTTTTTCTTTTTTAAAATTTGTTTGACTGTGCCAGATCTTAGTTGTTGCATATGGAATCTTTGATCTTAATTGGAGCATCCCTAGTCTCCGACCAGGGATAAAACCTGTGCCCCTGCAGTGGAAGTGTGCATCCTAACCACTGGACCACTAGGGAAGTCCCAATACTGCGTTTTTTACAATTAAAGATTTGTGGCAACTCTGTGTCAAGCAAGTCTATCAGCACCATTTTTTCCAACAGCATTTTCTCATTTCATCTCTCTGTGTCACATTTTAGTAATTCTTACAATATTTTAATTTTTGTCATTATTACTATATCTGTCATGGTGACTTGTGATCAGTGATCTTCTATGTTACTATTATAATTGTCTTGGGGGCATTGTGAACTGTGCCTATATAGGATGGCAAACTTAATAAACGTGTGTGTTCTGATGGCTCCACTGACCAGCTTTTTCTCTATTTCTCTTTCTCACCTTAGGCCTCCCTATTCCCTGGGACACAACAGTATTGAAATTAGGCCAATTACTAACCCTACAATGGTCTCTAACTGCTCAAGTAAAAGGAAGAGTCATACATGTCTCACTTTAGAAATGTAGAAATGATTAAGCTTAATGAGGAAGGCATGTTGAAACCTGAGAATGGCTAAAAACTAGGCCTCTTGCACCAAACAGTTGGCCAAGTTGTGAATGCAAAGGAAAGGTTCTTGAAGGAAGTTAAAAGTGCCACTCCAACAAACACAGGAATCATAAAAAAGCAAAACATCCTTATTGCTGATATGGGGAAAGTTTCAGTGGTCAATATCCCCTTAGTGAGTGAGTGAAGTCGCTCAGTCGTGTCTGACTCTTGGCAACCCCATAGACTGTAGCCTATAGGCTTCTCCATCTATGGGATTTTCCAGCCAAGAGTACCGGAGTGGGTTACCATTTCCTTCTCCATAAAATCTTCCCAACTCAGGGATCAAACCTGGGTCTTCTGTGTTGCGGGCAGATGCTTTACCCTCTGAGACACCAGGGAAGCAAGCCTAATCCAGAGCAAAGCCCCAACTCTGTTCGATTCTATGAAGGCTGCAAGAGGCGAGGAAGCTGCAGAAGGAATGTTTGAAGTTAGCAGAGGTTGGTTCATGAAGTTGAAGGAAAGAAGCCATCTCCATAACATGAAAGTGCAAAGGGAAGCAGCAAGTGCTGAGGCTCAGAAGCTGCAGCAAGTTATGTAGAAGATCCAGCTAAAATAATTAATGAAAGTAGCTACACTAAACAATCTAGGGCTTCCCTTGTAGCTCAGTTGGTACAGAATCTGCCTGTAATGCAAGAAATCTGGGTTCAATTCCTGGTTCAGGAAGATTCCCTGGAGAAGGAAATGGCAATCCACTCCAGTATTCTTGCCTGGAGAATCCCACAGACAGAGGAGCCTGGCAGGCTACAGTCCATGGGGTCACAAGAGTCGGACACAACTTAGCGACTAAACCACCGCCACACTGAACAATAGATTTTTAATGTAGACAAAACAGCCTTCTCTAGGGAAAAGATACCACCCAGGACTTTCACGGTTAGTGATGAGAAGTCAATGTTTGGCTTCAAAGTTTCAAAGACACTTATTATTAGGGGCTGATGTAGCTGGTGACTTTAAGTTGAAGCCAAGGTTCATTTACCATTCTGAAAATTCTAGGGTCCTTAAGAACTATGCTAAATCTACTCTTCCTGGGCTCTATCAATCGAACAACAAAACCTGGATGATAGCACACCTGCTGACAAAATGATTTATTGAATATTTTAAGCCCAGTGTTGAGACCTACTCTTAAGATCTATGGCTCAGAAAAAAAAAAGATTCCTTTCAAAATATTAATATTTATTAACAATGCACCTGATCACTCAGAGCTCTGATGGAAACATTCAATGAGATAAATGTTTTCATGCCTGCTAACACCCACCCTACAGCCTATGGCTCAAGGAGTACAGTAATTCTGACTTCCAAGTTTTAAGAAATGCATTTCATAAGGCTATAGATGTCATAAATAGTATTCCTCTGATGGATCTGGGAAAAGTCAATTGAAAAGCTTCCGGAAAGAATTTAACATTCTAGATGCCATTAAGAATATTTGTGATTCATGAGGAAGGTCAAAATATCAGCATTAACAGGAGTTTAGAAGAAGTTGATTCCAACACTCATGGATGACTTTGAGGAGTTCAAGACTTCCGTGGAGGAAGTAATTGCAGATGTGATGAAAATTGCAAGAGAAGCAGAATTAGAAATGCAGCCTGATGATGTGACTAAATTGCTGTAACATCAATTTAAAATTTTAGTGGATGAAGAGTTGCTTCTTATGAATGAGGGAAGAAAGTGATTTCTTTCTAAAACAATTTTATTTCATTATTTATTTGATTTTTGGCTGTGCTGGGTCTTCATTGCTGCCCAGGGGCTTTCTCTAGTTGTGGCAAGTAGGGGCTACTCTCTAGTTGTGGTGCTCGGGTTCCTCATTGCAGCGGTTTCTCTTGTTGCAGAGCCTGGGCTCCAGGACGTGAAGGTTTCAGTAGCTGTGACATGTGGGCTCAGTAGTTGCAGCTCCCAGGCTCTAGAGCACAGGCTCAATAGCTGTAGTACACGGGCTTAGTTGCTCCAAGGCATGTGGCATCTTCCTGGAATCAGGGATCAAATCCATGTCTCGTGCATTGGTAAGTGGATTTTATTTTATTTTATTTTTTTTACCACTGAGCCACCAGGGAAGCTTGACAGTGATTTCTTGGGATGGAATCTATTCCTGGTGAAGATGCTGAGAAGATTGTTTAAATGACAACAAAGGATTTAGAATATTACATAAACTTAGTTGATGAAGCAGTGGAAGAGTTTGAGAGAACTGACTCCAAGTTTGAAAGAAGTTCTACTGTGAGTAAAATGCTATCAAACAGCATTGCATGCTACAGAAAAATATTTTGTGAAGGAAAGAGTCAATCAATTTGGCAAACTTCATTGTTGCTTTATTTAAGAAATTGCCACAGTCATCTCAACATTCAGCAACCATCAACACTGAGGCAAGACCCTCCACAGGAAAAAAGATTACAACTCACTGAAGGTTCAGATGATGGTTAGCTTTTTTTTTTTAAGAACTAAAGTATTTTTAAATTAAGGTCTGTACATTTTTTTAAGACACAATGCCACTGCACACTTAATAGATACAGTATGGTGGTGGTCATGTCCTACTCTTGCAACCCTTATGGACTGTAGCCTGCCAGGCTCCTCGGTCCGTGGGATTCCCCAGGCAAGAATACTGGAGTGGGTTGCCATTTCCTTCTCCAGGGGATCTTCCTGACCCAGGAATTGAACCCAGGTCTCCTGGCATTGCAGGCAGATTCTTTATCGACTGAGCTATGAGGGAAGCCCTAGATTAAAGAATAGTGTTAACATTATTTTTATATGTACTGGGAAACCAAAAAATTCATGTCACTTACTTTATGCTGATACTCCCTTTCTATGATATTTCGATTATTAAGGTGGTCGGGAACCTAATTTGCAGTGTTTCGAAGTTATACATAAAAAGAAAATTCTATAAGTACTCAGAAGAGAGTTAAAAGGTGACATCAGAGAGTGGCTGAACCACAAGAGGAAGCCAGTCATGCAAAGACCAGAGGGAGGAGCATCCTAGGCACCATTTTTTTTGTTGTTGTTGTCCCTTACCACTTGAGGTCCTCCATTCCCTCTTCACTCAGCCTAAAATTCCCCAAACTCCCTCAATCAGCTTAATTCTGTCACACTCATTGGGAGAATCACAACCTTGTTCAAATCCAACTTTCCACCCACACTGGTCTCACTTTAAGCTTGTCACGTGTGTGTGCTAAGTTGCTTTAGTCATGTCTGACTCTGTGGGACCCTATGGACTATAGCCCACCAGGCTCCTCTATCCATGGGATTCTCCAGGCAAGAATACTGGAGTGGGTTGCCATTGCCTCCTCCAAAGCTTGTCACTTAAGAAGCCCTTACTGTTTCCCAGCTAACACCTGCCGACTCCCTGATCCATTCACTCTCCTGCATCCTACAGTCATACGTTCACTTTCTGCTAACACCCTTGTCTCTCTTTCCCCCTATCTTCACACTCAGCTCATGACTGTGCTTCTTTCTTGAGAAAACTGAAGTCAGAATCCACATGTCCATAAAGGTGTACCAGGTTAGACCCTGCCCTCATAGCAAACTCAGAGATCCTATATAAAATCTTCCACTTATACATTCTCCCCCTCCCCTAGGGGACTCTATGTCATGAACTTTCTCTCTACTGGATCATTGCCATCAGCGTATGAATTGTTTCAAGCACTTTGAAGACAAGCAACCAAAAACCACCCCTTGACCTGATTTCCCTTATTTGATTACCAAATTACTTCTCTGTAAGCTTTTGTATGAAGAAGGAAATGGCAACCCACTCCAGTTTTCTTGCCTGGAGAATCCCATAGACAGAGGAGCCCCTCAGGCTACAGTCCATGGGGTCACAAGAGTTGAACACGACTTAGTGACTAAACCAAGCTTTTGTGGCCAAACACTTGTCTACACTGCTGCTGCTGCTGCTGCTGCTAAGTCATTTCAGTCGTGTCCGACTCTGTGCGACCCCATAGACGGCAGCCCACCAGGATCCGCCTTCCCTGGGATTCGCCAGGCAAGAACACTGGAGTGGGTTGCCATTTCCTTCTCCAATGCATGAAAGGGAAAAGTGAAAGTGAAGTCGCTCAGTCGTGTCCGACCCTCGACCCCATGGACTGCAGCCTACCAGGCTCCTCTGTCCATGGGAATCTCCAGGCAATAGTACTGGAGTGGGTTACCATTGTCTATACTAGCTGCTTCTAATTCCTCTTCTCCGGTTCTCTCTTAAAATCTCTCCAATCCAGTTTTTGTGCCACCATTGATCTGGTCTTTTCAAGGCCAACAAGACAGACAAAAATAAAACCCTACCATAAAGAAGCATGAAAGAGGCACCCTGAGTGAAAGGAGAGGGTGGGTAGGTGGGACAAAGTTCTAAATTCTAGCGGCTGGGTTGACTACCTATATCATAAGAATTCCTTAGGTAAACTTTTCTACTCCATTTGAAAAATACTTCCTTTCTATACATTGTATTTATTTTCTCTGGAATCTACTGTTGTGCAGTTTCTGAACATCAGATTAACCTGCTCACCATTTAGGAAAAGTAGAGTTAAAATCATAGCAGAGAGGGAGAGATTGCTCATTTACATTTAACTGTAAAAATCAGTGTGGAATCTCAGACATGTAGCAATCTCTTTTACCCAACCAGAAATATATATTTTTTTAGTTTGAGAAAGAATTACACCCACCCACCCACCCCCGAACAATATCCTTTTATTTGAAAATGAATGTAGTTGCCATTTGAAATAATTTTGAGCTATCCCTCTTTATAATTGGCCTTGCCAGAAATTTTGTATATTAACCCCAGGAAGGTTAAAAAATCCAGCTGCAGTACTTTGCTTACTGATCTTATGAAAAGGGGCAACTCTGACTTACCTCAGTGAGGTCACCTCAACTCCTTTTGTGGGCAAGGTGTTCCTATTGGAGACTGCAACAAATGAGGTAGACATTTGACAGCTGTCCTGGTCTGTTGGATAACACATGAAACCTCAGTGACTTGTGCAGATCAGTGCTTAGCAAAATGCAAGTCACAACCTATTAGTGGGTTATGAAATTAATATGATGGGTTAATCAATTTTTGGCTTCCCTGGTGGCTCAGCAGTAAAGAACCCACCTGCAATGCAGGAGACATGGGTTCCATCCCTGGGTCAGGAAGATCCCCTGGAGGAGGGCACAGCAGTCCACTCCAGGATTCTTGCTGGGAAAATCCCATGGACAGAGGAGCCTGGTAGGCCACAGTCCATGGGTTCACAAAGAGTCGGACACAACTAAAGCGACTGACAACACACACAACCAATTTTTTAAAAGATGAAATAGAGAAGAAAATACCAGAGTTCGGTATACACACTCCAAGTATGACATAGTTCATGAGACTTTGGCTTCTGTTATGAAGAAGTACATCTTGGATTATAAAATTAAAATTTTAAAAATTAAAGCCACTGCTCTAGATTCATTTATAATATAATACCCAGAGTGGCTGAATGCACTAATCAAAATTAGAGGACATTTGGAGAATTTCCACATCATATTCAGCGTTATATATCACCAGGCATGAGCAGACACAAGGGAAATACGGAGCACTTTAGAGAGAAGTTTTCCTGTGTAGGACCAGGTAAAGAGCTTGCAAGTCATCTCCAATCTAAACTACCATCCTAGAGACTTCATAATTTACAAACCACTTTCACAAACTTCATCTTATTTGAGGCTCTTGTTCAGCCTTTATAGCAGGCAAAACAGGAAGGCGACAGCATCTGAGACAGGTTTCAGTGATCCATCTAGTTTAGTCAGGAGTCCAGCCAGCAGCTGGGAGAAAGGATCTAGCCCCAGAGCCCCAGGGAGAAAATTGGCAAGGTTGAAAAACCACGTGTGGGTCCTAGCCAAGTAAACTGGGGTTCAGGGCAGAACTCCAGTTTCGGGACGGAGAATGGAAAAGATGAAGAGGAGCTGGGGCAGAAGCCCAGATATTAAACAAGGCACACAGGTGGCCAGGCCCATATACAGCACACGGCTGGATTCTAAGCTCACACTTGCAGAGTTCCAGAGCCCATAACTGACTCGTGAAGAAGCAGCAGCAGAATATCGTGTGGGTAAGGGGCAGGATGGAGAAGATCTCAAGAACTGATGAAGGCATGAAGAGACCAATGGGGAATGGGAAGTTAATTCATCTGTCTGGCATGAGTAGGGCAGGCTGCCAAATAAAACACAGGGTGCCCCACTGAAATCTGGATTTCAGATAGACAGTGAATATTTTCATGTAAGTGTGTCTTTTGCAATATTGGAGACACATTTACACCCAAAATTGTTGTTTATCTGAAATTTAAATTTAACTGGGCTACCGGTATTTTTATTTACTAAGTCTGGTACCCCTACATGTGGGTCTTAGAGGGGATGAGGCTAGAAGGCTTGACAGAAGATGATCTTAAATAATTCTGTGTGCCCTGCTTGGTGGATAATAGGAGGCCAAGAAAAATTTTAAGCATGGGAATAATATAATTGGATTTATATTTTAGAATCACCATTATAGTAGTCCTTTGAATAACAAAATAGTTCAGATAGATAGGAACTGAGAGACCAGAAAGCTGTTTAAATAGCCTGGGTTTGAGAATTGAAAATAACTTTGCTCACTTCACAATTCTCCCTAACACTAGCGAGATTTCCAGGTTTTCATGGACTACAGAGACCAGTGTATTCTTTCAAGAGCTGCTTTTTGTTTCAAGGAATAAAAAAACCTTTGGAAGTAGGGCAGGGAATATATGTTTTATTTTTTCTCAAACCCAGTATCTGTCACATCCTTCTTGAGGAGGCTGGAAAGATATGTATATATATCGGTCTCCCACCAGTTAGCTCATGTCTTGCTCACCATTGATTATCCCATAGGTAATCAACAAACACTTGTTGAATGACTTTCTTAAGAGCAAAGTCTATCTTCACCATATTTGTTTCTTTAGCATCTGACCCAAGGCTGGGAATAAGTTTCTCAGAAAATAGTTCTTGATTAGAACGATCTAATTAATTAACAACTAGAAGTGCTTCCTATTAACTACATTTGTCTAACATTACTTCAAAGGTACAACCTGGCATATTTTTCACATGAATGCAAAAGAAGTGTGCCTTTTCTACTGGACCAGAAAGCTTTTCAAAATCTGCAGAAAGCTTTTCAAAATCTGATGCTGATTAGATGGAGTTTTAAATGTAATCTTCCTCATGTATGTGAAGATTTGCGGAGTTTTCTTTTGAGATGTTTTTGTTTGGGGTTTTTGTTTTTGTTTTTTGGCATCCTCCTAACTGCTTCCACAAGTATTATCATTGCCTGGGTATTAATAAATTAGATCTTAATTAAATATTTCTCAGGTATATCATCATAAAGTGGTATGAACCAAGTATTTGTCTTCAGTTCTCCAGTATCAGGATGGTGACTGGCATATGGATCTTTTCCAAGGCTGAAGTGTGAACCTGAAAGCTGGACTTATTTACCTTCATAGTCAGAGAACTTTCATCAATAGCAGGTTTGTTGAAGGGTCAAGAGCAAGAAGCGAAAAGGGATGGAATAATTCTAAAAAGTGCATCTGGTAAATACAAGTACAAAAATGATTACAAATTCTTGTTATTAAAAATTCTGTTCCAAGTACCATGTGAGGTCTTTGCATTTATTACATTTTGATTAAATTTAAATCTTAAAACTCCTCTTTGAGGTAGGTATTGTAATTGTCATTTTATATGTAAACAAACAGAGAATCAGAACTGATGAATAATTTACCCAGGATGACACAGCTAATAGATTGGCAGAGCTGAGATTAGTACCTGATTCCAAAGTTCACCTCACATACCAAGAATTGCCATTTTTCAAGTGTGTATTTAGAGAAATGAAAGAAAATTGTTGGAGTGCCTATAAGAGCTCTCTTTAATCAGCAGCTATGTAGTTATCACAGAGGATTTAAGTTTGATAAAGAATATAATGATGTGAGCATATGGATATGGAAGACAAGAGATATAGAGGTATTTCTTATGTTTTTGCACTGTGCTCCTTTTTCCTCTGTTTAACTTTGTATTTAAGTGAGCATGTGCCTTTACATGTAATTTGGCTTTACCTTCACCTTGCTAGAAGTTGATACGGTTGCCCTTAAAATGATTATTGCACATATTATCTGGGATGAAACATATAAACTTTATTATTTTTTTAAACTTTTCATTTTATATTAGGGCATAGCCAAGTAAGGGATTCCCAGGTGACCCAGTATGTAAAGAATCCACCCGAGACACAGGTTAAATCCCTAGGTGGGGGAGATCTCCTGGAAGAGGAAATGGTAACCCACTCCAGTATTCTTGCATGGAAAATCCCATGGACAGAGGAGCCTGGCAGATACAGTCCATGGAGCCACAAAGAGTTGATCACAACTGAGCACACAGGCACACATAGGTGATAAACAATGTTGTGACAGTTTCAGGTGAACAGCAAAGGGATTCAGCCATACATATACCCGTATCTGTTCTCCCCCAAACTTTCCTCCCATTCAGGCTACTACATAACATTGAGCAGAGTTTCATGTGCTATACAGTAGGCCTTTGTTGGTTAGCCATTCTAAATACAGACGCACCCATTCAAACATATGAACTTTAACGGTTACAGTCAGTAATACCAACTTCTCTGTCTTGTCCAAATGAACACATGCAGTTCATATTCAGATATGCAATGGAACTTCATCAGTCTAGATTTGTCTGAGCTCTCCTGTGACAGTCTGGACCTTCCTGCAAGTGGTAAATATAATTACATACACTAACTGTTCTCTAATCCTTTAAAGTTGCAAATATGCACTTTTTGTCCAGGTGCCGACATCTTTCCAGCAGCCCTCTTCAGTGTGCTCAACCCAGCCTCTTCACTTAGTTCACTGGGTTCCAAGACGAATCAGAGTCTCATAAAGAATGCTGCCTCTGATCATTTAATTCCAGGCTGAGCAGAGTAAAATCAGGTTGAACTTCACCAACATTTGCAATCTATGAAAGCAAAACTCAAAGTGTTGGCATAATTAATTATATTAATTGGATAGGATCTGAAGATGAGGAACCAAATACCTTAAAAGGAGAGGAGATGAGAGTTGATTTTTTTTTTTAATTGAGGGCTTCCCTGGTGACTCAGTGGTAATGAACATGCCTGCCAATACAGGTACAACCCCTGATCTGAGAAGATCCCAAATGCCTTGGAGCACCTAAGCCTGTGTACCTCATCTATTGAGCCCTGCTCTGGAGCCTGGGAGCCACAACTACTGAGCCCACATGTAACTACTGAAGTCCCAGGGCCACAGAGCCCCACGGCTCTGCAGTGAGAAGCCAGCACATCACAGCTAGAGCGAAGTCCCCGTTTGCCACACCTAGAGGAGAGCTTCCGTAGCAAAGAGAACCAGTGCAGCCAAATAAATAAATATTTAAAATAACGAAATTAAACATTTTAGATAGCAAATGATTTGCTTGGCTCTGTAAATTAAAAGCCTGCCCAAAAATGGTCTGTGGAAGTGTAAGCATCAAAAAGCACCTCCAGTGTTCTGCTTTCACCAAAAACATGGAAGGAATTTCCTAGAAATGGTCAGGATGTATTTATGGAAAAAATCCTCTTCAGACCTTTATATGCTCAATCATTGCTAGACAGGGTGCTAAACATGGGAGCTATAATAGGAGCATGGTCCTGACCCTCTTGGTCAGAGAAGTACATCAGCTGTCCTGAACAGTGAATGTTAAAGGAATCATGAAATAAATATAAAAAGGACACAGTGAATGCCCAAAGAAGTGGTCATCTCTGTGATTCTAATAAAGTGAATTCATAGCAATCTGTAGGGTTGTTCAGTGAGATAGCAAACTCTCCATGAAAAGGTGAAGCAGAACCTGAATGAACAGATAAACACGAGTCAAGGCACAAGAAAAGGGGTTTTGAAGAAGCAATCAGTTCACAGCATTCCTAAGACGTGAATGATCTGCTAAGTGTTCTCCATCTTTAATATCTAGGATAGGAATTTCACAAAGCAGAACTGCTGCTCTACGTCGTCGTTAACTCCCCCTCCCCCACTCTCCATCGCCACCCCTCTAACAGATACATCAGGTGAGCAGGGCTCAATTATTCAAATTAAATGTGTGACCTGGAGCAACTCCCGTCACTACTCAGAGCCTCAGGGTCTTTGCCTGAGAAGTGAGGAACCCTGTTCGCTCTAGTCCATTTCTGCTCTGAATTGCGAATAGTACAAGAAACCAGAAAGGAAACTCCAGAGAAACAAAAGTGAAAGTGCCCAAAGGAAATACAATAGTAAACAAAAGCACAAAATTCTATATCTCATTGAAAAATGTGGCAGAGTTCCAAAATACTTTTTTTCAGCAGCCCGTGAACACGAGACTTGGGAGAGAATGAACTATCACGCCCTCTGAATGTGAATGACATGAGTGTAACGCGAATCCACCTTGCCCCATGCAACCGTCTGCTTAAACAATGCTCCCTGACCTCGAACAACCATTTATTAAGATTTTCTTTCTAAATAAGTCAGTCCACGAGGAAAGGTCGGTCCCCTCCTGACAAACCCCTCGGAACACCACCCAAGGGTGTGTTCCGCTTCGGGATGAGAGAAAAGGGGGTAAAGAAAGAGAGGAAGGAAAGATTTGAACTGATATTAGATTCTGCCTAGTGTTGCCACGCGGTTGTTATGCACAACAGCAGGGAAGCAAACTATTTTAAAACTTGAGAAATACAGTAGCCTTTAAATTTGATCGTTTCTTCCTTCATGTTAGTGAGACTTTTTTGCACCTAACCCAGAAAGGTACACCCGCCTGGGAGCGAGAGCGGGAGCTCTGGGGTGAACCAGCAAGTGGAGGCGGCCAGAATGGACCAAGCTGACAGCTTCTCAGAGCGTTGGCTGCGGGTGTGGGACCGCGACCAGCAACGGCCACGGCTAGAGGGGTCGATCTGGACCAACCGGTGTCAGAGGGCTCCCTAGGTGGGAGGATGCTCCGGGCCCGCCCCGGGAGCCTCCCTTCTCCGAGCAGAAGGAAGGGCGCTCAAACGCGTGCACACGCAAACACACACACACATCCTTCCCGTGGAGTTGTGTCTCCTCTCCCTTTTGTTTTTCTCCCTTCCCGGTCAAGAGACCCGGAAGTTTTTTTTTTTTTTAATCCAGT